>NC_090267.1:104879996-105189347 GCF_040414725.1 Anabrus simplex | reverse complement strand
TCATTCAAGAGCCACGCCCCCTTGGTTATGTGACCATTGGAAACATGGCGGACGTTCATACAATTACGTTCAGCCAGGCAGCGCTTCTGCCTCTCTATATTATTGCAGCTCATTGCATGCATGACAGAAAGACATGTTTCATTTCATTCCCACTTCCAGTTTCTGAGATAGGGTTTACCCACCATTCTGCCTGTCTTTAACTGGTTCATTGTTGTGGTTTGGTAATAACACGTAGAGCAATTCAATGAGAAATTCACACATGTGTAGAGAAAGATACCACAGCCCTTTTAAATTGTGCTATAATTTGTGAATTTTCTTCTTACTGTAGTTTCTTAGATGTTATGCTTTTCATTACTTATGGTTGTAATTTTTGTTCTTCTGAGAGTACCTATGCAACAACCTGTGTCTGTTGCTTGGGGCGTAGGATTTGTTTACGGTATCCCCTGCCTGTCGTAAGAGGCCACCAAAAGGGGTAGCCCTAGGCTCTAAACTTGAGACCGTGGGGCCTCTAGCCATGTCTGACATTGCTTCTCTGGACCTCTACCAGATTTACCACATTCATATTTTTATTGGACCTCCTTAGTCAACCCTTGTAGTCTTCCGATCTAGACAGTATTTAGCTTGCGAGACCTAGCCAGACTTTTAATTTCCATAACTCCCTGAATACAGGATATAGATTCCTATATCTTACTCTGATCTGACCTCAACGTTGTTAGGTTTGCGAGACCTAGGGAGTGTACTTGACCTGGTTTTACGACTGAATGCCCTTCGTTACACCAACCCTGTGCAGAAGGATGTATTGAATAATTACATGTTTCTGCAGTGGTTGGCAGTGTGCTGAGCTGTGTGTGTAATTTGAAAATCTGAAACGTAATCCCATGAACTAAATGCGGTAATACTATTATTGATTTTATGTCCCAGTAACTACTTTTAATTTTTTCGGAGACGCCAAGGTTGCATAATTTTGTTCCGCAGCAGTTGTTTTATGTTCCAGTAAATCTACCGCCTTAAGGCTTCGTATCTGTGCACATTGAAATATCGCTTCTACTATCTGAGGCAATCAGCTAAACTCGCAGCCGAAGGCTGTCGCGCTGGTTATTCAGTCGTGAAGTACCCTTTTCTATGGTATTATTGAATCGCACATCTATTGATTGTTGTTGTTGAATATGGCTCCTCATGTCTGGGACTGAAAATGGCTTCCTTCACTTGTATTACCTATCTTATGTACGTTGCCTAGCGACAGTGAATCTATACATTTAATCTTGGTGACAGCACATTAGATTGTCATACCCTAATGCATGTTTTTCGATGGTTTTTCGTTCCTAACTCACCAACAAAAGTTGAAAATGATAATTCCAACTTCGAGGTGCATTTGGAACCCCGTCCGTCTACCTATGTTTAAAATTTCAGATCTCTGCGTGCTGTAGATTTGGCTGGACATTGCGCACACATACGCAGACATACAAACATTTCCTTTTATTATTATAGATTAACCTCCATGAGATACTATCACCCCATCAATAGCTGCCTCTGTGGATCAGTGGTAGAGTGTCGGCCTCCGGATCCAAGATAGCGGGTTCAAACCTGGCAGAGGTGGTCGGATTTTTGAAGGGCGGAAAAAAGTCCATTCAGCACTCCATGTTGTACGATGTCGGCATGTAAAAGATCTCTGGTGACACATTTGGTGTTTACCCGACAAAATTCATTAAATTTCAGCCATAGACGCCCAAGAGAGTTTCGGTTTACTCGGTCTGCCATCTAGTGGGCCTAGAGTAAAACAGAACGTCGTAATTGACGAGCAGACAGCCAGATGGCATCAGATTGAAATGTCTGCACACGGTCGCTGAGGCCATACGTTTATTATTATTATTATTATTATTATTATTGTTATTGTTGTTGTTGTTGTTATTATTATTATTATCAAAAGAATAAAAAATTAAAAATAAAACTGAGAGGAGTTCTCCTGTTGGTGAAACTTATAACCTGAATTTTCATCCCATTTACCATCATTGTAAGCTCTCCATCTCACAAAATTGTTACGTGTTTCTGCAGTGGTTGGCTGTGTGATTCACAATCCTGAAACGTATTTACTACTGTATATAGTATATTATCCACAAATCTGTGACTCAGTGATGTAGTATTTTCTGAGACCTTTCTAGATCATCTAAACCAAGTGCTCGATCGCCTTCATAAGGCTGGGTTGACTGTCAAGTTATCCAAGGTAGCTTTTGCCAAGCCTTCCATGTTATTCTTAGGGCATATTGTGTCGCCCAATGGTGTTTCCATTGATCATTCTAGAACACAGGCTATCTGTGATTTCAAACCTCCTAAGGACATCAAAAGTATTGCCAGGTTCATAGGCATGGTGAATTTCTTCAAGAAATTTATTCCTAACTTCGCTAATAGAGCGGCGCCCTAAAACTTACTCCGTAGGAAAGGCGTCAAATTTAAATGGGGGCCGTCTCAACAAGCCGCTTTTGAAGATCTGAAATTAGCTCTTTGTAATGCCTCTGTATTAGCTATGCCTGATTTCTCAAATAAATGAATTGTCCAAACAGATGCCTCGTCATCGGTAGTTGCTGCTGTCCTGCTTCAGGAAACGGAACTTGGAAAGCGATCCATCGCCTATGCTTCTAGGACCTTATCGGCTCAAGAGGCCAAATATTCCATCTATGAACTTGAGGGTTTGGCAGTTTTGTTTGCTCTAGAGAAGTTCCGTCTTTATATGGAACATGTCAAATTCGACTTGGAAACAGACAACCAAACCTTAAGTTAGGTATTAGTTAGGCCGCATCGTACTGGTTGTATAGCCCCCTGGGCCATCAGGATTTCTGCCTTCCAATTTGATGTGAGGCATATTCGCGGATCTGAAAATGTAGTTGCTGATGGACTAAGCCCCACGTTTTCTCATGAAGTGGAGGCCACCGAACTAGAAGATAGTTCTTCTCTTCCCATGCCCATACCTTCGGGCGTTAATGCCATTTTAACTGATGCCTCCATGTTGTTTCGGAATATTGAAAAATACCAACGTGAAGATCCTGTGCTGGCTCCTATAATGGAAACCCTTTCGTCTACTACCGCTTCTACTATCTGAAGTAATCAGCTCAACTCGCAGCTGAAGACCGTCACGCTGCTAATTCAGTCGTGAAGTGCCCTTCTCTGTGGTATTATTGAATCACACATCTATTGATTATTGTTGTTATTGAATATGGCTCCTCATGTCCAGGACTGAAAATGGCTTCCTTCATCATGGAATTAAAATGGCACCTTGACTTGTATTACCTATCTTATGTATGTTGCCTAGCAACAGTGAATCTATGCATTTAATCTTGGTGACAGCACGTTGGATTGTCATATCCTAATACATGTTTTTCGATGGTTTTTCGTTCATAACTCACCAACAAAAGTGAAAATGATAATTCCAACTTCGAGGTGCATTTGGAACCCCGTCCGTCTACCTATGTTAAAAATTTCAGTTCTCTGCGTGCTGTAGATTTGGCTGGGCATCACGCACACGTATGTAGACAGACATTTATTTTTATTATTATAGATTAACCTCCGTGAGATACTATCACCCCATCAATGCAGTAATAAAAAAAAAATAATAACAATAAAACTGAGAGGAGTTCTCCCATTGGTGAAACTTATAACCTGACTTTTCATCCCATTTACCATCATCCCATTGCAAGCTCTCCATAAGTTGTTACATGTTTCTGCAGTGGTTGGCTGTGTCATTCACAATCCTGAAATGTATTTACTACTGTATACAGTATATCATCCGCAAATAGCCATATCTGTGACTCTAGTTTTTTTTACTCGTATCATGTATAAGAAGATATGTAGGTTCAAAATTGCTGCCCTGTGGAATGCCCCTCTTTATCACTACAAGATCAGATAATGTTTCACCTACTCTAATTTTCTGAGTTCTAGAAATTTAACTACCCATTCAACCACCTTTTTGTCTAGTGCAATAGCCCTCATTTTCATCAATAGTTTCCCCATGATCTACCGTATCAAAAGTCGTGGATAGGTCAATAGCAGTACAATCCATTTGACCTTGTGAATCTAAAATATCTGGTATATCTTGCTGGAATCCTACAAGTTGAGCCTCACTGGAATAATATTTCCTAAACCTGAATTGCGTTCTGTAAAACCAGTTAGTAATTTTTCAAATGTGTCATTCAGAAAGAAACTTTCCGAGAAACTTACAAACAACATATTCAAGCTTATTGGCCTGTAATTATCCGCTTTATGTTTGTCACCCTTTTTATTTTATTTGCTAATGGCTTTACGTCGCAGTGACACAGATAGGTCTTATGGTGATGGTGGGACAGGAAAGGGCTAGGAGTTGGAAGCGGCCGTGGCCTTAATTAAGGTAAAGCCGCAGCATGTGTCATCCTTTCTCTTGTACAATGGGTCTCTATATCCCCAGAAATCTTCACAATCGCAGCTGCATTTTTAACTTTGCATTTTGTGTCTTTTGTAAATGTCTGTATTATCATAGGTAAATTTCAGTAATTCATCAGTATTAGTCGCATCCTCTGTCTGGACTTTATCCTTATATCCAACTACCTTTATCTACTGCTGACTGAATACTTCTGCCTTCTGTACGTCATCATATCTACACTGGCCTTGTTCATTAATGATCCCTAGAATGTCCTTCCTAAAATTCATACGGGTGCTATTTATGTTTGCCATCATGTTATCCTTAGCTGAATTATTTTTTGCTGAATTCAATTTCTTAGTAAGTTGGTTCAACAAAAGAGTCAGTTACAAGATTACCCATTACAGCTGGGATGGAAAGAGCAAGACGGTCATTGACTATGTCATTACAGATAAAGAAATAAGTAGACTTGTGACTGATGTCAAGGTGATTCCAAGTGAGAACCTTAATAGCGATCACCGGTTATTAGTAGCAGATCTGAAAGACATTAATGTACCAAAGATAACAACCAGGAAATTACCTAAGATTAAGGTAGGGAACTACAACAGATTGGAAAAAGGACCGACTACCAGGACCGTATAAGAGGACAACTGCTTACAGAAGAAGTGGAGAGTGGTGAGGTAGTGGTCAAGATTTAAAAACACCTTGATAAAAGAAGCAGTAGAGGTTTTTGGGAAGACAAGTGTGGGAATAAGGGAAAAGGAGACACCCTTACGGAACGAAAGAGTAAGATCCTCAACAAAGGAAAGGAACATAGCACAAAAAGAATGAGATAGAAGAAATCCAAGCCAGAACAGGTAAGGGAGGAGGGGAAGATCAGAAACCTCGAGCAAGTTTACCGGAACAAGAAATTGAGGGTTAAAGGAGTAGTAGAAGAGGAGAAGATAAAGTGCTGGGAGAAATTTACTCAAAAACTGAAGGCAGATAGCAGAGGCAATAAGAAACTATTGTTCAGAGTGATCAAAAACAAAAGGAATTCAGTTGAAACCTTCAAAGCAATTGAGGATCCTAATGGAAACCTGGCCAGAAAAGAAGAGGACATCAGAGAGGTTCTGAGGAATCATTTTGATCACTTATTGAACGGGGCAGAGGCAGATCAGAGAATAAAAGAACCCACTGTTGAAACCTGCACAGAGAAACTTCCCATTACATGGGCAAAGACAGAAGCAGCCCTTAAGAAAATGCCTCAAGGGAAATCTCCAGGAATCGATGAAGTCAGCATGGACATGATTAAAGCAGCCAGGGGTCCAGGGTTTGCAGGGGCTACACAGAGTGCTCATTGCAGTTTGGAAAGATAACAAGATATCTACTGATTGGAGCAACAATGTCATTATCCCCCTGTTTAAAAAAAAAAAAAAAAAAAAAAAAAAAAAAGCTCCAACTACTGGGGAATAACACTCCTTTCTCATGGGCTTTAAGATTCAGGAGAAAATCTTAGAGAGCAGATTGCGAGTCATTTTAGAACCACAGTTTGAAGAGGAGCAGTATGGCTTCAGGCCTAACAGGTCCACAACAGATCTAATCTTCAATGTCCGTATGTTCATGGAAAAATATTGAGAAAAAGGCAAAGATCTGTTTATGGTTTTCCCTTACATTGAGAAGGCATATGAAAGCATTGCAAGAGAGAAGATATGGGAATGCCTGAGAAAAATGAATGTGCCAGAGGGACCAAGTTAAGATGCTGTATGAGAACTGTACCAGCTGTGTGGGATTGGGTGGTGGACATTCATCATGGTTCAAGACCGAAAGTGGAGTTCAGCAAAGCAGTGCACTATCCCCATTATTGTTTATCACCATCATGGATGACATATAGAAGAACATCAAGAAAACCTCTGTGGCCTAAATGCAGTGGCCTTCGCTGATGATATGATCTTAGGAGAAACTGAGGAGCAAGTACAGTCGAGACTCATTGAATGGAATGTTAAGTCCAGGAGTTCAATCTCAAAATAAGCAAACTCAAAACAGTGTTTGTTAGGTATTCAGCTCGAAGGCTGGTTTGATCCTCCACAGTTCCATCGACAGCTGTCATAGATAACCTAGGCATCACTGTAGAGGCATACTAGGGAAATGAGAAGTGAGGCAGTTTCCTGTTGCTTTCCTCACCGAGCCTGAAGTTGCTATTACATATCAGTCTGCCAAGCCCAGTGAAATGGTGATATTTTCACACCATTCATAACAGGGACTGGCTGCATAAGGAATGGTATTACTAGCATCACTCATGCCTCGGTCACTTTCATATTGTCAAAGCCAAGGATGAGACTGAAACAGGTCAATGAAAGTGACAAATTTATCTAGCCCATTCCAGAAGACATAGTGCATTGTAAACACTACATCTCACCAACAAAGGCATTCAAAACAGTAGTGATTTCAATAAACAGAGAGGGACAACCAGCGAACATCATGCTAGGAAACCATCTGCTAGAAAGTGTGGAAAGCTTTGCATACTTCAGCAGTGTAATATCTCGAGATACACTAGCCTCAAAAGAGGTGGCAAATAGAGTGGAGAAGAGCTCTCGCTTTTACCAGCTGCTCTGGGATCTCAAAGTACGAACAAAATCAAAGCTGGTGATGTTCAATCAGTACTTCATACCAATCTTAACCAATGGTATTGAAACCTGCACCCTCACTAAGAAAGACTCATCAAGGTTGCAGGCATCTGAGATGAAGTTCCTTAGGTCCACAATTCAAAAAACCAAACTGGACAAGTTAAGGAATGATGTGGTTAGGAAGGAAGCTGGGATTGTTACATCATGTTAGATCGGGTCAGCATGTCCAGAGTGAGGTGGTTTGGGCATGTAATGAGGATGGAGCCAACAAGGACAGCATATGTTAACTTGGAGAGACGTGTCAGGGAAACTGATGGTGGGAAGACCAAGAACCCACTGGATGGACATCATAAAGATGGACATTGCAGATCGAGGAAAGACACTGGAGGACGTCATTAACCCATTCTAGTCTGGGCCTTAATATCCCTTACAAATGTTCTGGACTGGGCATTTTTAAGGATTTTTAAAACATTATATCTCTGTACCTGTAGGAGATTTCTGCATGATTCTTTTTCCCTTGTGCTTGTTTGAGCATATAGTTTTGAAAAACGCTGTTTGTATCATCTCAACTATCACTTGAGATTTTAAAATTGTTTATACACTGACTGACAGAGCAAATGCAACACCAAGAAGGAGTGGTCAGAACTTTATGCCAATTGCAGGGTAGACTGATGTCACTGAGGTATGCTCATGATGTGAAATGCGCCGCTGTGCTGCGCACGTAGTGAACGATAAATGGGACACGGCGTTGGCGAATGGCCCACTTCGTACCGTGATTTCTCAGCCGACAGTCATTGTAGAACGTGTTGTCGTGTGCCACAGGACACGTGTATAGCTAAGAATGCCAGGCCGCCGTCAACGGAGGCATTTCCAGCAGACAGACGACTTTACGAGGGGTATGGTGATCGGGCTGAGAAGGGCAGGTTGGTCGCTTCGTCAAATCGCAGCTGATACCCATAGGGATGTGTCCACGGTGCAGCGCCTGTGGCGAAGATGGTTGGCGCAGGGACATGTGGCACGTGCGAGGGGTCCAGGCGCAGCCCGAGTGACGTCAGCACGCGAGGATCGGCGCATCCGCCGCCAAGCGGTGGCAGCCCCGCACGTCACGTCAACCGCCATTCTTCAGCATGTGCAAGACACCCTGGCTGTTCCAATATCGACCAGAACAATTTCCCGTCGATTGGTTGAAGGAGGCCTGCACTCCCGGCGTCCACTCAGAAGACTACCATTGACTCCACAGCATAGACGTGCACGCCTGGCATGGTGCCGGGCTAGAGCAACTTGGATGAGGGAATGGCGGAACGTCGTGTTCTCCGATGAGTCACGCTTTTGTTCTGTCAGTGATAGTCACTGCAGACGAGTGTGGCGTCGGCGTGGAGAAAGGTCAAATCCGGCAGTAACTGTGGAGCGCCGTCAGTGTATATTATACCATGTTATGCGAATGCAGAAAATGTCTGACTGATAACTAAGCAAGAACAGTTTTCTGAAATACTGTTATATTTGCCCTATTTTGCTAATATATAATGTGCATTGCAACTACAAAACAACAACAATAATGAGTATGATATAAAAAAAATAATTTTTCAACAATTGTAATAATTACAATAACGAAAATGGGAACTCTTATGAAATTTTATTTTAACTGATAGATTTTGTCAAAAGTTACTCAAATGTAAAATTATTGTTCCATTTACCACAAAAAACTTCTGAGAAAGGGAAAATACAGTCTTCTGAACAGATAACTTTACTAATATGTAGACAATCTTACGTATTCACGCAAATATGAAATACGCGGGGAACATGCGCTAGGCCGTAAAACGAACTCTAATCATAATGACATGTAAGAAGTTGTTTCAGATTCATTTGTCAATAATATGTTCATTTGCGCATAAACTTATAATATATCATAAAATATCGAAAATATTACTTTCGTCAAGCACATGTTTGCCGCGAGAAGCCATGTCTTAGAGCTCACTGAGTGACATCTACTGATGCATGTTGATCGAAAATATCGTAAATTCTCTGACTTAGACATATAACACTGTCATCTGCTTAAATACTCTCGTAACTAATACATGAAGAAACACGATGTAACCACCAGAATGCGTGCATAGCTCATTCTTGATTTTTTGTGAATTGTCAAACCTTACTACCGGCTATGCCCGCAGCACGGCCTGAACGTAATTTCGGCCGCTGCGAGCTATGCTCACAGTTAGACCGGAAAGAGTTAACAGCAGAACATATCTCATAAGACAGAATTGAAGAGGCTCGCCAACAGTACTCGGGAAACTGGAACTGTAATAATATGATGATGATGATGATGATGATGATGATGATGGTGATGATGATAAGTTCCTTCAATCTCTCCTTACTCCTGCAGACACTCTTGACTATTTCTTTCTAACCTGCACCTCTTCCTTAATCTCTTCATTTCCCAGTTATAATATAATGTGTCTTTACCACCTTTAAAGGTACAGTACATATCTCTTTTCCACACTTGTCACATTTGCTTTAAACCCATCGCATAGGCCGTTCACATTTCTAAACAATTTCCCACTGATCATAATTGCTCATTTAAAATTCCCCCATGCCTCTCTTACCAACCATATGATATTGCCTTCCTCCGTATCACATTTATTTCCTATCATACTTCTTAAAAATTTAATTTTGCTGGACTGGATTTTATTCTTCTGTTCTTTCGTCATTGACCAGTTCTCTGCTGCATATGTCAGTATTAGATAGTAGTACATCTTATGTATCACCTCTTTACACTTCATTAGTACTTCCTTTGTCCTCACCAGGTTTTTCACACTCTGGTAGAGTGCATTACCCTGTTGAATCCTTTTCCTGATCTTCATGTCTTGCCCTGCATTCTGCATCAGTTTGCTTCCCAACTACTTGAAGCTCTCCACAATTTCAAGATTTTGTCTCTTTAGTTTTATTTTATTTTTGTAATTCCTTTCCTTTCCCTTTCTTCTCTACTCATCACCATTGTCTTACTCTTTTCCATGCTGATTTTTATTTTATAATTTTCAGTAACCTCACCCAACATGTCGAGTTGCCTTTGTACTTCTTACTTACTGTCTGGCTTGTTACCCCTTAATGAGTTGACCATACAGACAGTGTCTGAGTGTCTGAGTGTCAAGTGTCGGTCGGCGGTAAATCCAATCCCCTAAGATGAGCAACGGCTGGTTCCCTCAGTGTAGAAAATGACACTGGAACCCATCAAGTAGTGTCTGACCCTAGGTTAGCAGCAGGTACAAAAGGCATATGTACTTTTTTAGGACCGGCCTAACTGCCTGCAGGCAGTAGCTCTAAAATGCCTTTGGGATAGTCAACCCCAGCATAATAACACCCTAAAATGCAAAGGGCATTTTTAAATCAGCCTTGCAAAAGGCTAGGTTGTTCCCTAAATGTGACACTGTTATTATGCTGGGGGAACTGTGAGAAGTGGATGAGCACTAGAGAATATCATCAAGGTGGCAATAATCAACCATAACTGTGCATTATGCAGCTAAATTTGAGAACATGTCTCTGTCCCAAAAGTTAGTAAATTAGTTCCTCAAAAATTTACTCAAATGTAATCATTTTCTCATTATGTATGCTGAGAACAAGAAAAGCCTTTACTACTGCTTATATAGAGATGTATTGATTTTCCATATCTTTGATTTAAAACTAGCTCACTTTCTTTGTAGGAATTACCAGAATACCAAGCCCAGATTTCTCAGCAGAATCGAACGAAAGAATCCGAAACCCCTTTGTCACGTATTTTCGCCCGTTATGATGTAGTAGAGACATCATACCACTTCCTGTCGCAGCGTATAGATCTCCATCTGTGTGATGATCCTGGAGGTAAGTTCGCTATTACTTAGAGGTACAGACAGCTATTATTTTGTTTAAGGCATCTCGATATTCATTTCTCTAATTATGATGCTTTGTTTTCAGCTGGGCGCTCTGTACACCCAGACCTACAGGAGGGTGCTGCACTGCAGATTAGCATCCAGCAGTTCCAGGTAATTGATGATCTGTATGTCTGAAATTGTCTTAAAGGCACTTGTTATGTAGTAAATATTACATATTCATATTTAACATTACCTGGAAAAGGTCATAAAACCAAAATACATTATGTAGTAAATATTACATATTCATATTTAACATTACCTGGAAAAGGTCATAAAACCAAAATACATTATGCTACTCTCTGTGCACGGAATTATTCACATACTTGTGTTCAGTGATTTGGTGGAATTATTTATGCTACAGCCAGGTTGTACTTGATGAGTACTACTTTTTTTTTTCTGTAATAATAATAATAATAATAATAATAATAATAATAATAATAATAATAATAATAATAATAATATAATAATAATAATAATAATAATAATAATAATAATAATAATAACTTAAAGATTATTATAAAAATATGATTAGAATTGAATGAGTTGGAACCAGAATTAATTCCTTTCCATATTATTATATGACTCTGAATAACACACCACAAGCACAATGAACATCCATGATCCATCAAATAATTACACAAAATTACATATACATAGCAAATAATACTGTGAGATAATCCAAAGATCAAGAAGATTCAAATAAATAAAATGGAAAACACAGCTCTCAATACATCTTTATCTCGCCACATGGGACTATTTACAATTCTCAAACTTGTACTTTGAATGCTGTTTAGCAACAAAGTGAGAAGTTCCTGGATGACTAACATTTGGCAGAAAGAATGTGTGTACATCCTTTGGTAGACAGTCTAGAAATTGTCAAAGCAAATGTAAAAGGTCCAGAAGGCATTTTGAAGTGTAGTGTGACTATCCATGTGGATTTTATGTGATATTTATAGGTGGATCTGTCAGGTCAGGTCAGGAGTGATCCTGATACCGTATCCGACAGTAGACGGTACTACCTGCGACTGGCCGAGGGTTGGGCGGCCGACACCAAACCCGACAAACTAGGGGAAGACCAACAGCTACGGGTGGAGGAGTTTTCTCCTAGAAGGTTTGATGAGACCCTTGTGTAGGAAATGACACATAAATTCATCAGCTGCTGCCTTGCAGTGAGGTAGGGGACTGCCAAAGGCTAAGGGAGAATACCCCTGACAGAAAATCCCCAGCAGTGTTAGGCTTAGCAAGTCAACTGAAGGGTTATATCGATTGCTTTCAACTACAAAACGAGCCTCGGAACGCAAAGAAAATACCGGATAGACATGTCTTCTCAATCATCTGCAACGTATGATGACCGTAAGGCTGATGTTCAAGTACGATGTTCTGAGAAGAAGCCCAAAAGAAAGAGTCCTAAACACAGAATTGGAACATTAAATATCCTGACCCTGACTGGCAGAAGCGAGGAGCTGATAGATATGATGGAAAGGAGGAACCTCTGTATTCTTGGCCTGAGTGAGGCAAAGTGGAAGGGAAGAGGAACAAAAAAGCTAAGAAAAGGATACAAACTACATTGGAATGGAAATAAAACAGAAGTCAAAAATGGTGTAGGTTTTATATTAAGAGAGGACATTGATGTCATCAGTGAGGTAATATATGTTAATGAAAGAATTATTAAGTTGAACATCTCTCTTAACAAGAGTGTGCTGACAGTAGTCCAGGTGTATGCCCCACAGACTGGCTGTAATGAAGAGGAAAAAGAACAATTCCGAACTGATTTAGAAGAAGCTATAGAAAGAGAGGAAAATATCATAATAATGGGAGATCTAAATGCTCAAGTTGGATCAGACAGGCGTGGATATGAAAATGTACTAGGTCCACATGGTTATGGAGACAGGAACCCAGAAGGAGAAAGTCTTCTAGATCTATGTGTAAGGAATGGCTTGAGAATAAACAACAGTTGGTTTCAGAAGCAGCTAAGTCATAAACTAACAAGATACAGTTGGAATGGAGATACTAAAACTCTGATAGATTATTTTATATCTGACAATGAAGCAGGAAAGACCATATGTGATGTCAGAGTTATACCAAGTGAATGCCTGGACAGTGACCACAGACTTCTCCTTGCAACAATAAAGCACATTGAAATTTATAGACCTCAGAAATACAGGAAACCAAAAATTAAGACATGGGAGCTAAAGAAGACAGAGAAACAAGTTGAATACACAAAAAAAGTGACCAATAAATTACCATCAGATGCATTACAAGAAGGCAACATCGAGTGGACTAGATTCAAAGAAAGCATTGTCGGAGCTGCATTAGAAGTTTGTGGTAAAACTAATAGCAAAATGAAGGGAAAAGAAACTCCTTGGTGGAACGATCGGGTGAAGATTGCTGTGAAAGTGAAAAATGAAACCAGGAAAGCCAGAGACAAAGAAATGCAAAAAGGAAGTCAAAGGAACGAATCTAGAGTAAACGAACTGCAGCAGAAATACAGAGATCAGAAGTTACAAGTAAAGAAAATTGTGGCCGAAGAAAAACAGAAAGCTTGGACTGATTTCACAGATAAACTAGAGCAAGACAGCAAAGCTAATTCTAAACTACTTTACCGAACAATATGAAATATAAGAAGAGACAATGAATACATAACAGCAATAGAGGAACCAGATGGTAACATAGTTAGGGAGGAGACAGAAATAAGGAAGATCATGAAATCCTATTTTGATAATTTATACACCAGTACTGGGAAAGACTCCAATGATGTAACCACGCAGGTCAGTTTAAGCTGCAATGATGAGCCTGACCAAGAGAGTCCGCCAACATGGAAGGAAGTAGAGACGGCCCTTAATAGTATGCCCAAAGAAAGATCTACAGGATTTGATGAAGTCAGTGCAGATATGATCAAAGCAACTGGTGCAATAGGAATACAGTGGCTTCATAGAGTAATTAATGCAATATGGAAGGATAGGAAAGTCCCAGATGATTGGAAAAAGGGAATAATAATACCTCTTTTCAAAAAAGGAAGCCGGAAGAAATGTAGCAATTATAGAGGGATCACTTTATTGTCTCATGGTTTGAAAATATTTGAGAAAATACTTGAAAAAAGGCTAAGGAAAATAATAGAACCACAACTACAGGAAGAACAATATGGATTCAGAGAACACCGATCAACTACCGATCTCATATTTGCACTTAGAATACTGTTAGAAAAGCATTGGGAGAAGGGCAAAGGCTTAACACTAGTGTTTTTGGATCTCGAAAAAGCATTTGATAGTGTTCCAAGGAAGACTATATGGGAATGTTTAAGAAAGAAGAATGTACCCAAAGGGCTTATCCAGAAAGTTAAAATGCTTTACGAAGACTGCTGCAGTTGCGTACAGATAGGAAACGGTAATTCTGATTGGTTCCAAACCACTAAAGGAGTGCAACAAGGCAGTACCCTTTCACCATTACTTTTTATCACTGTCATGGATGAAGTCATGAAAGAAATTAAGCAGAAGAACAATATGGACATCAATGCATTTGCATTTGTAGTAATTTGGAGAAATACAGAGAAGGAAGTCCAAGAGAGGCTGAACACCTGGAATGAACATTTGAAAGCACACGGATTAACAATAAATAAATCGAAAACTGTTACTATGTCTGTCAACAGGCAGAAGAAGAAAGGAAAAATAATGCTGGAAGGTACACAACTGGAAACAGTAGACCAATATAAATATCTTGGGTGCATCGTTTCAAGTGATAACAGAATACAGCATGAGATTAACAACCGCATTAAAAAATCAGCTCAGTTTTACCATCAAGTTCGGAACCTCCTCTGGAACGAACAAGTTCCCTTAAGATCAAAGCAGATTCTATTCCAATCATACTTCACCCCCATAATAACATATGGCCTAGATACCTGCACAACAACCCAACAAGTGGACAGTAAACTACAAGCCGCAGAAATGAAGTTCCTACGAACTATGGTACAGAAGACAAAAAGGGACAGGGTAAGGAATGAAAGAATAAGGGAGCAAGCTGGTGTGTACCCATATCTGAATGAAAAAGTGACAAGGGCCCGTTTGAAATGGTTTGGCCATGTCAAACGAATGGACGATGGAAGGACAGCAAAACAATGGCTACACACAGTCGTGGCCGGAAAACGACCGGTAGGAAGACCTAGGAAGAGGTGGCTGGACCAAGTGAAAGAGGACATAGGAACAAGAGGAATCAGCTGGGATGTCGTCTTGAGAGAAGAGTGGTACATGGACAGACAGAAGTGGAGAGTGCTCGTAAACCACACCTGGGCAACTGGAGTGGAAAACTGATGATGATGATGATGATTTATAGGTGGATCTATGAACACCTTCGTAATTTTTGAAAATTATGTGACAGTTTGTTTTGATTGTTTAGAAAGTCAACTTTCAAGAAATCATGATTGTTAGGGTCATGTATCGTTACTAGTGAAATTATGTTAATGATCGAGCGTGGCTCGACTTTTGGGGCGAGGAAGATGTCATAGGTGAACAATGTAGTGGAAGTCGAAAATGTTTATTGGAGTCCTTATTTGTAAAGTGTGGTGGTATGTTTTATTTGTAACGACCTAACCTGTACAATGTAATATTTGTAACATATGTATTTTTAAATAGTAAATTTCAGTTCTGTACTTACTGGAAGTATCCAGAAATTGTTACATGAATTTTTGAACAGGGTGTGTTGCCTTTTGTTGGTTATGTGTTCTATAAGGCATTTTCTAACTATTCTGGAAATGGAAGATTCGCGAACGTGCATATTCGAGAAAATTATTTAAAGTTCGCGACTGTAGTAGGAATTGTGATTGGTGAACCTAGGAGGGGATAGACGGACTCATGCATTCTGATTGGCTACTCCAAGGCCAGGGTTTACCCTTATATAGAGTGCGAGGCAGCATTTGGTCGTCTTGTTTTGGTCTTGGTCTTGTCTTGGCCTGGTCTGCCTTAGCCTGTCTTGGTCTGTCTGAAGTTTTACGTCGTGTGCGACGCCTCGCTATCGGGATGGGCCACCTTCGGGTAAGCATTCTTGCATTCCGTTCCGGCTAAAATTTCTGTAATATTCGGTTGCTATTTCGTATAGGAGTCTGCCCTAGCCTAACCTAGATTCGCCAAATTAATTGTTTATGACGCCTTAGCTTTTCAGCTGGGCTTGCCTGTTTGTTTTTGAGGCATTCCCATTTCTTGTTTCGCTAAATATGTAGATTGTAGTTTAATATATTTACCTTGCGGTTTGCCTCTGCGCCAACAGATGATTAATTTAAATCACGCATTGATCGAAACACGACCGGAATGGTCCAGAAGACATGGTAAAGTGATTTTGTTACACGACAATGTGCAGTCTCCTACAGAAAAACAAGTGAAAGACACCTTGAAATCGCTTGGATGGGACATCCTTCCACACCCACCGTACTCTCCCGACCTGGCGCCATCAATCACTTCTTCGCATCAATGAGGCCCGTGCTCGCAGAGCAGCACTTCAGCAATTTCAAGGAAGTTGGAAAATGGCTCAACGAAGGGTTTGCCGCAAAATAGACAAGCAGTTTTTCTGGCGTGGTATTCATAACTTACCTGAAAGATGGGCGAAGTGTGTAGAAGCTGATGGCCAATATTTTAAATAAACAAAAAATTAATTTCCCTTGAAAATTATGTGTTTTCTTTACCACAAAAGCTGGCAAAAACTTATGCATACACCTGGTAAATTCTTGGCGTAGAAGACCCCATACTCAACCATATTGAACAAATTAAATTTAGGAAACATGACACCATCTAGAAACCCATTAAAAACTAAAATCAGTCAAAACTGTTTGTGCTCTAAAACCAGTGACAAATTACGAGACCCCATACTCTACTAGCAGGGGTCTGTAAAATATAGTAAAACTGACAATCCACACTCAAAGATGATCCCATACTCGACCATAATCGAACCTAGAATACTTTCTATAGACAAAATAAAGTAAAACAACTTGGGTAATTAAATGTTATAGGTAAGTCACATGGTTGGATAATGGTGGTGAATGTTTGAACAAAATGCAACTCCTCAGAATATTTGAAGAAATGCAGTACTTACATGATTGTAGTAACATTAGATATACAACATAACAACTAACCTAAAACACGTGTGAGAGTTAGATACAACACTTGAATTAACATCAAATGACAAAAAATATGTTTGACTACAGAAAACAAAATTTAGAAATTACTGAAACTTGTTTAACCAATAAGAATATCACTTGTTACCAAAATTATTTATAAAATCTATTTTTCTCCAAGAACAGCCTAATGTAATGCTATAACTGAAAAATATAATATGGAATATTTTCCTAGGATAACTTTTTTCACAGTGCGTGGAGAGCTCTGCCAAAATTCAACTAACCTATAAATAAAGTCTCATACTAGCACAATGTCATACTTCAGAATTACTTTTTCCTGAGCATGTTGCAAATCATCTTAACAATGTAACAGCTTCATCAGTGACACAAACCAATTTCACAGCATGAATTTATGGTTTGAATAATAATAATAATAATAATAATAATAATAATAATAATAATAATAATAATAATAATAATAATAATAATAATAATAATAATAATATATTTATTTATTTTTTTTTTGAGAGAGTGTGGAAAATCTTTCATAAGACGCTTGTGAGGGTCCGCACTCAGCAAGTGTGTGGAGATTCTTACCCACTAAAACCCACACTCCCTTTTCCCGCAACGTTTATCTCCGCCCCGGAAACCGCTCTCGCATTACTTCAGGACGGATGTCGTGCTTAATGCATCTTGTGCTTCATCTTCCTTCTTCTGCTTTACTGTCTGTCGTAATTGTCCAGATCCTTCTTCTTCTGACGCAGAATATTTTCTACGTAGACTGCCACCTGGTCCCAAGATTCTTGACTTCGTAGCATTAATGACACAATACCTTCTGGCGTCAATTCTCCCTGCATAACTTCTAAGCATCTTCTTTGTGGCAGCCAATGAACGCACACAAAGAAAGTATGTAATACGTCATCGATATCACTGCAGTATATGCACACCGGACTAGTTGCTAGCCCTAGCCTATGAAGAAATTTTCGGAAGTATCCATGACCTGTCAAGAACTGTGTGAGATAGTAGTTCACTTCACCATGATTTCGGCCAACCCATACGCCCAGAGAAGGTATCAGTCTTTTCATCCATTTCCCTCTAGAGTCATCTTCCCATCTTGTTTGCCATCGTTGCATTCTGTGACTAAGAGCCAAAGCCTTTGCCCTTTTCCTTCCTAGCTCTTCTTGTGTGAGCCAAATTTCTTGTCTTTCGAAGGCCAACAAGTCAATAGGAGCTACTGCTGCTACTACTAGAATCGCAGGTTCTGATACTGTGCGATATGTGCAAGCAATTATTAAAGCTGCTCTCCGTTGTACAGCCGCAATTCTTGTCTGATATTTCGCAATTTTTAACGATTCAGCCCAAATTTCCGAACCGTATAGATTGAACAATCGACATGAGAAGCCGCCTTTTACTAGATTTCGGCCCCTTGATATTTCCCATGAGTCTACTCAGTGCAGTCATGGTTTTCTCTGCCTTATCTGTTACCCATTGGATGTGGTCCCAATATGAAAGCTTAGTATCAAGCGTTACACCAAGATGTTTTGTGCTCCTAGTTGTTTCGATGGCTATCTGCCCGATCTGCATCGGTACAACAGTATTAATCCTTTTCCTCGTCAGGAGGACAATTTCCGTTTTATGATCTGCAAGTTCTAACTTGTGATTTATCATCCATTCTTTGACACGTCGCATCACCTGATTCAATTTAAATTGAGCCAGCTCTAGGTTACGGGTTACTATCACAGCAGCCACATCATCAGCATAACCCACAAGGTTTACATCTTCTGACATCTCCAGCCATAACAAACCATCATACATGATATTCCAAAGGTGTGGTCCGAGAATTGAGCCTTGCGCTGCACCAGCTGTGAGCCGTTTTCTTCTCTGACCATCTTCCATGTCGTATAACAATGTATGGTCTTTCAAATAGTCTCGCAGTATATACATGAGATATTCTGGTAGCTTGAAAGTTTCTTGTAGAGCTTCCAAAATATCACTCCATCTTGCCGAGTTGAAAGCATTTTTAACATCTATAGTCAAAAGAAGCGTTAGCTTTCTAGAGTAATGATTACCCATTTGAGCTCGTTCTGCTGTCTTCACCACTTCCTTCACAGCATCTAACGTTGAGTGACCTCTGTGAAATCCATGTTGTTGGTCAGAAAGGTCACCAGCTAATCGGACTGCTGCTAGTATTCTCGGTTGTAGTAGCTTCTCTAAACCTTTCCCGGCGGTGTCCAGCATACATAGAGGTCTGTAACCCCCAGTTTTCCCTTTACTGATCAGAACCAGTCTAGCTATCTTCCAACGAAAGCCAAAAATTCCCGCTTCCAAACAATGATTATGCATTCTCAACAGCAGTTGAGGACATAATTCGACTGCCACCTTCAGTACTTCTGCTGGAATACCATCTGGTCCAGGGGCTTTCTTATTTCTAAGGGAATTAATTGCTGTTATCAATTCTTCAGTTGTAAAAGGTGGTACATTATCTAGTTCTTTCTCGGCCTCATCATCAATCCTCTCTGCATGATCAGGGAATAGTGTGTGTACTATTTCTTCCATGGTGCGTGGATCCATGATAGGGCTTGGTAGCATCCCGAATTTCTTCATAACAATTTTATACCCTAATCCCCATGGATTTTCATCCACTTCTTTAGACATTTCCCACCACTTGTCGGCTTTACTCTTTTTAATTGTATTTTGCAGTCTTTTCTTCATAGTCTTATACTCTACTGAGAGAGCTTCATCATTATGTCGTGCTCTTTGTGTCCTTCGTCTGAGTCGCAGGCATTGTTTCCTCAGCTCAGCAATTTCTTCATTCCACCAATATGCTGGACGCTTGCCTCTCCGTTGTTTGATTCTGGTCATTGATGCGTCACATGCTTGCTGAAGGAGCCTCATGGTGTGTTCCACGCATTTATTAGCAATTATGCTTCTTTAGCCTCCGTGACATGTATCCGTCATACAGTGCATTCCATTCTGTATTACTTCATGAAATTTTTCTCTATCCATAGTGGCTATTGCTACCTCAGACTACAGGGGTAACACCAGGCAAGGCACAAACACAGTTAAAAGGAGGAGGTAAGAGTACAATACACAATATAAGAAATCACTACACACTCGGAAAAACAGTAGCTGGCATTATTCGGATCTCCAACAAAACATGTACGAAATATCAATAGGGCCAACTAGTGAACAACAAACCGGGAAGATGAAAAGGCTGGGAACCTACCAAAGGCATGGACATGGCTTAGATAGCGGATTCCGAAATGAATCACCGTGATCCTTCGTTTTAAAAAATATTATTTACAAGATAATTTTACAAATACATTCCAAGTTATGAGCTATAAGTTCAGTGATATACATAGGTTATTCGTAGCAGTGTAAATTCAAATTACAAATCAACTGTACATCCAGTTACCAATGCAGTAGTACAATGCAATTTACAGGTTATCCAAAATCTAGCGTACCTCAAGTGATACAGAACTACCAGAGACAACTTCCAAGGGAAATAATGTTAAACTACAATATACATATTTTAGTGAAACAAGAAATGGGAATGCCTCGGAAACGAACAGGTAAGTCCAGCTGAAAAACTAAGGCGTCATAAGTAACTAATTTGGTGAATCTAGGCGAGGTTAGGGCAGACTCCTGTATGAAAAGCAAATCGGAACATTACGGAAATTTTAGCAGGAACGGAATTCAAGAGTGCTTACCCGAGCAGAGTGCCATCCCGGAAGCTGGGGGACGTCAACCAGATAGGCTGCTCGCAGACAGATAAACCGAGACCGACAGAATTCAGGATACAGAATTAATTCGAACACTGCCTCGCTCACTATATATAGGAATTACTGGCCTTGGAGGCAGCCAATCAGCGTGCACGTGTTCCCTATCGCCACCTAGACTCACCAATCACAACCTTACTTTCGATCGCGAACTTTGACTAACATTCTAGAATACGCATGATCGCGAAAGTCGTATTTTTCCAGAATAGACAGAACACACTTTCTAGAACACATACCAACAAAGTAACACACCCTGTACAAAAGTTATGTAACTTTCTGGATCTTTCCAGGAACTATAGACAGAATTCTACTATTTACAAATGCCTATGTTACAACATTATACAGTACAGGTTAGGTCAGTAAAAATAAAACAACATATCGTAGTTCACCTGTAACAGCTATGTTCCATCTTTCTGACTTGCGCGTGGTAATCCTTAGATGCGGAGTCTCTTGAAGTACACGAAAAGTGATATACTGATGATCGCTTCCAGAATATTCTTCAATTACTCGCCATTCAGTTATCCTAGACGCAATGTCTTCAGAAGCAAAGGTTACATCTGGTATAGTTCCCTGACACCCTGGTCGCCGAAAGGTTGTTACATTACCCACGTTCATAACCATTAATCCCAATCTGGCGACCATCTCCATTGTACGCCACCCTCTAGAATCTGTTTTAGGTATATTCCATTCAACTGCTTGAGCATTAAAATCACCAGCAACAACTAGGTTAGTGTTCATCCCTTGCAGAGTATCTTCAAGCCCATCTAGTTTTGTCTGAAAGTCAGAAATAGCCTCATTCGGGGTAAAATAACAGCTGACAAAAATTGCCTTCTCAACTTGGACCCAGACAAACCCATCTCCGCATCCTTGATTTATAACTGTCCCTAGATTGTCTGAAAACCAGCCTGGTTGATCTCTGTCTTGATATTGTTCGCTAAGAATCAAGATGTCTGCTCCTATCTCATAAGCCATCTGCATCAATAGATCATTGGCAGTTAGACTCCTGTGTATATTGGCTTGAAGGATCTGTACCATTTACCACTGCTTTTTGGCCTTTTCTAGTGCTTCACGAAACACAATACACTTGCCTGAGCCAAGAGCATGATGTCGTTTTGACTCTTCAACGCCCATATCTGTGCAAATTATGCATTGTGGATTCGTTTTGCATCCTACTGCCTTGTGGCCAGCTTCCCCGCACTTAAAGCAGAGTTTATTTCTGTCCAATCCTTTACAGTTTCGTGCTTGATGCCCATATGACAGACCTTTAAAGCACCGAGGAACTACGGCCCACCGTCTTACTCTGCAGTACAGCCAGCCTACTTTAATTTTGCCTATGTCTAACAGCTTTTGTGCCTCGCCATCTTCTATCTCCACAATGGCGAGTTTTTGTCCCCTGCTGTTCGGGTTTGTGATTGAGACCTTCAGTTCTTGATTAAGATTTTCTAATTCTCGTCTTACAGCCTCCTCTACGTCGGAAATAGTGGTGGCACTGTCCATATCCCGAATTTCCAATGTAGTTCTAGGCGTCAAAACCTTTACTTCGCCATCATGTCCAAGAGCACCTTTAAGTGATTTATTAAAATTTTCTCTATTCTCCTTTTCCATGTGGCCTTATTATATTCAAGAAGAACCGCTCCTGATATAGTTTTCCTGATCGATCTAATACCAGCGCCATTGTCTTCCGGGTTCACCTTGCTGCGGATATCCTTCACAACATCTGCGAAAGTCTTGCCATTCATCGGTTTAATAAGTACAGCTTCTGGGCGGCTTCTTATAGTTGAACGTTTCCGTTGCTCGTTCTTTTTAACAGTTTCAGATACTGGTACTGGTTCAGGTTGAGTACCTTCATCTTCATCTGCCTTCTTCTGCCTCTGTTCCCTCTTCTTCTTGGATAACGCTATTTCCCAGTTATCCTGTTCTACGTTTCTGTTTGTGGTGCTCTGTTCTACTTTCTCTTGAACGGGCAAATCCTTTTGCATTAATGCTCTAGTTGCTTTCCAAGCTTTTCTGTGCGTAGATCCCGCATCTAGGGCTTCCTCCAATTTCTTTAAAACTTGCTGAATTTCCATCTTCATATTTTTCTGCTGAATTGCAAGAATACTTTTCAACAGGCCCCTGGCGATTTCCAGTTGTTCTTCCTCTTTTAACATATCCTCCATAATTTGTTGAGTGATATCAAGCCTCAAATTCATTTTCGCATTCTGTTCAGTACTACTATTGCATGTATCATGCGTGCGCTCCACGTCCGTGATATTGTAGCCATGTTCCATAGATGCTGGATTCAAATCCACAGAGTCACAGTGGATTCCAGCTCCAGACATCGTGCCGTATAGGGAGTCCAGCTGGCCGTGACTCAGGTCGCAGAGAAATATCTATTCTCTGTTATTTTCTATGACGAAAGTAGGTAACCTAAAAATGCAATTTCACAAACACACAATATCAATGTCTTGAACTTTTCACCCACTATCGTAGTTTATCCTGTTAAATATTGAAAGCATGTATATTAAATATTACTTATACTCACTTTCCATGTCAATATACGGGTGATTACCAACGAAAGCTTCGGTCATTGCATGCACAACAGACTTACTGATCTTGTCACTACCAAGATGTACAACAACATCAATAATAATAATAATAATAATAATAATAATAATAATAATAATAATAATAATAATAATAATAATAATAATAATAATAATAATAATAATCTATTGGAAGTCTATTTGACTTATGGTACAGCCTGTTGCCAGGCGATAAATCATCCAAGTAATCAAAATCATACTGTAGAGGCCACCACCACCACTTTTTGCCTCTAATTCTCATCCTGTCATTGGCAAAGCCATTGTCATGTAAATCCACTCCTCCAGTTCCTGGGTTGTACTCGTGGAACAATTTTGGTTAAGGAACCAGAATTACTATTATTTTACTACTATTATTACTTTTGTACCTCTTTATATGCATTAGTGGCTCTAAGGTACCAAAATTGGTCACAACTCTGACAGCAGAATTATCATGCCATGTAACTGCGAATAATTTGTTGCTGACACCAAATGTGAAATCAAAGCTCTCTTTTGACTCCTTTGTTAAGTCTGTTGTTGTCTGAAGTGGAGAGGATGCCAGTCGATTCTCTTTCATCGTTCCAGTTGCAAAGAATTCCTTTTCTGTGAGAAGAGAATAGTTTGTGGAGAAGTTATCAAAAAATATGGTGTAATTTTCAGAATCCTGGACTACACTCAGCAAGTCTGTAACTACTCTTTCACCTAAACTCAAATTTTCATCGTTCTTCTCCTCCACAAGGCTCAAACTGATAAACATATCGTGTGTCTGAGGCTATACACCAGAGTTTGAATCCAAATCGTATCATAGCAGAATGGTATCTAAAATACTGCATCAGCGATAGATATTTTATGAGAAAGTATACCGAACTGTAAGAATCTGTTATTGAGCTCATTGAAGAAAGATCAGAAAGGTCATAACTTGGAGAACTCAGACTTGGTCAGTTCATCATTGTTACAAAGGAGAATATAATTCATTTCATCAAATCTGTTCTGTGACATCATTTTTGTGTACGAGAGGTACCTCTTTTGTCAGCATCCAAACTCCAGTAAAATTTTGACTGAGACAGTTGAGTGATAGTAAGTAGGATACCAATGAATCCTTCAGCTGTTCATAGTTTTATTTAGTTTTATAGTTTTATTGTGAAATGAAAACAGTGAACTAGAAGCAAGAAATGGTGGTGGCAATTATTTTCTAATAGTATTGACAATGAGACTGTGAATGTAGGCTCATTTTAAAAAATACCACTATATGAAAGAAGTTATTGAATATTCTAAAATGAAAGACAGGAAACTCAAAATAATATACTATGTTAACTACGTAATGGATCTTAGACCTCTCAATAAATAAGTACCAAATATTCACTCTGAATTTTCATGTTTAGGGCTACATCCAGACATAAAACAGACCACGATTTCTCTTATTAGCAGCTATTTTGCTGTAAATTACCTAGTAAATAATGTACTTGTACCAACCAAACACAAGCTCCACAATGTGATCACAAGCTAACTAGGACTCAAACTTAAAACATCCACTTCAGAACTTGCATTACACAGGGTAATACTCATACATCCTTTATTTTTATTATGTTTATTATTTTCAGCATTATGTAAGCTAAACTGCTGTAATACCCAAGTAGCATTTACAGTTTTCTGGACTCCCCAATACATTTACACTTAATTCACTGTTCTGGAACACAACTATCAAAAGAAACCTGATTGGGTGCCAGTGTACTTGGTGGTAAACAATATGAAATAAGCATGAGAATAAATTATCATTCAGGGTGGGGTCATAGGCTGTCGATATCCTGACTTGCTGACTTAACCTGATGGTGTGTTGAACTGAAAGTAAAGGCATTAGGATGTACTGACTAGGTTATATTCTTTTGAAATGACATACTGTTCATTAAAATGTATAAATATACTTACAAACTTAACCACCTAAATATTCTTTACAACAGATATCAATGCAGGAAATAAACATGAAAAATCTGACCACATTAATACAATATATGGCATATCACCTCAATATTGTGTAACATAAATTTCAACATGTGACATACACTGTTTATCTCTTCTTATTCTCAACCCACAGAGAATTTACACGTCATAATATAAAGCTTAATAAATTAGCTGGTACGACAGCCCTTTCTATCAACACTATATTCAGACTTTCTCTGTCCTTTGTCACACACCAAACTCACGGTACATATGTACACAAAACCTTACCTGGAATTTGTATGTAATCTGGCTAGTCTGAATAATGGGATCACAAACTTATGCAGTATAACTCGCTACACCATATCGAATTGATCTGTAGTGGTTGATTGATTGTAGTTGGAGGTTGATGTTAAATGCCACTATACCTCGGTCATTCTCTCCAATAACTTAGGTGACAAGTTCTTGGTTCCATGTTTTATAATGAAATCATACTCACGTTGTATTACGCCAAGTGCATTAGCATAGCACTTCATAGGGTATGTAACATTTAGTGTAGATATCATACAATGATTTCTAACCCTGCAGTGCGTCCCAACTGGACATTCATGGACAAGACCAATCTCCAACGGTCACACACCAGCATACAATATGGCTGAACAAGGCGCACTTCAAGCAGGACAACTTGACCTCAATACTTCCACAACTCAACACCAACAAGACCTCTCTTCCAACCAAACCAGCCTTAAAATAGACTTCTACAAGTCACATGATTTTCTCTGTACTAGCTAATCCCAATCTTCCATATCTGTCACATGTAGTATGACGTTTTAAATTGTGACACACAAGTCTGGCACACTGACGTCTTGAAGCTGCCCGGAGACACACGTCATTTTAGGGCACAAAAAAAATCTTACACAACTCCCTATATTTAGTTTGTTTGTTTTTACGAAGATTTCCCGCTTTCACCTCTAGAATGCCACCAATTTAAGATAGAGTTTTTACAACGTCCAAACAATGACTCCCATATATCAACAAATACACACAGTATTCTTACAATGTAATACATGATACTGACAATACGAAATGAATACCTAACCTATAACTTGCCATTAATATAGACATAAATTAAAAAACTGACTTGCCGTGGGGTTAAAATTTTGTACAATTACAACAACTCTGCACAATTAGAATTGACAGCAGAGAACGTTAACAAAAACATCGGGCTTACACGCCATTGTTGGAGGTTACTATTACCGAAATTTACAATTTTGCTGGGCAACTCTCAACGTTACGTATACACAACACCTACCAGTACGCCGTCAGTAGTGCAGTACTTTTACACAAAATTGTGTCTGTAGGAAATCTAAGGTTATCAGTTTTAAAAAGGCCTATACTGACATTATGCCTAAAATGTAAAAAATAATATGAAGTTTTGAAATACGAGCAAAATTTACTTGTGATTAATAGTAATTAATGGTTATTAATAAGCTAGTGATGTGTAAACAGTAAAATATAAACATATAAATACAGAGATACAGGTTGGCCCTGAAGACAAATATGAAGAGTTGTACATCATAAATTTAATTTGCTTTTAGAGGGGTTAAATAAAGCATGTGTTGCATTTATGCAGTGTTGGTAAGAAATGGGTTAAATCTCACCCTATGATCTTGCTCACAAGATCAGGCTTAGACAGTACGAAAAATTCTATCTCAGCATCTCATAGACACCCTTCATAACTTACGGAATTCCAGGGATCCAATAAAAATAACAACAGATTGGAAGATATGAATGAATGTTGATCACAAAGTTCGACAGTTAACCTAGGAAAATTCTCCTTCAACTGATCCCATAACCCATAACTTAGAATCCATATGATCCCATACTTGACTGGTGTAAGTTCCATACGGTGACTTCAGATACTGAAAATATATTTTGGCTGGATTCCTTCCAGATAATCACATGCCCAGTTAAAGACAGCTGAAAAATTGATATAAATTTGGAAAATAAATCAACAATAACACGAAAAAGGAATTTAACAAATACATGATTAAATATCCAGGAACCTTACCAGGGGAAATTAGCAGTATACTTCTGTACCCTGTTTACTACATATCCTAATTAATTCATAGGTTCTTTCTCAAGTTAGTCCGGTGTCTAGGTCATATGAGACCGGTCTCAGAGCTGTGGTTGTTCTATTGGTTAATGGATATATAATCTACTTGTGAAGGGAATTATATCTATATTAGAGGCTTAATGAAATCACTTATGCTAGGATAAAAACACTATCATGATATACTTGGATATTAGCGAAGCAAATTCATCTCTGTACAGGCCATGAAGGCCCTTGGAGGGGTGGAAAATAAAGGCTCCCATTATCCGTCACCTCGGTACATGGTGGGGTAGAATATTCAGCTCTACGCGCGGCTGCCTTTGCCCCCAGAAATTAACCTGGTACTCATTTTTAGTGTAGGCTGAATGACCCTCAGGGCCATGTACACCTTCAGAAATGGAAATATAATTTCTTAAATTTTTCAACCTCCTGACGGGGAATCATACCGATGTCCTGCGTGAACCGAGCACGCCTTTACCGCCTCAGTCAGGCGGCCCGTGTACGTGGATATTGGTCCACAATTTTATTACATTACCTAAGTTCCAAAGATATACAGTAGAAGTCCATTATAGTGAGAATTTATAACGGGAAAAAATGTACTCGCTATAGCAGATTGTCACTATATGCGATTCTTTGTAAAAGTCAGAGAAAAAACCCCCATATGCATTAAAATCGGTATGAAACGGCAATCGGTTTGTTCAAAACTTGCGTTGCCACGGATAATATCCACACTATGGCTTACTCGTTCATTAGTTTTCAAAATCCAATACTACGTGAAAGTGTATGTTCAATTTCATTCTAAAAAAATTATAGTATCACTCCAGAGATCTCTGTGGCAAACATTTCAGTTTCTTCTTCAAACAGCTTCATCCAACCTAACCGTATATGTATCATAAAAACATATTTCAAGCGTACGTAGAGAAATGAAAACCTCCCCGCTACAAATTTACATGAGAATAGCCTTTCTGAAATTTAACTAGATGAAAGAAAATATCAATTTATCTTCTGAAATCAGTGATGTACTCTGCCATATCTTGAGGTGTATCACATTCTTACATAATTACAATATACCGTGTGATTCAGCCGCCTCTTCCATTGTAGTTTTATGCAAACCAACTAATGTGCGACCTGGTCATAAGGTGGCTATTTCCGTGCAGACGTACTGTATGGTACTAATGTCCTGTGAGCACACTTTGCACACGATTCTGAACTCGACCGTGAGGTTATATCGTCCGCTCACAAAACGTGATGGCTTGAAATCATGTAGCGACGCCTTTTGACCATGTAACTATGTTAATGTGTCATGCCTCATGACCGGGTGTAACAAAGAGGGGAATCAATGCATAAAACTAGGTAACAGTGCAGTAATTAATGTCTTAAACACTGAACCAGATGGCGTATGTACTCTACTCTCGTCGTACTACCAGCATGTTCCCAGCAGTGTAGCATAGCTCATGTGGTTAGGCGTTAGCCTAGCAATCGACGAAATGTGCCATCGGCAGTTCGAATCCTGCATCGTTCAAATATTTTTGCATTTGTATGACATTTGAATACATAAACACAGGCCCACGTTTTCCACATTCAAACAGTAGAACAACACTGTTATTCATCTTGTACGCTGCACATACTCCATTGGCTAGGGCCTGATTGTAATCTCTGCTGTCATTCAGCATGTTTTCCACAGAGGAGTACGTTCACACGCTCCTTATTTATGGACAAGCAAGATAAAACGTGTGAGGCACTATGTCTGTACCAGGAATGGTAATACCGACAGGCGACACCCGGCTGCAACGACATTCCACCACATTGAAAAACGCCTTAAGACAACAGTGTGATTTCCAAGCAGCCACCAGTCCACGATAGGCCCATTACATTGGGTGAAACATAAGAGGCCGTTTTGGAGGCAGCTCGTAATAATCCACACATCAGTGCAAGGCCGATTGCACAACAGGTGAATGCCAGCCAGCCAGCCGTCCGTCTGGTGAATATTGCATGAGCATAAATTTCACACTTACCATCTTGAGCTACACTAAGAGCTCTATGGATGGGATTTTGAAGCTCGAATGGAATTCTCTAAGTGGCTATTAGGCAGGCTGCACGATGATGCAGCATTGATATTGCACATCTTGTTCTCGAACGCATCGTGCTTCCATAATAATTGGAACGTCAATCGCCACAACATGCACTATTGGAGTCCGGACAATCCTCACTAGGTGCCATAGGCGGCCCATCAAGTACGATGGGGAGTGAATGTGTGGTGTGGAATCTTGGGGGATCACCTGATTGGACCTTATTTCTTTGAGAGCCATTGGACGGGCCCATGCTCCCTGCACTTTCTGTGTCAGGAACTCCCACCGCTGCTGGAAGATGTGCCCTTACACGGTCGTTTGACACAGTGGATGCGACAGGATTGAGCTCTGCCACATTTGACTTTACCCGTTCGTAACCATCTGAATGAGGAACTGCCAGGGAAATGGATAGGACGAGGAGGTCCTGTTTCTTGGCCCGCCAGATTACCAGATTTAGCACCGTTAGACTACTTCTTGTGGGGGCATTTGAAGAACGTCGCTTACACTCAAGCGCTGGAAAACCGCGACCAGCTCCGACAACTCATCACAGATGGCTACCGAGCAATTATACCTGGAATGCTTCAGCGCGCAAGACGACCCATTGGACACCGGACCCGAATGTGCATAAACCAAAATGGTCATCGCATCGAGAATTTGCTGCTGTGAAACATTGTCAGGGCAGTTGTGTCCCTGTTATTTCCTGTCCGTATGTGTCAGGCCTGCTAACTAATCGACCTTTCATTCATTCACACGCAATTTCCATGAAAGCGGGTATTGAACTTACATTACAAATATTTCAAAAATATGGAATCTTTGCCCTGGACTCAAACCTTTCACCTCACACGTAAGCCCTCTCCGCTGCGCTGTTACCAACTATGCTACAGTTCCGTACGGCACACTGTGCAACTTACAGCATGTGTTAGTATTACCGTCATCACAATATCAATTTAGTGTTTCTCCGGTGTGTCAGGTTCGTATGATGCAGAAGGCATGCGCATTCCTTCCAGTGTTTAATACAAGTATAATATTATGGCGTCCTATCATGGCGAGGCAGTTGTGTTTTCTGAGCATACTGGCAGGGCAGATGTTATCAGAACGTAATTAATATTGTGGGTTGCATAAAAGTACACTGACTGACAGAGCAAATGCAACACCAAGAAGGAGTGGTCAGAACTTTATGCCAATTGCAGGGTAGACTGACGTCACTGAGGTATGCTCATGATATGAAATGCGCCGCTGTGCTGCGCACGTAGCGAACGATAAATGGGACACGGCGTTGGCGAATGGCCCACTTCGTACCGTGATTTCTCAGCCGACAGTCATTGTAGAACGTGTTGTCGTGTGCCACAGGACACGTGTATAGCTAAGAATGCCAGGCCGCCGTCAACGGAGGCATTTCCAGCAGACAGACAACTTTACGAGGGGTATGGTGATCGGGCTGAGAAGGGCAGGTTGGTCGCTTCGTCAGATCGCAGCCGATACCCATAGGGATGTGTCCACGGTGCAGCGCCTGTGGCGAAGATGGTTGGCGCAGGGACATGTGGCACGTGCGAGGGGTCCAGGCGCAGCCCGAGTGACGTCAGCACGCGAGGATCGGCGCATCCGCCGCCAAGCGGTGGCAGCCCTGCACGCCACGTCAACCGCCATTCTTCAGCATGTGCAAGACACCCTGGCTGTTCCAATATCGACCAGAACAATTTCCCGTCGATTGGTTGAAGGAGGCCTGCACTCCCGGCCGGCGTCCGCTCAGAAGACTACCATTGACTCCACAGCATAGGCGTGCACGCCTGGCATGGTGCCGGGCTAGAGTGACTTGGATAAGGGAATGGCGGAACGTCGTGTTCTCCGATGAGTCACGCTTCTGTGTTCTGTCAGTGATAGTCACCGCAGACGAGTGTGGCGTCGGCGTGGAGAAAGGTCAAATCCGGCAGTAACTGTGGAGCGCCCTACCGCTAGACAACGCGGCATCATGGTTTGGGGCGCTATTGCGTATGATTCCACGTCACCTCTAGTGCGTATTCAAGGCACGTTAAATGCCCACCGCTACGTGCAGCATGTGCTGCGGCCGGTGGCACTCCCGTACCTTCAGGGGCTGCCCAATGCTCTGTTTCAGCAGGATAATGCCCGCCCACACACTGCTCGCATCTCCCAACAGGCTCTACGAGGTGTACAGATGCTTCCGTGGCCAGCGTACTCTCCGGATCTCTCACCAATCGAACACGTGTGGGATCTCATTGGACGCCGTTTGCAAACTCTGCCCCAGCCTCGTACGGACGACCAACTGTGGCAAATGGTTGACAGAGAATGGAGAACCATCCCTCAGGACACCATCCGCACTCTTATTGACTCTGTACCTCGACGTGTTTCTGCGTGCATCGCCGCTCGCGGTGGTCCTACATCCTACTGAGTCGATGCCGTGCGCATTGTGTAACCTGCATATCGGTTTGAAATAAACATCAATTATTCATCCGTGCCGTCTCTGTTTTTTCCCCAACTCTCATCCCTTTCGAACCACTCCTCCTTGGTGTTGCATTGTCACTGTCAGTCAGTGTACATTGGAAGGGGCGGCTGAATCACACAGTATAACAATAAAATGAAGTGATCATTTACTTCAGCCTTTATTTCTAATGAGTTAACAACTACTGTCGACCACGTTATTTACACATTTATTACGAAAACATGCATTCCTCTTTCATTTTGAATTTTCTTTTAGAGAGCAGCAGTCGACGGGTATTACTAATCGACTCCGACATCGCCTTGGAATGTCGATGACAGAGCTCGCAAGTGCACGTAACGAGAAAACTATACCGTACCGAAGATGATTGACTGCATTTTGTGCCAAACGTCTCAGTTTTCTTATTCAAATAGCATCACCTAACCTAAAAGTACTATATGTATCATGAAAACATATTTCAAGTGCCAGTAGAGAAATAATAACCTTCTCGCTATAAATTTACATGATAATAGGCTCTCTGAAATTCAACCAGATGCAAGAAAACATAAACTAACCTCTGAAATCAGTGATGCACTCTGTCATATCTTGAAGTGTATCCCATTCTTACTTCACTTAAATGCAGTATTTAGCATTAAAATTATGTGATCATTTACTTTAGCCTTTATTTTAATTGCCTGTAATTTAATACTGCTCTCGGACCCGTTGTTTAATACAAAAGCATGTTCTCTTTCATTTCGATTTTTCTTTATGGAACAGCAGTCAACGGGTATTACTAATCGACTCTGACATCTCCTTCGAATGTTGATGAAAGAGCTTGCTAGTGGACATAGTGAGGAAATTATACTGAAGATTATCGATCTCGTGCAATATAATCGCTGGGTGCATAAATATCGGTAACGGGAAAAATTATGCACTCTTAAGTGCTCGTAATAATGGATGCATCAGTGATATGGCTCTCGCTGTAACTGAAGGATAATACACAGTTTAATATAGAAATTTTGAAGGTACTGACAAAAACTGATGTTATAATGAAGTTCTGATTGTATGACGTACTCGCTATAGCGGACTTCTACTGTACAATTTAAACACTGATCTGATACGATTGATTAAAATAGTCACTTCCTATAATATTTAGACAGGTACTTCTCATTTTACATGACACCTCGTAATCTGCAGGCCTTTAGGCTGGGCAGCGGTCGCTTGGTAGGCCATGGCTTTTAGGGGTTGTTGCACTATGGGGTTTGGTTTGGTTTGGTTTTCTTTCTTATTAGATTGCATTTCTTGAGTTGTCAATCCTCTGTTATTTTAAAAATGAGGAAAGTTATGGTAGAATAATTATGTTGGAAGATGCTATTTAAAGTTGCTTCATGTTACAGAGTTCATGATATGGATGAAAGATGTTTCAACACAGACTGAACAAATAAAGTTCATTACTAGAGGTGTTAGCTTTTGTTAATTAGCGATAAAATGAAAAATCTTGTTTAGAGGTTAGGATGGTTTTATTTTCAGGTATCTACACGTTTGATGTTGTCTAGGAGTGAATTTAAATCATGAAATAATGCACATTTTGTGAATAACACCACAAACACCAAAATCTGTGAAATAAGAACATTTTTATATGTATTTTTTGACAGCACTCCAAACATTCTTGTCCACAAGCCAATATTTAAATTCTTTGGTATAAATTCCAGAATGATCGATTGTATCATTTCTCGAGGGACAGTCAGTACAACAATATATTGTTGATTCTCGTTACACAGCAACTGTCTTGAATGGTAGCGGTGTGGCAGGTGGTGAACAGCTGTTAACGTGTGGCATGAATCATTTGGCCGACTACATCCAAAATGTTACGTTATTGTTGTTCAGATTGGAAACTACGTTTGGCTCCTTTTACATCAGTAGCGAGCATAATTCTTAATAAAGAATTCTATATACGGTACTGTAATTTAATAAATAGTACCATACGCAAATTGTGCGTTATCATCAAAGCTGGTGTGTTATTTGCGTGAATCAGTTGGCGACCCACGTTTCATTGTGGTCGTTTTGAACTTAACAGCAAGCAAAAATGAGACGCAACATAATTTAAATATTATGAAAGGCATTCAGAAGTAAATTTTTCGTGTGGTTAAACCTTTTTACTGGCATGTGATTACAACCAACCATGTGATAACAGTGTTTGTTACTGGGTATCACAAAATTGGGTTTAAAAATGCCAAAAGTAGCAGTTTCTGCCGCAGACAGACTTAAAAAGATTATAAGAATGAAGGATTTATTTCTTGTGGCATTCTTATGTGCAAATATTCTGATTATCAGTTTGATTATCGCAGGAAAGATGCTTTAGGCAAACATTGTAAATCGGAGAAACATTCAAAGCGCTGTGAATCTTTGCATCTTGAAGGTAGTGTTCCTAGAGTGGCCACATTGAAAGGAACATTATCAAATGCTAGTCATGTGAAGGATTCAAAAGAAGAGTTTATGTTGGACACTACTATCCGTACTTCACTTAATAAGTACGTTCACGGAGGTGGAGATTTACCAGCAGCAAATCAGATCTGTCAGAAATACTTCCCCATGATCGGTGAAAGGAGGAGGGAGGAAATTAAGGAAGAGCTAAAAAAACAAACGCGTGTTTCTGCTATGTGACAAAACAACTTACAAGTGTGGTAGGTGTGTTTTTAACATCCGTGTAGGGGTAGTAGGTAAGGACTCTACACACTACATGACAAAATGTGTAACTGCTCTTCAAGGACTGATTGAAGAAATGGGTCATGTCCAGTGCTGGGTTCATAAAGTCAACCTTGTTGGCTGCATATTTGAAAAAGAGCTGGACTAATTGAACATGTCTACAGTAAAGACAAAGAATGCCTTTGTAAATATGCGAAAAAGAAAAGGCAACTACACTGCATTTGTAAGAGTGAAATATAAAATCTCAGAACAAGAGGATAAAATTCTAGCTTTCCCAATGCCTGTGTGTACAAGATTGAATTCCTGGTTTAAGGCTGTAAAATATATATGGCCACACTTGTGGAAAATCTGGTGGCATTGTTCAAAACACTGGAAGATTCAAATTCTGGGGTAAAATTTTTCCAACAAGCATAAATTCAACAATACAGATTATAAAATTACAAGCTGTGTATGCTTCTGTTGTTGGTGCCTCTATTATGGACTTGCTTTATTTCTTGGCGGGATATAAGTACCCAACAATTCATATGCTTGCTGGGAAACTAGATGACCTTGTTGTAAAGCTCAAGCTATTAGGTAATGGTGGAGTATTCAAGCAGACAGTCCTCCAGAACTTGGAACAGCTTCCTCAAAAGATGCAGGTAATGGTGAAGTCCAAGCTTATGTGTGTTGCTCTAGTAAAAGTCAGGACTTTAAGGACCACGGATGCAGCCAAGAAGACTGTAGAAGCCATTGGGTCATTGTTTGATCCTCGGCGTGCACCTAGGAACATCTCTCCTACAGAACTGCTTCAGTTTAAAAAGATTGCCCCATTTCTTTAGAGGAATGGATTCTCAACAGTTTTTAGAGGTTCACAGCATTTACCTGACTGCCATCAAGAACCAACTGCGTCAAGATAATGTAAATGTTCCAGAGATCCTCGTGGGACTAAGGCTTGCTCACCGAGACGTAGGCAACTGCTGCATTAACATGTGTGGTATCAGTGTTCAAATGCGGGTTCTGAAAGGTCATTTTCAAAATATAGTCTCATAGTAAGTGATAGGAGGCAATGATTGACAGCTGCATATGCTGAGACACTGACCATGATCTACTTTCAATGATTGAACTGCAATATTAAGATAAAACTGAGAAAGGCAACTTGTATTCATTGAAAATGTGTTTCTTGAGATGCTGCATGGAGGTGAATGTAAAATAGAAGTGCAACTTCCTTATACATGTTTTCTCATTCTTCCATAGGCACGTTTAATGGTTTATTTGTGCTATTTAGTTTTTATTACTTTTTTTTATTAATTTATAAGTGTTTAAATGCACTTATTGTACAAACCTGATCACTTTCCAAATTTTAACATATTTTTCCAAAAAGAAAAACCACCACAAAACAGCACCTTATGAATTTTAAATCAACAAGTCGTTAAAGAGATAAAAGCACTTTCTAACACCTCTACATATTATCTGCTTATTGAAATATACAGTCAAGACTAGATCATTTATTTGGCAATATGAGAAACCAATATACAGCAGATAGCAGAAGCAATATTTCTGAGAAGTGTGTTACAGAAGATGTCAATAGACAGGACATAGATAAGATTTTCAGAAAGGGAAGTGGAAACATTGGGTGATGAAATGGAATGAAGTAGATCGAAATGTTTAATTATTGAATGAATGAAGAAATATGCCAAAGCAAAATATGGAATTACAAATGAAATGAAAGAGAAAGATTGTGATAGTTAGGAATAGTATAAGGCAATAAAACTGTGTCCCAGTAATGTATAAGAAATTGTGTAAAATGGAGAGCAACCAAATTTGGTTACAATAGGAATGCATATGAACAAGTAGAAACAGTGATTATGTAAATTGTTCATAAATATTCCATAAGATTATCATCAGCATCATCATCATCATCATCATTTCTTGTCAGAGCGTTGATTACTTCCATAATACAGTCAACATTCATGCGGTGTATGCCCAGATGTGAGCAACAGCAATTCCCTCTTCAGTGGCTTGTGTCGTCTTGTAGAAATGGGTGAAGTGACACTGCTGACTGTTTCAAAACGTTCGATACGGTACAGCGAATTGCTTTGAAGCAGTGTGTTGACAAACGGCACACTTCCGTCTCGGACTGCGTGACAAGCAATACCTTGACAGTGTCTCGCGATTGCATGGTGAAGCAGTTTGTCGACATAGGCACACTTCCGCCTCGGACTGCAAGAGAAACAGTCTTCCTATATGCAGTACCTGGACAGTGTCTCATGATGGCACAGTGAAGCAGTGTGTCGACACATGGCTCACTTCTGTCATGGACTAAAGAGAAGCAGTGTTTTTGTGATGGCGTGGTGAAACATGACCCACACTTCATACCTGAGTTCAGTTCACTGAATAAACTGGTCAATGTTCTAATAATGATAAAATATGAGGTTTAATGAAATTATTATTTGTTTAGGCCTACAATGGACCACATGGCTCTTAACTCTGGTGAGCTTTTTTCTTCTTCTTAGCCCAGTATTCCTTCATTTTAGCGCTATGGATGTCTTTTCTTTCTTGAGTTTATTTCACTCCTACTCCTGGACGCAGTGATTTAGCTGTTAGCGACTGGAGAGAGTTAGATGTCTTGATTAACTTTATGAACTTACCTCAGTTGTAAATGTCAATGTGATCAGTGTTTATGTATTGTATTATGTAAATTGTTCATAAATATTCCATAAGATCATCATCATCATCATCATCATCATCACCATTTCTTGTCAGAGCATTGATTACTTCCATAATGCAGTCAACATTCATAGGTGCCTGCCCAAATGTGAGCAACAGCAATTCCCTCTTCAGTGGCGTGTGTGGTTTCTTGTAGAGATGGGCGAAGTGACACTGCTGACTGTTTCAATATATTCATGAAATATTTAATGAGCAAATGTACAAAATACAGTATGATAAATACATGATGTACAGTATAATAGTACTTGTACACTGACTTAGCAAATGTCATGGGATAGTCACCTAATAGCGTGTGGGGCCTCCTCTGGCCCTGCGAACTGCAGTGGGATGCCGTGGAAGGGAGTTGACAAGTCCCTGGTAGTCCTCTGGACGCAGCTGACACCAAATCGTTTGCAGAGCGGCCGCCAATGCTGGTCTCTTCGTGGGTGCAGGATCCATGGCACAGAGCCTGCATTCCAGGACATCCCAGGTATGCTCGATAGGGTTCATATCGGGGCTCCTGGGTGGTCATGGCAGTCGTTGGACCTCTGCTGCATGTTTCTGGAACCATTCCCGGGCGACGCAGAAGCGATGTGGCGGCGTGTTATCATCTTGAAACACCGCAGAACCGTCTGGGCGCTGGAAGGCCAAAAATGGGTGGAGATGGTCTCCGAGCAGCTCAACATACCGCGTACCATTCAAAGTCTCTTCCAGAACAACTAGGGGGCCCATTCCATTCCAGGAAAATGCACCCCAGACCATAAGAGACACCAGCACCCTGGACCACACCTTCGAGGCAGGCAGGATCCATCGCTTCATGTGGTCTGTGCCATACATGGTGCCTCCCATCGGCATGGTGCAGTTGAAATCATGATTCGTCCGACCATATCACGTTACGCCATTGTTCCACCGTCCATCCCTGGTGACTGGCGAAAAATGCGCATCGTTGTGCCCAATGACGTTGAGTTAACAGTGGCACCCGTGTGCGGCGCCGGCTCCCATACCCCATAGAAACCATGTTCCTATGGATTGTCCACTGGGAGACGTGTCTAGCATGGCCTGTGTTGAATTGAGCCGTGATTTGTTGCACGGTTGCCTGTCTGTCACTATTGACAATCTGTCTCAGGTATCGCTGGTCACAGTCATCGAGGGTGGCTGGAAGGCCGGTCGCTCGTCTGTTGTGGACCGTGACACCCGCATTCAACCATTCACGATACACCTCGGACACGGTTGATCGTGTGAAGCCGAATTTCCGCACCACTTCCAAACTTGCACTTCCCATCCGTCGGGCACCGACCACCATACCCCGTTTGAACTGTGTCAGCTCACGACGACGTTCCATCTTACACCTGTCACATGCACAGCCACTGCTCACAAGGTCTCCTATACAACTGCCGCTGGCACAGGGGGCGTGTGGTGCGCACACAACACACCTGCGCATCAGTGCTCCGCTATCCCATGACATTTGCTCAGTCAGTGTATATAGTAATATTATGTGTTTGCTTCTTCACTAAGTGCTTAGAATGATATGAAAAGGAATCAGTTTTACAGTTAAAAGCACAGTAAAACAGTAACTAATTTGAATATTATAAAATGATTAATGAAATTTAAGAATTCAAAATAGGTATTCTATGAACAATAACAAACTTAACCAGCCGGGCTGAGTGGCTCAGACGGTTAAGGCGCTGGCCTTCTAACCCCAACGTGGCAGGTTCGATCCTGGCTCAGTCTGGCGGTATTTGAAGGTGCTCAAATACGACAGCCTCGTGTCGGTAGATTTACTGGCACGTAAAAGAACTCCTGCGGGACTAAATTTCGGCACCTCGGCATCTCTGAAGACCGTAAAAGTAGTTAGTGGGACGTAAAGCAAATAACATTATTATTATTATACATACATACATTACATACATTATCATTATAGACTGTTATGCCTTTCAGCGTTCAGGCTGCAAGCCTCTGAGAATTTACTAAACGTCGCCACAATCCTCCATTTGCAACTAGTGTTGTGGCTTCATTTAGTTCCATACCTCTTATCTTTAAATCGTTAGAAACCGAGTCTAACCATCGTCATCTTGGTCTGCCTCTACTTCTCTTACCCTCCATAGGAGAGTCCATTATTCTCCTAGGTAACCTATCCTCCTCCATTCGCCTCACATGACCCCACCACCGAAGCCGGTTTATGCGTACAGCTTCATCCATCGAGTTCATTCCTAAATTAGCCTTTATCTCCTCATTCCGAGTACCCTCCTGCCATTGTTCCCACCTGTTTGTACCAGCAATCATTCTTGCTACTTTCATGTCTGTTACTTCTAACTTCTGAATAAGATATCCTGAGTCCACCCAGCTTTCACTCCTGTAAAGCAATGTTGGTCTGAAAACAGACCGATGTAAAGATAGTTTCGTCTGGGAGCTGACTTCCTTCTTACAGAATACTGCTGATCGCAACTGCGAGCTCACTGCATTAGCTTTACTACACCTTGATTCACACTTACTATATTACCATCCTGGGAGAACACACAACCTAAATACTTGAAATTATCGACCTGTTCTAGCTTTGTATCACCAATCTGACATTCAATTCTGTTGAATTTCTTACCTACTGTCATCAATTTAGTCTTCAAGAGGCTAATTTTCATACCATACTCATTGCATCCATTTTCATGTTCCAAGATATTAGACTGCAGGCTTTCGGCACAGTCTGCCATTAAGACCAAGTCGTCAGCATAAGCCAAACTGCTTACTACATTTCCACCTAACTGAATCCCTCCCTGCCATTTTATACCTTTCAGCAGATGATCCATGTAAACTACGAACAGCAAAGGTGAAAGATTACAGCCTTGGCTAACTCCTGTAAGTACCCTGAACCAAGAACTCATTCTACCATCAATTCTCACTGAAGCCCAGTTGTCAACATAAATGCCTTTGATTGATTTTAATAATGTACCTTTAATTCCATAGTCCCCCAGTATAGTGAACATCTTTTCCCTCGGTACCCTGTCGTATCCTTTCTCTAGATCTACGAAACGTAAACACAACTGCCTATTCCTCTCGTAGCATTTTTCAATTACCTGGCGCATACTGAAAATCTGATCCTGACAGCCTTTCTGTGGTCTGAAACCACACTGGTTTTCATCCAACTTCCTCTCAACGATTGACCGCACCCTCCCTTCCAAGATGCCACTGAATACTTTGCCTGGTATACTAATCAATGAGATACCTCGATAATTGTTGCAATCCTTCCTGTTCCCTTGCTTATAGATAGGTGCAATTACTTCTTTTGTCCAATCTGAAGGTACCTTACCAACACTCCATGCTAATTTTACTACTCTATGAAGCCATTTCATCCCTGCCTTCCCACTATACTTCACCATTTCCGGTCTAATTTCATCTGTTCCTGCTGCCTTATGACAATGGAGTTTTCTTACCATCCTTTCCACTTCCTCAAGCATAATTTCACCAACATCATTTTCCTCCTCCCCATGAGCTTGGCTGTTTGCAACACCACCAGGATGATTTCCTTTTACATTGAGAAGATGTTCAAAATATTCCCTCCACCTCTCCAGTGATTCCCTGGGATCTATTACGAGTTCACCTGAATTACTCAAAACACTGTTCATTTCCTTTACCCCTCCCTTCCTAAGATTCTTTATTACTGTCCAGAAAGGTTTCCCTGCTGCTTGATCTAGCCTTTCCAGGTTATTACCAAAATCTTCCCATGACTTCTTTTTGGATTCAACAACTATTTGTTTCGCTCTGTTTTTCATCTACGTACAAATCCCTGTCTGCCTCGGCCCTTGTTTGGAACCATTTCTGATAAGCCTTCTTTTTACGTTTACAGGCTGCTCTCACTTGATCATTCCAGCAAGATGTTCGCCTTTTCCCATCTTTACACACAGTTGTTCCTAGGCATTCCCTTGCTGTTTCTACTACAGCATTCCTGTATGCCACCCATTCACTTTCTATATCCTGAACCTGCTTACTGTCTATTGTTTGAAACTTCTCACTAATCATATCCATGTACTTCTGTCTGATTTCCTCGTCCTGGAGATTTTCTACCCTTATTCGTTTGCAGACAGATTTCACTTTCTCTACCCTAGGCCTAGAGATACTTAGTTCACTACAGATCAGATAGTGGTCTGTATCATCAAAAAATCCACGAAAAACTCGTACATTCCTAACAGATTTCCTGAATTCAAAGTCTGTTAAGATATAGTCTATTATGGATCTGGTACCCCTAGCCTCCCATGTGTAGTGAATGGCCTTATTCTTGAAGAATGTATTCGTAACAGCTAAACCCGTACTAGCACAGAAGTCCAGCAAATGCTTCCCATTCCCATTAGCTTCCATATCTTCTCCACATTTACCAATCGCCCTTTCATATCTTTCAGTTCTATTCCCAACTCTCGCATTGAAATCGCCCATTAGCACTACTCTATCCTTGCTGTTGACCCTGACCACGATGTCACTCAATGCTTCATAAAACTTGTCAACTTCATCCTCATCTGCACCCTCACATGTTGAATACACGGACACAGTTCTTGTCCTAATTCCTCCAACTGACAAATCTACCCACATCATTCGCTCATTTACGTGCCTAACAGAAACTTTGTTGCGTGCAATGGTATTCCTGATAAAGTCCTACCCCAGACTCTGCCCTTCCCTTTCTAACACCCGTCAAGTACACTTTATAATCTCCTATCTCTTCCTCATTATCTGCCCTTACCCGAATATCACTTACTCCTAGCACATCCAGATGCATCCTCTTTGCTGTCTCAGCCAGTTCTACCTTCTTTCTTCCATAAGCCCCATTAATATTGATAGCTCCCCATCGAATTCCATTTCGTTTGCCAAGTTGTTTCCAAGGAGTCCCTCGCCTGTCAAATGGGAGTGGGACTCCATTACTCCCATAGGTCCGAGGCTTGCTTAAAGTGTTCTGAGCTCGGTAACTTCATGAAGCAGGATGCTACCCTACTTGCACATAGTCCAAGTGAGGACCTCTCCTCTAACGGGTTATGGACCACCAGTGAATTGTATAGTCCTAGCCGCCTGGGCACGAGGAGGGCCACGACACAGAATATGTCCGAGATGCCCACTCCCATTCCATAGCTACTTCCGCTGTAACAAAATATTATCTTACATTGAAGTCAATGTCCAAGTAGTGGGCGGGTCCCATTGTGATCCACCTCATCCTCTCGTGCCTGCTGCCACCTCTCTCCTTATACTGTATTAGGTCGAGTGTTTCCAGACAGGCTGTAAATTGTAATCACTCTGCTGATTTCATTGAAAGCTGAATCCACCTGCTTTGTGTGGGCTGAGCTGATTCACGCAGGGCTAGCATACTTTAACTGTGGAGAGACTAAGAGCTAGAGCAGATATCATTAATACTTTAGGATGTGCACCCAGTGTACTAGAACTCAGCTACCGAAGGATGTTGTTACGGGCTGAGATCTTCTGTCCAGTGTTGATGCAATCCTTCTTATGTGTTAGAATGTCCAGTCCAGGGTAACTCCCAATACTTGGGAGAAAAACACTGCTCCATTTATTTAATCTTGCACTGTGTACACAGCTGCCTATTAGCTTCCTTGTTTATCATGTGAAAAATACACACTAGGTCTAGCTTGGGTTTTGTAATAACCAGTTCTCCTTGTAATATGTTGACGCAGCTTATCAAGTGTTTTTTTCAGCAATGCTTCTGTGGTCTCAGAATTTTCACACTGGACAGTTAGAGCGAGTTCATCAGTATAACTTAAGCTCATGGGGAGGGGACGTCTGGTTGTGTAGATAGTAAAGAGGATAGGTGAATGGACACCACCCTGAGGGAGTCTGTTACCTTGCTGTCTCTGTCTGCTAATACTTCCCTGTAATTCGACAGAGAACCTTCAATTCCGAAGGAGTGTTTCAGTGATTTTTGTGAACACCATGAAGTGGCTGCTGAATTTCCACTCAGACAACTGGAATTCCTGTTGATGCTAGGTTGGAATTTTCTCCTGGAAAATTGTGTGACATTAGGAAGTGCATCTGGCGTTAAATCTCATAGCGAAAATCCAAGAGTACACAAAGGAGCTTCAGTGACTCCAGAAATATCTGGGATAAACTTAAGAAACTCCTGATGCCAATGCTGATGCTTTCAAAAATCTTTGCAGTCATATTGGTTCTACTCTTATGTGCATGTCCAAACCATCATAATCAGCTTTAATGCATTTTCTCCTGGATTGATAAAATACCAAATTGTTTACTTAGGTCATTGTTGGAAATGCCATCCAGCATTATGATGCCATCCGGGCATCTTTTCCTCCATCTATTTTTCTTCTTTCATACTGTAGAGTGTGATGGGAGGGATGAACAACGGTGTAAGATCTCTTCCATTTGATGTAGTTCTTCATCCAGGTGTTATAGATGACACCTGTCCTTCACAGCTTTATTCAGGCTGCTGTAATCGTTGTGTTTTCATCTTCATTGAGTTGGACATCATCTGATCCAAGATGTTCTGACTTCATTTCTCGCAGAAAAATTTTGCTGTAGTAGACTTGAATTATTCCAGGTTTTTTTTTTAAACCTTTTCGCTGCTAATATTGTGAGCGACTATCCGAACACTCGGTGCTGAATTATTTTTTAAAAATAAAATGCCTCACAATACATGAAAAATATGAAAATTGTGCAAGATATTTCACATGAACTGGCAAATAATTCCAGAACAGATTTCATTTTTTTTTCTACAAAAATTAACAACACAAAAAATCAGGGTTGTCCATGTGAGCCAAAAATACACTTTCCTATAAAAAATTATATATTCCATTTGCACAAGCGCTAAATTCTCACCAAATTAGACAACACTCTTTCAACAGTTACGAATGTGAGACATTTTAGCTATTTTTCAAATCAGGGTTGTCCATAATAGTCAAAGTACTCACTGGTCATCGCCTTGAATAGATCGGTTATGACTAATTATTTCATAATAAAAAGCAATCAAGGAACATTTCACTATTACAGTAATGTAACAGAAATTCAATTTAAGCCAGGGTTGGCCAAAATAAGAAATGTAGTGAAAACACCAAGTTCTAAAATATCAACTCACTTAATTTACACCAAATTGTTTCATAATTTACAACAGACACTCCAATGTACCGTCTTCAAAACTTCACTAATGTGTGGTATATTTCGAAGCAGGGGTGAACACAGAGGGCCACGTCACATTTGATGCACATGTACCGGGTTTCTCGCCTCTTCTTTTCGCCAGTTGTTGTGTTGGAGCAGACATGGCGGCATCTTGTAGGAAATTTCTTCTTTGGAGTAGGCTGTACAGGGGATGGGAAATGTCTCTCCATTAGTCTGAGTGGTTGGTCTACAGGGGATGGGAAATGTCTCTCCGTTAGTCTGAGTGGTTGGTCACCAGATGTAGGACATCCTCTTTTACTGGTTTGTCTAGATACTTCTGGATGATTTCCCTTATAAGCTCTAGCTGGAAATCTGCTAGTGATATGTTCTGTCCTGTTTTGACATTGAAGAGGGCATGAGAATTTAGAACAGTGATGTCCAGCTGGTGGAAAAAGAACTTTCGGTACCATTTCATTGACTTCCGCACACATTCTATAGAACTGATCATCATGTCTGACCGGTCAACAGGACCCATATACTTATTATACTCAACAACGCAATGGGGTTTCTCTACAGGCAGTCTTGTCTGTCCGTCTTCCCTGTAGGTATCATTTTGTCTGTATGTCGCGTGGTCAGCATACAAACTTCCCTATGATCGAACCACTTGATGGCAATCATGTTATCTGTCGCTTTTGATTCAGTTTGTCCTTTCTTCAATTTTGTTGTAAATTTCGGCATACCACTCCTGTTTCTCCTGACGAAAGCACATGTGTTGGTTTTGTTTTTGTGTAGGTGATCGTACAGTTGTGGACTTGAATACCAGTTATCTATCCACAGTGTATGTCCTTTCTGCGAGTTCCTTTCAATTAGCGTCAAGACAACTGCACCTGATACCCCAAATTCACGTTCAGGAATTATTTCTGTAGTTGACCCTGTGTAAACAATAAAATCCAGCACGTAACCGGTCTCACAATCGCAGATAACAAATGTCTTTATTCCAAATCTGTGTCTCTTAGATGGGATAAACTGAATGAATGAAAGCCTGCCTTTGAAAAGCGTCAAACTTTCATCAATGCAAATGTTTTCAAACGGTGTGAACGTTTCTCTGAATTTGTTTCTGAGATGGTCAATTACAGGTTTTATTTTATATAGCCGGTCACCTTCAGGCTGACTGTTGTTGTCATTGAAATGTAACAACCGCAATAATAAGAGATACCTGTCTCTAGACATGAAATCCGAGAACTGCGGGGTCATTATTAGAGGATCAGTTGACCAGTATTCAAGAATTGTAAGTTTCTTCATTCTTGCCATAAGCATTGTCACGGCGAAAAAGACGTACAGTTCTTCAGGTGTGGTTTCCCTCCATTTCTGTAGCCTTGAACTTGGAGACGGTGGCATTGTTTGCGTAACAAATACAAAGTACTTGTTTGTTTCAACTGCTATATGCTCCATGATTTCTCGTGAAAAGAAGCACTGAAATACATCTAAAACCGCTGGTTCATCATGAATCACACCGAATGGTATACCCGATGAACTGTGATCAAAAGTGTGTATTACAGGACTAAACATATTACCCATGCGCCATTGAAATAAATCAGGTTCGGAACAAATTCTTTTCCTGGTTTGTGGAGCTGGTACTTGAGGCTCAGCACTATCACTGTCATCACTGTCACTAGAACTGTAATCACTACCCAGATCACTGATATCTGAGTACTCATCCTCCGATTCAAGGGTATTCACAGCTTCTATAAGTTCGAACTCGGAAAGAACGCGCCACCCGCTACTTGAAGCCATTTTTGCAAACCCTGGATACAGGTGTTTTGCGGGACTGCCAACCTAGGTTGTGCGCTGAGCTGAGTGCATTAATTCAGATATTTGACCTAGATAGCGTTAAAATGCAGCCTCCGTTTTGACTGATGGCCCATTATACTGTTAAAAGATGTAGCTTGCTGCCTCTCAAGTTTGAAAAACAAAGTAAACTCCAAAGGTATATATTTCCTGTTCAGAACTTTAGCTAAAGTTACCGACGAGATATCTCGGGCGCAGCAAGGACGTGACGCATTACCGCGCACGAGATATCTCGGGCGTAGCAGTGTAAAGGTTAATGGTTTTGACATCCTAAAATCGGTATTCTTTCCCTTGAGTCCTAGCCCATACTGTGCCAGTTGATCATTTCATTCTTGAGGTTTTGTGTTGAAGATCAAGCATGCATCCAACATCAGTGTAGTCATCTCTAGATTATTGATCGATGTTGTCTGCCTTCACTGTTTTCATCACAGTGATGAGCAGAGGTGATGTTAGGTCCAAGCTCCAATGGATGCCAACTATGATGCAGAAGTTATTGGGCATTCTGCAGTAGCTTCTTGGTGCTGCATAGCAGCAACACTCAACTGACAATGAACTCTGACACACAGTTTTATTAGTGTAGCAACCATATCTGATCAAATAGTATGCAGTTGATAGCCTTCGTGGAATGAGGGCTAGAAAGTTAGTGTATTAAAGGGGAGAAAAAAAAAAACCGAATATAAATGATTTACAGGAAAGCAAGATGGATCAGCAATTCTCAACTTCCGCCATGCAGATCCATGTTTTGAAAATGCATTTAATGATCTTTATTATTTGGCTTGGAATTCAGGTCGGGCAATAATAATACACTTCATAGGTCTTGAAGACCTACAGTGGTGCTCATTCACCATTCAGTGGTTTGGTTAATGAACCTCTGTGTCCTACCATTGACAGTGGTATTTTGTGACTTAATTTACTTCAAAGTAGTCTTGACTTTGGCTATTTCAAATGGTTTGGTGGGTCTATCAATGGTGCTGATGTTCAGGACAGACAGTAGTAAAATTCCTTAGTCAAAATCTTCTCAATGTAGCTATGCCATTTTTCCCTGTTTTTCTTCCAATCTAGCAGTAAGTTGCTTTTTTTTTTCATTATTGATGCTGTAGAAATGTTTGTATGTTAGCCTGCTGTACGAGTTAATCACTTCAGGGGAACTACAGAAAACAGGCAATTAACAGCAGAACTCACCACACTAGAATAAAAAGCGTGACGAGACCAAAACCTTTGTAGTAAAACCACAAGATGTCAGGGCATTCAAAGCACATTTCAATGATGCTAACTCCTCATACGATGTTGACCGAATACTACAGAGTGAAGACTGGGGAGCTGAGTGCTCAAGAAAACATGCCCATGATCACTTATATGGTGAATTGTTTGGCAAGTGGTATCACAGTTGCTTTCACCAGATTCAGTTGTTTTTCCACTTACATAGTAAATATCTACATGTATAATATTTTAAGTTTTAATTTTGTTTTTATTTTATTCTGTTAGAGATTAATCTGAGATTTCCAGGACTGCTAGTGGTCACAGTTGTAGTCCTCAGATGTTTCCTTGTATAGATGACTTGTTGTTGAAGGTTACCTTTCTAAATTCACAAATTGGGAAACTCGCTTTTCTTTGGTCAGGGAGCTATTCAAGTGAGAAAGGTAAACCAGTATCTTGAAGTGAATTGGATTGTAACCCTTATCATTCACAGCATGATTTTTAGTTCTGTGTCAGTAAATTTCTAACATGGACTTGACAGCCATGCTGGTGTGTGATATGCAGCACATTAGAAAATTTGACCTATTGTTAAGCACTATAGAGTAGGAGCTGAATATCTGAATTTGCCAATTAAATATTGGATGTATAGATAGACCAGAGCATAGTAATGAAGATTTCTTGGTACTCAGAAGTTGTTAGGAGACTTAACTAAAGGAAAATTATCAGAGAAATTGCTTCTGTTTAAGTCTAGTGAAAGTAGCTAATCAACTAACTGTTCATAAACTAAACCAATAACCATTAAGTTGTTATTGTCCTAAATATCATATTAATTGGTAATTTAGTATGTTCATTTCTTTCTTTCCTACTTTTAATTAATGTGTAATTTTGTTGGCAGGTTGACTACTACCCTTACCACTTAGCTATTGGTGATCGCAAACACTGGCCCAAGTATCGTGAAAGTGCATCTCCTCATTCACAGTGGCTGAACCAGGCTCTAGCATCTTTTCGTACTAGTTTTCTTGACCTAATTGAACAGGGCCGAGTCCAGCACATGCCACTCAATCGCTCCAGTGGTGCACCACCATCTGATTCTGCTGAGAGGTCTCCAACTCATGCTCCGGTAATATTCTTGTACTTTTTTTAAGTGCTGTATGTGTAAAAAATACTGTGCTCTCTTGCTTACAGAACAATCATTAATTTCTTTCTGAACCTATCATTAACTGTCATCCATAAATTTGTAATTAATTTCAAGTTCGAATTAATGAAGCAATGAGCTTGCATTCAGGAGATAGTGGGTCTGAACCCCATTGTCGGCAGCCCTGAAAGGGGTTTTCCATGTTGCCATTGATGCTTTCACGGTCCATACTTATAGACATATTATAGGCTTTTGGGTTTATGCCCTGTCAAGAAAATAAGGTGAAATTCTTTATGTTTTGCAGAGAATTTTGCTCTGCTTCTTCAGAAGAACATCTTGACTGTTCATGAGAAAGGCTTCTCAGACAGTAAGGTTTGAATTTAGACTTATAATAGAAGTGGCCTCCCCAGCGAACCATGTGACCTTGCCTCGGTGGGGAGGCTTTCGCGTCCCAATAAAGCAGTTAGTCGAGCTGCAGGTGCAACCATATCGGATGGCTATCTGTCGAGAGATCAGACTAATGAATGGTTCATCAAAAGGGGGGTAGCAGCCTTTCGGAAGTTACAAGGGCGGCAGTCTAGATGATTGACTGATATGGCCTTGTAATAATACTCAACATGGCTTAACTGTGTTGATGCTGCTGCACGGCTGAAAGCAACGAGAAACTACAGCTGTAACTAACTCCTGAGGACATGCAGCTCTCTCTGTATGAATGATATACTGATGATGGCTTCCTTCCGGGTAAAATATTCCGGAGGTAAAATAGTCCCCCATTCAGATCTCCGGGTGGCGACTGCATGAGAGGGGAAGATGGATACTAACATTTTGCAAGTTGGAGTGTGGAATATTAGAAGTTTGAATCATTGTGGTAGGTTAGAGAATCTGAAAAGGGAGATGGATAGACTAAAGTTAGATGTAGTTGGTATAAGTGAAGTATGTTGGCAGGAAGAGCAGGATTTTTTGTCAAGTGACTACAGAATTATCAACACAAAATCAAACAGGTGAAATGCAGGAGTGGGTTTAGTAATGAATAAGAAAATAGGGCAGCGGGTAAGTTACTACGACCAGCATAGCGAAAGGATTATTGTTGTCAAGATACACCAAGTCAATGCCCACTACAATAGTGCGGGTATATATGCCTACTAGTTCAGCAGATGATGAGGAAATTGAAAGAATATATGAAGATATAGAAGAATTAATATAATATGTAAAAGGTGACGGGGATCTAATTGTGATGGGAGACTGGAATGCAGTGGTAGGCCAAGGAAGAGTAGGTAATACAGTAGGAGAATTTGGATTGGGAGAAAGGAATGAAAGAGGAAGACGGCTGGTTGAATTTTGCACCAATCACAATTTAGTCCTCACTGATACTTGGTTCAAACACCACAAACATCGGCTGTACACATGGACGAGACCTGGAGACACTGGAAGGTATCAAATAGACTTCATTATGATTAGGCAGAGATTCAGAAACCAGTTGTTGGATTGCAAAACTTTCCCAGGAGCAGCCGTGGACTCTGATCACAACTTGTTGGTCATGAAATGCCATCTGAAGTTGAAGAAATTGAAGAAGAGAAGGAATCCAGAGAGATGGGATGTAGACAAGTTAAAAGAAAAGAGTGTGAGGGATTGTTTCAAGGAACATGTTGCACAAAGACTAAATGGAAAAGCTGAAGGAAACACAGTAGAAAAAGAATGGACAGTCATGAAGAATGAGGTCAGCCGGACTTCTGAAGAGATGTTAGAAAGAAAGGAAAGGTTAACAAAGAATCAATGGATAACTACTCAAGAGATACTAGACCTGATTGATGAACGACGAAATACAAGAATGCAAAAAATGAAGAAGGCAGAAAAGAATACAGGCAATTAAAGAATGAAGTGGATAGAAAGTCCGATTTTCAGCAGAATGTTGTTGTACCTATTCCCAAGAAAGCCAGTGTTGACAAGTGTGAAAATCACTGCACCATTAGTTTTCTATCTCATGCCTGCAAACTTCTAACACATATTATTTACAGAAGAATGGAAAGGCAAGTTGAAACTGATGTGGGAGAAGATCAGTTTGGCTTCAGAAGAAATGTAGGAACACGTAAAGCAATCCTGACTTTACGTCAGATCTTGGAGGATCGATTTAAGAAGGGCAAGCCCACATACATGGCATTCGTAGATCTAGAGAAGGCATTTTATAATGTTGATTGGACCAAGCTATTTGAGATTCTGAAGGTGATCGGGATCAGGTACCGAGAAAGAATTATTGTCTACAATATGTATAATAATCAGTCTGCAGTGATCAGAATCGAGGGCTATGAAAAAGAAGTAGCAATCCAGAAAGGTATGAGGCAAGGCTACAGTTTGTCTCCCCTCCTTTTCAATGTTGCTAGTTGCTTTACGTCGCACCAACACAGACAGGTCTTTTGGCGACGACGGGATAGGGAAGGCCTAGGAGTTGGAAGGAAGCGGCCGTGGCCTTAATTAAGGTACAGCCCCAGCATTTTCCTGGTGTGAAAATGGGAAACCACGGAAAACCATTTTCAGGGCTGCCGACAGTGCCTTTTCAATGTTCATATAGAACAGGCAGTAGAGGAAATCAAAGAAGAATTTGGAAAAGGAATCACAATCCATGGAGAGGAATTCAAAACCCTGAGATTTGCCGATGATATTATTATTTTACCAGAGACTGCAGAAGATCTCTAGAAGTTGCTGAATGGTATGTACAGAGTCTCGTGTGAGGAGTACAAGATGAAAATAAATAAGTCCAAAACAAAAGTGATGGAGTGCAGTCGTACGGAGTCAGGTGATTCAGGAAATATTAGATCAGGAAATGAAGTCCTAAAGGAAGTGAATGAATGTTGTTACTTGGGTAGTAAAATAACTAATGATGGCAGAAGTAAGGAGGACATAAAATGCAAGCTAGCACAAGCAAGAAGGCCTTTCTTAAGAAAAAGAATCTGCTCACTTCGAACATTGATATAGGAATTAGAAAAATGTTTTTGAAGACTTTCGTGTGGAGCGTGGCATTGTATGGAAGTGAAACATGGACGATAACTTGCTCAGAAAGAAAAAGAATAGAAGCTTGTGAAATGTGGTGTTACATAAGAATGCTGTAGGTGAGATGGATAGGTCGAATCACGAATGAAGAGGTACTGAATCGGATTGGTGAGAGGAGATCGTTGTGGCTAACTTTGACAAGAAGAAGAGATAAAGTGATAGGACACATCTTAAAGACACTCAGGACTTGTGCAGTTGGTTTTTGAAGGAAGTGTAGGAGCTAAGAACGCTAAGGGTAGACCATGGTGTGAATATCAGTAAATAGAGAGATGGATGGCATTAAATCAATTTAATCTACTTTTGCAAATTCATAACATTGTAGAAGTTTTTATATTAAGTGGAACAACATTTTTACTGAATGTACTGTCCTTATTTTTACGTGAAACAAATTTTAAGGGCAGAAGAAACTTTTAGTTACATCATTGCCATTTATTACGTAGAACTGTTCTGACTTCATCACATTACATCAAGCGAGTTTTTCATCTGATGATGATTTAACGTGCACTTATTTTAATTTATAAGTACCGTGTATCATATGAATGTAAATTTTATTCATGTTTTGTAACTTTTAATATGTTAATTTTGAGTTAATTCTAGACAGCTGAAGATGGCCTATTGCTGCCAAAACATGTCCTGTTATTTTAATATGATGTTTTTAAATAAACTTACAGGTATTTACTAGGTGGAACCATTGTACTAGTTTTTCAACTTATATAACATAATTGTCAATACGGATCCAAAATGAAATTTATTTCATGTATGTCCATACTATCGTAATCTGCTAAATTCTAAGGTTTCCAACAGACTCTCATCCAATCCAAGTTGTTGCCATATATTTCCATTCTTTATTTTGTCTCTCCTTGTCTTTTGGAGACAAGAACAAACAAACTGAATTTTAGTGACTTATAGGCGATTTTTTGCTGGTATAATCAATGTTGGTGCTTCCAGTTCATTTGTTAGAATTGGTACAAGATGTTTTGTGCATTGTGACCTTGGAAGCTTGGGAAAATGAGTCATCCCAAAGTAGTAGATGAACAGAATGGTAGAATTTTGATGAAGCTTGTATTCTATTGCTTGTTGAGCTCGCAGCTCTACTCCTGGTAATTCGTTATTTTTCTAATTGAATAATAGATCCACTTGGGGAACTAATTATTCTTTCTTCCACAACCCTGGTTTCCTCAGTACTTGTCAGTCCCTTTTACCCCAAATGTGTTTTAAATTAACGCTGGCTTTAGTTTTTTTTTTTTTTTTCTTTCTTCCTGAACTGGTATCTCTCCTTGGAACCACTCCTTCCTGTGCTGCTTGTCTGGATTGGTTATGACTCACTTTCGTAACTGGGTCGTTGTGGCCTCCATTTCTGTTTTGATCAGCAACACCTGCTGCTGCTGCTGACTCAGCTAGACCTTGCTCACTGTCCATGTCCCTGACCTTCCGCATAGCTGACACATTAGGCGTTGCTCCATCTCGCATAGCTGGTACACCGACCACTGCCTCCTTAACGTGTCACTCACAACCACGAGCCTGTTTCCCTCGAGTATAAGCTTTTAGTTCTGATTGCCGCACTTTTTTAACTCCTACGCACCTGTAAGCAGACTGATACGCACTCGAGCGGCTGGGCCAGGACTCAACAAGCGGCCTGATACGCCGGGGTGCAAGGTGGCATATTGGAGACATTTGTGACATCTGTTTGCTTTTTCTGGAAACATTTCTACTAGAAATCTGTTCTTGGTGTCTCAAAATGTCACCAGAGTGCTCTCGTATGCTTCTTTGTCAAAGAGAATTGATTAAAATATCTATCGAGATGTGTGTATTCTGTTGTTGACAAGATGGCTGAGAAGGAAGTTGCTTGCTCACGCGATATGCTCAGTAATAGCGAAATTCAAAGCATACTTGATGTTTTAAGCTCTGATTTCAGCAGTGATAGTAAGGTAGAAGTAATTAGTGATCCTGAGCACGAATGATCATGAAATGTAGTAATATCGCGTAGTATTATCTAATGACATGGAATGCTTAATGGACTTTCTCCCGCCCCTCAAGATCTGATTATGACTGCCGGTTGAACCTGTGATCTTGGTACCTGGATGCGAACACTTAACCAGTGATCCTCAGACTGAATCTTAATAACAATAATAATAATAATAATAATAATAATAATAATAATAATAATAATAATAATAATAATAATAATAATAATAATAATAAGACGGCTGTAAGTTCGTATTTGGGAGATAGGTTCAAATCTCGCCATTCGCTGCCTCATGATTGGTTTCCCATTATTTCCTTATTTCAGAATCTGGCAAATGTTATGCTCATGTCATATTGGTTTCCCATTATTTCCTTTTTTGAAAATCATGCAAATGTTAGGTTCGTGTTGTATAATTAAGGCCATACCACAAACTAAAGAACCTCCGAGTTAAGATAAGTTAAATGAAAAATTTAAGTTTTCAAAGGGATATTTTATGTTATATTTCTGTATTGTTCTGTTTTTTGCGTAATGAGCAGTAGTGGAATTTCTCAATAATATAAAACAGGTCCCGTGATAATACGCGCAGTCAGTCACCCACTATACTGTTTTAACCAAAAGCTTGCAACACCAAGGATGCATACGAAAAAGTTGGCGGATTCCTAGCAATGTCAGAGCAAAGGCCGGGTTGGTGCATATGGGTTAAAATGAAAGGGAAGCATTTTCATATTTTTCATTTCCTCTTGATCAGGTTCTTTCTTGATCCATATTTTTTACCCTTTCAGTTTCTTCGCACCCTCCAAAAAAATTTGAGCCTTCAAGCTGATACCATGCATACTTTGATTGGTCTCCATTCTGTATTTTTCCCTGATCTGAATACACAATCATTATCACTGTCATAGCATTTGACTTCCAGTTTCTTACTGATTAAGGGAAGTACTCTGTCCAACAATTTGGGTTATCTTTATCTGCCTCTACCAATCCATAGATTATTATAGTTCTCCTCCTTTCTGCTTTCTCTCGAATCCGTTCTTTTAGTTCCATCTTATCTTTTCTTCTAAGTTCAGGGCTTTATTCCTCATTTCAGCCATCTCAGTCTTATCCTGTAGCAGGCTCTCCTTAATATCATTGAGTTCTGCTTCTAAGAAGGTCCTTAATTTCTTAGATGCTCTTCTTTGTTCCATTATCATTTCCTGCGTCTTATCCATTTTCTAGACCTCCTTGAGCTTCTCCATATCTTCCCAAGACAGTCCAGACCCTGGGTTTTGTTCTGTACCATCGATCACCAATAGCTCCATCATCACCACTGATGTTAACACCATTTGCATGATGTTATGGTTATTGATTCCAGTCTGCATTGCTTTCATTTTCATTCTGCATTGCCACCTGCCTAGAGCACCCCGATATTGCTCTATTGATACTCCCATGTTTCACTCACCTTCGCACTTTTACACTTGTCACTCGCTCAGCACTATTGCGTCCTTTCACCTTGCTGCTGTAATATAACTCGTATTCTATTGCCTATTTCTTGGTTTATGATATTGTCAGAAGAAACGAAGCACCTTCAGTATTTGAAGTTATTAATAATATCTACTTCTTCATTTTGCACTCACAGGTGGACTGCTCCTGGATTCCGACTCATCACTAAACCAACAGGTTTAGTTTAGCTAATTATTATTCCCATTATTCCTAATTCTACTTGCCAATGATCTAGTTTAGCTTGAACTTCTGCTTATGTATCATCCCATAGCATAACAACATCAGCAAATACAAGTGTATTTGTTGTCTAATCCTTCATTTCCACAGCTTTATAACCTTACCCATTATAATAAAGAAGAGACTCTGCTCTTGATTTCAGAACAACTTGACCTACCTCCTTGAATTTGCATACAACTCTTTGTCTCTCAATACAGTTACTTTACCCGAGATATCTCATCTGGCACTACTTTACGTGGTTCATGGTCATATGCCTTCTCAGTATCGTAGAATACAACTATAACCATATTTTTTTTTTAAAAAAAAGCATGTTTGTCAACAAAAAAAAAAGAAAGAAAGAATAAAAGAGGTCTAGGGTTGATCTGTTCAGTCTAAATCCATGTAAATTTTCTGATTTTCTCTTCAGGGTAAACTCATATATTTTTAACCCATGAGATAGAAGTGTTACATCTCTATAGTCATTACACTTCTTTTGGTCACCTTCCTTGCCTCCAGTCACTAGGAATTTCAGTTTCTTCCCAAATTTTATTATAAACTTATGGTATGGAATATATTTAGAAGACAGTAATTCTTTCAAAGCAATGCCAGTTTTTAAAGGGAAATATTCCCTAAGAACTCAAAAAGCAGTTCTAGAGAGAATTTTTTAACCCAATATTATTAGAAAATTTATTTGATTATTTTTCTTAACTTTCATTAATCAGTCTGTTCTTTTACCCCCATCAGGACATGCCCCGTAGAATAGTTTCTCCACACACTACTGGAAATCCTGTGAAGAATTATATATTAGTCCAGTTGGCCAAGCTGATGACCTCATGTGTAATTCTTCGTGTTCAGGATTTTGCTTTGTACCAGGTGACTACATGCCAACGGAAGCAAGTGCCTAAGGAGTTCATTGCAGGTAAGTTGATATATATATGGTAATTATGGTGGTTATGTTTTTAAATATACTTTGTGGGTTCTTTTGCATGTATTAATTTAAACTTTACTGCACTTCTGCTCTATTCCTTTGGAAAATATACTGCTCAAAGTCCTCCTTTACTAGAACGATCAAGAATTATGTCTGTAGAATTTTCTGATATTCTTCCTCACCCTTTTATAGTAAATTCAAAATTATGTGCAAACTTACTTCTCATTTCTTGTTGTGCAATATAATAATGTACATGCCCATATAAGGCTTTTAAGATGCTCCAAGCAGAGTAAAGAGTTCATTCCAAGTAATGTTACACTCTTAAGACTTGGTAGTTCTAACACCTGACCACATCAGGGCCCCAACCAGCAAGCATTATCGGTATTGAGCAAGTGTATAAAGATGCCAAACAGAGGATTCTTCCCAGTATATAACAGCTTACCATTTGTATTTCATACTGGTATTTGATCATCTAAGGAGCAATGTTTTTCTTAAATATAGAGATTGATTAAAAGGTGGAATAGAAACAAACCAGAGGCAGGTCCTCATAATTATGAGCTTGCTACAAAACCAATAACTAGAGCTCAATAATGGCCATCTGTGAAGCACTTGATGTACTTTTTATCATTATTGCACTGGATAAGCCTGCATAACTGCACTAAAGACAGGTATGGGCTTGGTGGGAGATAAAGTACTTAAAGTACTTCATACTTCTTATCATACACTGGTGGTAGTGGTAGTGATTATTGTTTTAACACACGGGAGACGGTCCCCGAGAAATCTCGTAGTATACTTGCCAGCAGTAGGTGACGGGCCCCGAGAAATCTAGGTTTTATTCACGACATCGTTTTTGGTCTCCCTGTGACATCTCTTGACCATATATTGAACTATTTTGGACTTGCACATTGAGTAGAATAACTCGTAGATATAAATCTGCCACATTTCTTTTATTCATGGTCTTCTTTTATTCTTTGATTTACAGTAGAAGTCCGATAGTCTGGCAAAGTCGGGACCGGCCAGGTGCCGGATTACCGAAAATCTTGGGTGGTACCTCTTACTACGATATAGGTTAAGGCGTACAGCGAAAACAGCTGTAACACGACGTTTTGCAGTAAAATGTTGATCAGCAAAATCATTAGTTTAATAACACACTCCTCTTTTTAATCGTGTTGTTTCTTATTGCCATTCCATAATAATGCCGAAGTTCATCGATGTTTTTATCTGTAAGTCTTCCTTTACCATTTAAAGTCTTTCCATCTACAACTTCTGTTTTCCTTCTGTCCGCTTCAGTTTTTGAAGGCATGTTCCCATCTGTTTCTGAACGTGGCCCATACATTCAATTTTTGAAATCAGTTTTTTTTTTTTTTTTTTTTTTTTTTTTTTTTTTTTTTTTTTTTTTTTTTTGTTATTATCATATGGTAGGCTTTCCAGTACTCAGTGTAGCACACAGCCTTCCAGACTGAACATTTCCAGAGATAGAGATATTTAAGTAAGTCAGTGCATATCAACTGGATTGTATCAGATACATTTGCATTATTAACTTTGAAATAATAAAAAATATACTTCAATGGTTTCGACAAATAATGCATCAAACTGTTCAGGAGAGGTCATTATTAAGAGATAATAACATTTTTAAAATCCTGAAATGGTGCCGGACCATCGGGCGTTCCGGACTGTTGGATGCCGGGCTAATGGAATTCTACTGTAGTTTTGAAATATCGACTTTCTTTCTGCCGGTTCAGTCAGTGATTAGATGGAGTGCTCGCGTAATACAGTGTTAGCCGACGAGGATTATTTAGAAGAATTGTATGCCAGTGATCGTTCAAATGGATATAATGATTGTGAATTAGTGGAAACTGAAAGCGAGAATGATAGTGGAAGTGATATTCATACCCCTACATGCCGTGATTTACATAATGTGCTAATTTATTCAAGTGACTCTGATGACAACAACGATGTAAATATTGATGATGTATTAGGAATTGACACTGAAGATGGTTTTATAAAGACAGATCCTTCAACTTTAAAGATAAAATCTTGACTAGTTTAATAATTATGTACACTTTTATAATCTTGTGCGCTCTAGTATGCTTAGTAGAAAAATATCTGGTCAACAGGGTATGTAACAAGCTCAAGCAACTGGTCAGCAATTGTTAAGAGGAAGTACAACTAGGCAACCATCCTCTATATAACACTAATCAGAGTGAAAAAATGGAAGGGATCCGACACTTAGAAAAAGAAAGATATCGGCCAGAGAAAGACATATCATACCGGAAACAAGGGACAGCATTTTGATATATCCAGCAAGATGATACTAAAGGTGGCTTTGGAATGCTGCGTTCATTTGAGGAACAAACAGTCCGTTTTTTTTTAAATGTGAATACTCCCTGCATATTTTTTCAAAATTTGGCAGCAAAAATTAGGGATGTGAGTATTGTTTGTTTCAAGGTTGGTACAGTGCTCTTCTTGACACACAGAAATATGGAAGTTGGTATTTTTCTGTGCATTCTGCTGGCAACTCTGTTCCTGCCACAAGCAAGAAACACGTTGGTTATATACAGCGTTATTTGCATGAGTTCAGTTTGAGTAGTGGCAGGATGTTGTCAGGATGGCTGATGCGAGTTCTCATTTTAGGTCAGCTGAAGGAAAGCTCCACATTATTGAAGAGGCAGAGTAAATGGTAATCACACTGTACAAAGAAAGCACTGTGTGAACGAGAGTTGCAGCATGTTATTGGAGGAAAAATAAAGCTTTTTTAAACAAACAGTAACCGCTGGGTATTTTGTGGACAAAAAGCAATGTTCCCAGGAATCGAAAACTTAATGTGCGAATATGTAACTTAAAAGAGACCATTTGGATGTACTGTCACAAGATAAATGTGTCTGTTAAAAGCAATAGTAAGAAAGTTAAAAATTATTGGTTGCAAGGCTAGCCATAGATATCTCACACGTGTTTTTCAACAAAATAACTTCAGTTTTTGTACAAAAAGTAGCATTGCACAACATCTCCGAGCCATTTATGAAGAAAAGACTGTGAATTTCCACAGATATGTATCGGCTTGCATCAGAGAAATTTGTCTTGCAAATTGTTAATGTAGACCAGACACCAGTTTATTTTGAAATGCCATTGGACTGTATCAGTTAAGAGAATACGACATGAGGAGTTGCTTCATAATTTTTTAACTCTACTGTGGTATATCTTCTTCTTCCACTTTTTCCCACACATGTGGGGTCGCGGGTGCAAACTATGTCGCACATGTGGATTTGGCCCTGTTTTACGGCCGAATGCCCTGCGTGATGCCAATCTTATATGGAAGGATGTAATCGCTATTGCGTGTTTCTGTGGTGGTTGGTAGTGTAGTGTGTTGTCTGAATGTGAAGAGGAAAGTGTTGGAACAAACACAAACACCCAGTCCCCAAGCCAGAAGAATTAATCAAACACGATCAAAATCCCCGACCCGGCCGGGAATTGAATCCTGGACCCTCTGAACCAAAGGCCTCAATGCTGACCATTCAGCCAATGCTACTGTAGTATATATGATAGTATATATAGTTTTCAATACAGCATAAATAGTTAACAAAGCTATACACACACAATTTTTTTTTTTTTTTCTTTCAAAATTTCCCTTCGTGCTGTAAAAATAGGGTGCAAAATTAATCGATGGCAGGGATTATTCAAGCCTATACAGTAGGCCTACTAGCAGTTGTACCTGGCTTCCCTCGGTGTAACGATTACAAAGGTTTCAATTTTTTTGAATTTCCTCATCTTATAACTTAGCACATACTTGGTCAAATTATATTGTACAGACTTCAGAGTGATATGTCACAGGGTCATGTGGAAGTCATTAAAGTAGGAATGATCTAACAGAAAGAAGAGTATCAAAACAGGCGGAGGCAGTGAACTGCAGCAACACAAAATAAAACTCCTATTCATACATTAGTGTGTTTGTCAAATTAATTCTTTCTATTTCTCGACCTTGTAAATAGCGAAAGCAACACTTTGGTGCTATTCACAATCATTATCATGGTAAGAGTAAGGAAATGTGCTTCCAGTAACTTTAAGGCACTGTTCACACTGCCAACATGTCTGGACCAAACGAAACCAAGCATACTCGGCAGGCAAAATAGACCAGTGTGATGCAATGAGCATGTTCTCGCTGGCAGCTGGGCCGGGCATAGCAGAACTGAACATAGCTGAGCTAGTCGGCTAGTTAAAGTTCGATTTTATATACCACACGCTAGGCCAGCAGGCAATCTCCTGCATACTCCTTTGCAAGCGTTGTATTTCTGTTGAAGTGATAGTGAATGGCAGAGAGGTAGATATTTAACTCTCATCAATGGTGTACTGTTAAGGCCTCCTTTATATGACCAAAAGGATACAAAATACCACAATCGGCACCTGAAAATTAGAAGCTTGAATGTTTTTAACATCTGCAGTCGATGAAATTGAATTATACTTTTCTTCTGGGAACCTAATTTTTAAGATAAAATTATATTATTTACCTTATGTCAGCACGAGTCTCTCCTCAGGGTGCATAAAGTTGTGCAAATTTGTGTTCTCTTTAACAATTGAGGGATGAATCGATTGTAAAATGCAGCCTAATGCGTTGGATTTTCCCATAAGTCTTGGCGTTTCTTTTTAGTAAACAAGACATTTACATCAATCAATCAATAATGTATTCTTCATTGTTTGATTACAACTTCTTTCCAATGTTGAACAAGCTTTTCAATGCCTCGATGATAAAAATCACCAGGTTTCGACTTGAAGAAATCATCCAAACACGCCTTCAGTTTCACATCATTATTAAACTAAACACCACTTATTGCATTCGAGAGGGATCGGAACAGATGGAAATCTGAAGGCGTCAAGATGGGAGAATACAGAGTATGTGGCAGCTCTTCCCAGCCAAGCGTTTGAATGGCTTCCTTGGTCATATTGGTGATGTGAGGGCGGGCACTGCCATGTTACAGAAGAACACCATTTCGCCAATCAGGTCGTTTTTGCTGGATAGCATTGTTGACTCATTCCATATGTTGGACGTAAAGTTCCACAGTCACTGTTTGGTTCCGATGAAGCAATTCGTAGTGGATCATGCCCTCCCAGTCCCACTGTACACACATCGTTTTGCACGGGTGAAGACCTTGTTTTGATTATGGTGTTGTCTGTTTGCTGTGGCTAAGCCATTATTTGCGCTGCTTCATATTGGCATACAGACACCATTTTTCATCGTTGGTAACAATTTGGTAGAGGAATTGCTCCTTGTGTCCACGAATTGACCGTTGACAGGCAAGCAATCCGGCAGCAATCATGACTCGTTAGTTTGTTGTTGTCGTTCAAAGCATGCCCTCAACTTTTGAACCTGTTGCATCGAGTGAAGATGACGCTGTATGGTACTTTGGGAGCATTCCATTGTCTCTGCCAATTCCCTCGTACTTTGGCATGGATCTTTATGAATAAAGTGATTCAGTCATTCCTCATCTAACTGAACAGAGAGTCCAGTGCGATGCATGTCTTTGATGTCGAAATTGCCATCTTTGAATCTCTTAAACCAATCATATAAGATGTTTTTATGCTCGTTGTTTTTGTTGAGAATATTAGCAAATACTTAGAATGGGTAGACATGAAACAGACTAGACGAACAAGAGATATAATCAAACACGACATCGCAGAAGCACAGCCCAATCTCCCTCCTCCCTCACATGTTATTTTAGATGACGATAAAACTCTACTTCCCTTCTCTCCAGAGCTTTCCATGAACTGTCAAACTGTATCACATCGTTACTTCACCAGGTCGCGCTCAAAGACAGACCCTCTAGACAGCACAGAATAAACATCTTTTCCAAACAAGAATGAGAGGCAAGATGACCTATTCTGATGACCTCCATTTTTATCAAAGGAGTCTCCAAAGAACTTTTATTTGTGCTTATTGTCATAATGTTTTTCTTTTCAGTTCTTTATTTATACAGCTGAAGAGGACCACTAAGTGGTCGAAACATGTCCTGTAAGTTTTAATTTTATTCAATTTTGCCTGAGGCATTAATAAAATATCGATTAGGTGGTTATTTATACTTACTTCTGGATTAAACATCGATACGGTCATGAAATGGACAACTTGTAAAACACTACTGACGCGAAAAGAGTTCTAATAGTAGTTGTTACGGAGTTTTCCGTGGTATTTAGAGGTGAAAGAAGGTGCGGGGGGTGAACAGGTCTCAGGCTACGAAATTAAAGTGAATTTAAAATTTAACAAGGTTATATTTTCTTAGCAAAAAACAAGAAATAACAATAATGGCAGGTACAGAGTAGCAAAACCACTAATCGAGAATGTACAATTACAGGATTTGGGGCTCCGAGAGCCAGACACACAATTCTTGAGCAATTAGCCCAACTTTACGATATACAGAATTCAACAAAGGGGCAGAAGACCCCAATCAAGCCCAGGAGCACTTGCTCCCAATTACATCATAAAGCCTCCTCGAGGCGCGCAGAAACAAACTTCAAAAGAGCGATCTGCTCTCAAAGGTTAAGCCTATCAAAGGGCACACCAAACTCCACCTTCAAGTTGTCCTCTAAGGACATAAACACAGGGGTAAAGATACCCAACCTACTGAGGCCTATTAAGTGAGAAAATTTAATTACATGGCCTCTAAAATACCAATCTGAGAGGAGGCGAACTTGCGCTCCTAATACACTTTGTTTAAAACCTACTTGGCACTAGGCCGTTAATGCAAGGGCTAATCCCATACTAAAGAGGTGACTTTAGAAGGAAACTATTTACATTACGTTAAGGAAGAAACGGTTGTGAAAATAAGTTCACCTCAATGCAATATGAGAGGGAGCTCGAGAAGGTTAAGCACTCTCTATCCCAATATGAAGCTTAAAAGATAGAATAAATACAAAGATTCTTTACATTTTAGGGAAAGTTACATGGTGGAAACGCTTCGGACCCGCCCCGAGAGTTAAACTGCTGAGCTAGCAAGAAAAGAAGTTATTAATCGGCCATTACCTTGTTGTTGAACTGCTGTCCGAAGAAAGAGGCGCTTCCCGCCCCCTGCTATGTACTTTACACACTGAAAGATGGTACAGAAGTGGCGCAGAGACCCTAAAATCAGCAGTTTATATACTCTCGCAGAAAGTTCGAGGTGTTTCAGGAAGGAAAACACCCGCCCACAAACATTTTATTGGTGGATAAAGAAAACCCCTACACAAGATGAAGAAGAAACACATTATTGGTGGAAAATTAAATAAAGAAATTCGGGATTGGCTAAATTCAAAACAAGGGGAAAGAAAGGGTTAATATTGCCAACTTAAACAATGACTGAAAGAAATTTAGCAAAGAACAAACTTTTGAAATTAAATTTTCTCAAAAAACAGTTCTTTCACTTCGCACTAGGGTGCACCGTTGTAGTTCTTCAGTAGTGTCCTCTAGAAGAGAATGTTCACACTTCTTACTACAAGCAAAACAAAAATACATCGAAAACAACACAGTTCAGAAACTTCAAAATTTCCAAGTAGTGGCATCTTCAGGGTAACTTGAAAATTAACACATAGGACAAAGTTCAGACTTCTTCCAGTAGAGGAGTTTCCACTGGCGCAAAGTTTAAATAAGCGGCGTGGAGGTGTACCGCCCGGTACAGTAGTAATGGCAGGCAATGAAGATAGAATTTGCTTGAAGAGTGAAGTGGTTCAAAATACGGTAAAACGTGTAAGTCCAAGCTTGCGTTAAGGATCAGTAGCCAAAAACACAAATGGATTTTAGTGCCGTGCAGTTACGTGACTCTCCCAACTCCGTCATTACTTAGCAAGATGTGTAGGTGAATGCGACAATATTTTTACATGACTGGTTCTCTATGTCTCACCTGAAACCAAAACAGCAGCAGTCGAAGGGACTAGAGAACCAGCTCTGTCCAGTGTGGTATGCTCGCACATCCAGTGGGGAACGACCTCTTGTTCAACCTGCCCAGCTGCACGAGGAGAGGCGTATTTATATAATCGACAGTTCATTCTAGAATGTGTGAGGCATTAGAGCGACGTCAGGTGGGCGGGAGAGTCAGCTGATCGTTCAAAATGGCGGCCAGTCTGTGGAGAACAAGTCCGGCGGATGGCAGTGCAATGTGAATGGCCGGTGCACAAGGTAATTCGGGGCTCAACAGCACAAGATCTGGAGAAAGTATATGAGTGGGTACCGAGATAAATGATGTTCACCATACTGGGGGACAATGGGATCAAGGGTAGATTATTAAAATCAGTCAAAGGCATTTATGTTGACAATTGGGATGCAGTGAGAATTGATGGTAGAATGAGTTTTTGGTTCAGGGTACTTTCAAAGGTTATACAAGGCTGTGATCTTTCACCTTTGTTGTTTGTAGTTTACATGAATCATCTGCTGAAAGGTATAAAGTGGCAGGGAGGAATTCAATTAGGTGGAAATGTAGTAAGCAGTCTGGCCCATGATGACGACTTGGTCTTAATGGCAGATTGTGCTGAAACGCTGCAGTCTAATATCTTGGAACTTGAAAATAGGTGCAATGAGTATGGTATGAAAATCAGCCTTTCAAAGACTAAATTGTTCTCAGTAGGTAAGAAATTCAACAGAATTGAATGTCAGATTGGTGATACAAATCTTGAACATGTAGATAATTTCAAGTATTTAGGATGTGTGTTCTCCCGGGGTGGTAATATAGTAAGTGAGATTGAATCAAGGTGCAGTAAAGCTAATGCAGTGAGGTCGCAGTTGCGATCAATATTATTCTGTAAGAAGGAAGGCAGCTCCCGGGCGAGACTATCTTTTCATCGGCCTGTTTTCAGATCAACTTTGCTTTACGGGAGCGAAAGTTGTGTGGATTCAGGATATCTTATTCATAAGTAAGAATTAACAGACATGAAAGTAGTTAGAATGATTGCTGGTACAAACAGGTGGGAACAATGGCAGGAGAGTACTCAGAATGAAGAGATAAAGGCTAAGTTAGGAATGAACTCGATGGATGAAGTTGTACGCATAAACCAGCTTCGGTGGTGGGGGCATGTGAGGTGAATGGGGGAGGATAGGTTACCTAGGGGAATAATGGACTCTGTCATAGAGTGTAAAAGAAGTAGAGGGAGAGCAAGACGATGATGGTTAGACTCAGTTTCTAATAATTTAAAGATAAGAGGTATAGAACTAAATGAGGCCACAGCACTAATTGCAAATAGAGAATTGTGGCAACATTTAATAAATTTACAGAGGCTTGCAGACTGAACACTGAAAGGCATAATGATCTATAATGATGTATGTAATAATAATAATAATAATAATAATAATAATAATAATAATAATAATAATAATAATAATAATAATAATAATAATAACAACAACAAAGATGACCACAACAATCTCAAACACAACATTTTTGCATAAATGTGAACAGACCTGATGGCAGGCTGTATTATCATGAAGCTTGAAAAGATGTGCAGCAAGTAATATGAAAGTTAGCATTTCCAAAACTAGTATGATGTTAGTTGGGAAGAAAGTTCAGAGGGTTGAATGTCAAAAAGGAAATAGAAAACTGGAACAGGCAGATTATTTTGAGTACTTAGGGTATGTATTTTCCCAGTACAGTAAGAAGAATCGAATCAACATGTAACAAGGCACAAAATGAGAAAGATGTGCACAAGGCCTATCTGGAGGCCATACAATGCCACATCACATCACAGACATGAAGGTAAAGAGAATGCCAGTACAGAAAGGTGGGAACAATGGCAGAAGGAAGCTTGCAGTTGCAATTATGGATATTCTGTAAGAAGTGAGTTCTGTGATGAAATTTCAGACCGATTTTCCTGTACAGAATTGAAAGCTGGGTGGACCCAGTCCACTTAGGAAATCTTATTCATTAATTGGAAATTACACCCTCTTCTTACCTCATTATTACCACCACCACCACCACCACCACCACCACCACCACCACCAAAAGTGGCCCTTGGGCGTGAACAAGAAATACTTGCTTGAGGCCTCTCTGGAGGCAACACATCACATCACAAACATGAAGATAATGAGAATGCTGGTTCAAAAAGGTGGGAACATTGGCAGAAGGGTACTTGGATGGAAAAGATTAAAGCTAAATTAAGATGTTTCTTAAGGACAGTCCATCTGGACATAGTACATAGTGTGGTACTTCGTTGGTCTAAACCTTGAGGGCTGCGTAGCGATGAGTCTCTCCAGTTTTTGTGTGTGCCACAGCATTTAGACAATATATTTAGACAATATATTTAATTGTTAGTAGTTAATTTTACTGCAGTTGTTAATCACATCTGTGTTGAATTCTGGGAATGTTGCCATATTTTATAAATCTCAGCCAATGGCAGTGGTTGGTGGTGCAAGTAATATAGAAAATACTTCATGATTTATCTCCTCCTCCCCCTCGCTTTGTCATCGGTGTACTTAATCGATGACGTCCTGGTTGTGAAACTGCTGCTGCAGATCCTTCAAGGTTAACTGTATGCAGTTTCACTTTGTTGTTGGTAGCTGCTTATGTTTCAACATCATTGGAGCTATCAAGTGTTGTTGTCGCCTTATCTGTCGGGCTTTCCTCTTCTTCGCACTTTGAGAAGCTGAAGGTCAATGGCTCTTGTGCCTACATAGCTTTCGTCCTGTTTCTTCACCTTCTTGAACCATGTCACCTGTTCACATTGAATAGTCTCCACAACACTCTCCCTGACATGTAACATGCTTCTGATGTGTTGATTTTGGGTGTGATCTTTCTTAATCCTGGTAACATTCTCAGAATCTTCATCTCTGTGGCATTTAGACAATGCTTGTGAAATTCATAGAATGCCCAGCATTTTGAAACTTAAGTCAGTACAGGCCTCACCACTAACACGTAGAGCTTTCTTTTAAGTTTCAGTGGCATCATAATACCATATTTATGCAAATAATCACCGCGTATTTCCTTTTTTTTTAAATGAGGCATGCAATTGGGGTGCAGGTTTTATTTGTGTCAAGGTTGACAGCACGCTCCTGCTCACCTAGTTTTTTATGTTGGGTGTACAGTTATGCTTTGTGTAACTTCAGATGGAAGAAAACTGCCCCCATTTGTCATATTTAAACAGAAAACAATTAAGACTTTTAATTTAAAACTGTTTACATTTAAAAATAAATAGTATTTTGCAGAGTAATTTAAATTCAAAATTTCTTCATGTTACGATAAAATGCATCTTCCGGAACGTGCAGGGGTAGCTTTCCGCACTTTCACTTGGTTTGTCGACAGTGTGTTTCATAGAAAATAATTTCATTTTGGTCCGTATTGAGCTGAGATTACAATGAAACTAATAATATATTATGGTTCCACCTATTCAATAAAATAACACTTAGTAAGTTATAGACAAGTAAGTTATAGACGAGAAAGGTTCCACCTTATCAATACAAATTTATATAAATATCTACAGTACTGGTTTCGACTCTTTACATGTAGTCATCCTCAGCTGTACACCGTTACCTTCACATAAATCAAATTAGTTGATTTGCCTTGTCCATAATAATATTCATAATGATAGGATATATCTTACTTCTAATTGAGCATACTTCAGGGTAAATACAACTATGTACAATCTAAAATGTGTAGGTGAATCTTTTAGGCCTAAAATCATGTAAATGGGCTGTTATTAAAAGTACAATTACGTAAACACTTTTTAAAAAATATATGTGATACATGTAAAATGTTGTCTTAAAATATACAGTTCAAGTAAAATCCGAAAATATACAGTTCAAGTAAAATCCGTTACAATAAATAAATAGGAAACATTTTGTTGGAATAAGTTTTCGTCTTGCGTACGTTGATTTTCTTCAATATGATGTGAAAATCGTATAAATGGACTATTATTAAAAGTACAGTTACATAAACACTTTTAAAAATATATATAGTACTTGTAGAATATCATCTTAAAATGTGCAGATTCATGTAAGATCCGTTACAATAAATAGGAAACTCATTAGTTTATGGCTGACTTATCAATCATTAATAACAAGTCTGATGTATTGTCTGAGGTAGATGTGTGCAGCTGTGTTTGAATATGGCTGGGGTATTGAATGTAATTTCTTTTCTGTGAGTGTCAAATGCAGGAAGGTTTGTCTTCTCCGGTCTATAAATGCCGATGTGTGTGATTGCTATTATGGTTGTGATGCGCTAGCTTTGGCTGCCTGGCGTGCACTGTGTCGTGTTCTTCTTAGTAATGCGAAGTTACATCACAAGTTGATCACAAATGGCACCGGTTTCGACCCCATTTATAATTACATTGTGAATATAGCCACCATTGTAATTTACCTGTATTGCACTAAGAAGAGCCTTGGCTCAGATGCCTATATTGAAATGAAATTTTAAAATAAAATAAAAAACATAACCTCACGCGGTGAAAGAAAAAAACAGGATTCAAAGGCGAGGACAAATTGTGCTGGCTCCCCTGTGCAAGTGCTTTTCTTTTCGGATTATTATACTGTTTGCTTTTTTAGATGCCTTGTACTTGCACGAAAAGTACCCGACGCCCTTAAAATTTTGTGGTTTATCGAACTTTCCTATGACAAGGGCAGGAAGTCTTTCGCTTCCATCTGCATTGCAACAAAGTACAGTGACCCCATCTCCTTTTAAAAAAGTCCATTTGGATTAGGCTTAAAAAACATTGCAGTTTCATTGGCATGGACGATATTGTTTGGTGCGTATGAATTTATTATAATTATGAGCCACACTTTTTCAAGATTGACGACCAAGTACAAAGAATAAATTTAAAACAACATTTTGACATTTATTCACATAAGCATATTTGGAAAAAAAATTCTTGCTGCAATATAATTTCAGTTACAATTTCATTGTGTCGGGTTTCTTCCAGCAGTGAATTTACATAATTAAAATAATCTTCGTCGATGCAGACAACGGTTAGGCTCTGGAAAAATAATAAATGTAAATTAGGCCTTCATCGCCTTTAAAAATTAAAATCAAAATATAAATGTGACTCAGCCTGTCCTAACTCACAATAATATTTACAAATCAGCTGGCATTTATCTTATTTTATTATTACAAAAGCAAAGTTTAACTTAAAATCCCACTCGTCCACGTGGTAAATCTATAATTGACATTTTTAACTAATAATCATTTACACTACTCACAAAACCTGTTGAAATCCTACTATCGAATATGAGTCTATTTCAGTTACAATTAATTTATTATTATTACCGTTAATTGCCATCGAATTATTTTGTTACATTTACCTGTGATAATCACATGATCGTGTTTACAAAATCGACGTATTCCATTTGTTAAATTCTCAATTTAATCATGACTCACTTGATAAATAAATAAATAAATAAATAAATAAATATATAAATAAATATATAAATAAATAAATAATTTAATTATTATTTGTTACCTCCGTGGTTTACAAGTTAAATATGCCATCTGTTGACATTTAATTTCTATGTGCACAGCATTTGAAATCTTCTGAAAATCAATTAAAAATCTATTGGAAACCTATAAAAATCAATAGGTAATCTGTTGCCTCTGCTGATTTTTAACTAAGTGATCTTTCGACTAAATCATTTTCAAAAGAAAATAGATTCAACTCTAGTCTTACTTTGTCCTAATCTCAATAAATTTTTCTTAAAACACTTCCATTAAATCAACACTTTGTTAAAACAATGTTGGAATAATGTAAGTCATCGCGATGAACGCACGCCAGATTAAAGCACAATGTGAAAATGAACACTTGAAAATATATCTGACTACTTCATTCACTCATCTCATTCACACAAGGGTAACACGAATTTTATATACATTATTTACACTCGAATCCTGACTTAGTTTTATTAGTCCATTATTTTTACACATGGTTGGGTCAGTAAGGTCAAGTAGATGAACCTAAGTCTATTAACACACTCGACTTAGTCAGTGACCAGTGATCGAATTGGAGTTATCACTTTCATTGAGTCAATCATTTAAGAACGACTACGATCCATCCTAATTTTAGAATATTATTTGGAGATTCATATAGAAATAAATAATCATCACCATCAAGTGGGATATCAGTTGCAAATACAGAGTCCGTGAGCCTCAATCAATCCATTATTAACCCCTACGCATATGATATGATTTCAACACGTGCTCAAAATTTATTCTAACTCACTGTGTTCCAAAGACACAATATAGAAATAATCATCACCATCAAGTGGGATATCAGTTGCAAATACAGAGTCCGTGAGCCTCAATCAATCCATTATTAACCCCTACGCGTATGATATGATTTCAACACGTGCTCAAAATTTATTCTAACTCACTGTGTTCCAAAGACACAAGCTACAAATTATTTTAATTATATCCCTCAGGATCACCAATATTGCAGGCGTATTTACTAACAGAGCATATCAAAAATCATATTCATGAATAATCTAACACTATTTATGGCTCACAACCGTTAAATTACTATTTAATCCGGTCTCATACTTGAAAATTATTATTATTAATGATTATTAAATCTATCAGTCCTCTCGAAATTGTCATAAAAATGGATGACACGATCCTAAAGAATTGTAGGTAAGACATGGATGACATTCAATTCGACTCTACTCCTCAAAAATCAGATCGATTCTATCTCACAATACTTCAGATATCACATGTAAATCAGGTAAAGTTTAAACGCGCGGTCAATTTATTTACATATATCAAACCTGCAATTGAGAATCCATTCAAAAGAACAGCTACAGCAAACTACTCTAATAGAGTTCACAAATTTCAATCACACAGGTAACTCATCTACCTTGCCACCTTTAAGAATGGAAAATGGAAATAAATCTAACTACAGCAAATTCTAACAGAACTGTAATCTAGGGAAGAAAGATCATCTAGTTATTACATAGATGAGAAAGATGATATACAATAAATTGGTACTCAAATGTTAGGTGATGTTCGACTCCTGGCTGAGGCTTTCACCATTCCGGCAGTTCCCTTTCGTTCACCTTCTCCATGCCAGAATCGCCTTACATATTTAGCAACTCATGGAGAGACAGCAGTTAACATTCCTCAATGAAATTGATGTAATTCTTGAAAACACAGGATCCATCTTGAAGTTGTCGACGATATCCGTTGATTTACAAGTAACAACTCTCATTATTGTTCCGTATTGAAGATGACGTTAGGCATAGATATCAAGGATAATTTAATAAAAAAAACACCTATTCAAGATATCCGTTGAGCCGAGTCTTTGCCAAGTGCGAGTAGAATTTAGCTGTAACTAACACAACAGGCATTAAAATATGCATGCACCAGTTGAAATTTCCAATAATTGCATGGAGTATTAAACGTAACTTGAATCCTCAAACTTGCGGTACCACTTGGTGAAGTTCTACTTTAAATAACTACAGTCACAAGTAGCAGAGTAGGCTATCGTCCGTAGAATTTAATCAAGTCCGACGTGGTACTATGAGCAACAAGTACGTAAGAGCAGCAGGTCAGATAAGTAAGATAATAGATAAGAGAATGATTTAATGTGCGCATGAAGTTTTATACCTTTTGGCTCGGGGTGTGTGTCGTTTTACATGATGACTATTGGTTCACCAGTATCTCCTTTAATTGGCTATGACTATTCTAGAAGTTTGTAGATTGTGCTCGCTCACTGGCTGGGCACGCACGCTAGCCTTGGAAAACCTGTTCGTCACATGTCCTCCCCTTTCACTCGATCGAAGAATGGATCAATACTTGCTCCGTTCAGAACCGGTAAAATCCAGCCTAGACACATATAACACAGCTCGCTGACAGCAGATTGTAGCCCTTGGCAAATAATAAAACTTTTCAATGCTGGCCTATAACTAATAATCTTATAATGGCCAAATTTGACTGGGACAATACTTTGTTGCAATGCAGATGGAAGCAAAAGACTTCCTGCCCTCGTCATAGAAAAGTTCGATAAGCCACAAAATTTTAAAGGCATCAGGTACTTTTCGTGCAAGTACAAGGCATCTGAAAATGCAAACAGTATAGTAATCCAAAAAGAAAAGCACTTGCACAGGGGAGCCAGCACAATTTGTCCTCGCCTTTGAATCTTTTTTTTTCCTCGTCGCGTAAGGTTATGTTTTTTATTTTATTTTAAAATTTCATTTCAATATAGGCACCTGAGCCAAGGCTCTTCTTGGTACAATACAGGTAAATTACAATGGTGGCTATATTCACAGTGTAATTATAAAATAAAATACTGTAAATATATATAATGTAACATGATGTAATAGATAAGATAGGACAAAGCTTCCCAAACAACTAAGGTTAAGTTATGAGTAGGTTCCCACCTTCCGATACTTATCAATATCTATATAACTTAATAGTTTTATTAATTACCTAGTATAAACCAGCTTAATCTCTAGGACATGTTTTGTTCCGATTATGGAACATCTTCAGCTAAAAGATTTGATAAAATGGCAAGACAATTAAAACACATGTGATAGTTATGATGATACAATAGCTAAAAGATTTGACAAAATGGCATGAAAATTAAAACACATATGATAGTTATGATGATACAATAGCTAAAAGATTTGACAAAATGGCACGAAAATTAAAACACATATGATAGTTATGATGATACAGTAGCTAAAAGATTTGACAAAATGGCACGAAAATTAAAACACATATGATATGATAGTTATGATGATACAATAGCTAAAAGATTTGACAAAATGGCATGAAAATTAAAACACATATGATAGTTATGATGATACAATAGCTAAAAGATTTGACAAAATGGCACGAAAATTAAAACACATATGATAGTTATGATGATACAGTAGCTAAAAGATTTGACAAAAAGGCACGAAAATTAAAACACATATGATATGATAGTTATGATGATACAATAGCTAAAAGATTTGACAAAATGGCACGAAAATTAAAACACATATGATAGTTATGATGATACAATAGCTAAAAGATTTGACAAAATGTCACGAAAATTAAAACACATATGATAGTTATGATGATACAATAGTTAAAAGATTTGACAAAATGGCATGAAAATTAAAACACATATGATAGTTATGATGATAAAATAAAATGTTCATTCATGTTGGTTAAAATTTTCAGCAAGTCAGTGTCCAAGTGACGAAGTAAAATCGGCGATAAAGTTCTTCTTTATGTTGGAGACTTAAATATTTGTTAATCTTGAAGATAAAATTAGAGATATATAAGATTTTCTTTACGTATAGTTATTGGGGGAACTCTTGATAAAACAACCGTAGTTGAAGTTCAGTTGCAGTTGGATTATTAAAATGAGTCTGAATTGAGAAGAAAATGAGTAAAAAGGAGGATATTTCTTTTTTTTTTTTATGGAGAAAACCTTGTAAAAATGTATGTTTGTGAGAATAAAAGGTACCAACAACGTAAGGCAAGCTGATATAAGTACCAACATAGTTGGAGATGTGTGAGATCTGGTAAATGCAGCACGGGTGAAGTTTAAGAAAGCGGAGATTGTTATTAGTGGAATACTGTGTAGAAGAGATACTGACTGGAGGGTGACTGGGGATTTAAATGAGACTATGGAGTGGGTATGTGGGAAACTGGGAGTGAAATTTCTAGATCCTAATGGGTGGGTAGGAGATAGAGATCTGCGCTCAGATGGCCTTCATTTAAACCGCAGTGGTACGTATAAGTTAGGAAACTTGTTTGGAAGGGTAATAGGGAGGTACATTCAGGGAAACGGGATGGCCTAGGGAGCGGTGATAAGGGAACAGGGAACTGGAAATCAAGTAGGGATGACATAAAATTGTTAGTGTTGAACTGTAGAAGTATTGTAAGGAAAGGAATAGAATTAAGTAATTTAATAGATATATATTTACCAGATATTGTAATAGGAGTTGAATCATGGCTGAGAAATGATATAATGGATGCAGAAATTTTCTCACGGCACTGGAGTGTGTAAATAAACTGTATATAGGATAATATTTTTTGTTTATTTCCACCTATTCAATACATTACAAGATGTTGGCATTTACTTTAAAACATTATTCAGATGAGACAAGTTTCGCCTCCTACTGTGAGGCATCCTCAGTCATTATCAAAAACCTTATTATTTTACCAGGCACCTGGTTAAAGATATTCAAAAATGTGTTTGATGATTATAAGAGAGGTAAGATTTACGTTTGTTATAAACATGTTCATGAAGTAACTAAAGATCTAATATATTGATAAAAACATATGTAGTTCTTTGCTGAATAGGACTTGTTTGATTGTACTATAGTAAAAGAAGGTGGCTTGAAGCCGTAGTCATTAATAAATGTCTAATACATAGTGGAAGGCATAAAATATCAGTTCTATGAGAATATACATTACATTCAAAAGATACTAAAAACTAGTGGATTCATAGGTAGTACATATAAAATATTCAATGAAATAACTAAAGATCTAATAAAATGATAAACACATATGTAGTTCTTTGTTGAATAGGACGTCGTATGATTGTACGGCTTAAAGCCGTAGTCATTAATAGATGTTTAATACATAGTGGAAGGCATATGAAATCAGTTCAATGAGAATATATAATACAATCAATTGATACATAAAAACTGGTAGATTCATAAGCAGTACATTTAAAAATGAAGGCGTCATGTGACTATAAATGACAGTTGATGGCTTAAAGCCGTAGTCAAAGTTTGAAGTATAGGTCAAATAACTGCTAATATATGGTAAAAAGATATAAGTCAAAATATAAAACTTAGTATAAAAAATATGAAGGAAAAACTTGGGCAAGTAACTTTTGTCAAGCAATTGGAATGTTTTTCCTTCATATTTTTTATACTAAGTTTTATTATATTTTGACTTATATCTTTTTACCATATATTAGCAGTTATTTGACCTATACTTCAAACTTTGACTACGGCTTTAAGCCATCAACTGTCATTTATAGTCACATGACGCCTTCATTTTTAAATGTACTGCTTATGAATCTACCAGTTTTTATGTATCAATTGATTGTATTATATATTCTCATTGAACTGATTTCATATGCCTTCCACTATGTATTAAACATCTATTAATGACTACGGCTTTAAGCCGTACAATCATACGACGTCCTATTCAACAAAGAACTACATATGTGTTTATCATTTTATTAGATCTTTAGTTATTTCATTGAATATTTTATATGTACTACCTATGAATCCACTAGTTTTTAGTATCTTTTGAATGTAATGTATATTCTCATAGAACTGATATTTTATGCCTTCCACTATGTATTAGACATCTATTAATGACTACGGCTTCAAGCCACCTTCTTTTACTATAGTACAATCAAACAAGTCCTATTCAGCAAAGAACTACATATGTTTTTATCAATATATTAGATCTTTAGTTACTTCATGAACATGTTTATAACAAACGTAAATCTTACCTCTCTTATAATCATCAAACACATTTTTGAATATCTTTAACCAGATGCCTGGTAAAATAATAAGGTTTTTGATAATGACTGAGGATGCCTCACAGTAGGAGGCGAAACTTGTCTCATCTGAATAATGTTTTAAAGTAAATGCCAACATCTTGTAATGTATTGAATAGGTGGAAATAAACAAAAAATATTATCCTATATACAGTTTATGAAACTTTCAATACGGACGAAAAATGATTTTCATCACTGGAGTGTGTATTGGAGAGATAGGATAGGAAGGGTGGGAGGGGGAGTGTTCATTCTGGTGAAAGAAGAATTTGTAAGCTACGAAAAAGTTAAAGATGAGACACATGAAATTCTAGGTGTAAGGCTCATTTCTAAAGATAATAGGCAACTTGAGATATATTTGGAGTGTACAGATCGGGAAAGGGTAGCACTGACGCGGATTCAGAATTATTTGATAGGATAGTCAGCTATGTGGGAAACGACATGGAAAGAAATGTGATTGTAGCGGGAGATCTGAATTTGCCAGATGTCAATTGGGAAGTAAATGTGAACGACAGGAAGCATGACCAACAAATGGCAAATAAGTTAATATGGGAAGGACAGCTGATTCAGAAAGTGATGGAACCAACCAGAGGGAAAAATATCCTGGATGTCGTGCTGATAAAACCAGATGAGCTCTATAGGGAAACTGTAATAGATGGTATTAGTGATCATGAAGCTGTTTTTGTGGTAGTTAAAAATAAATGTGATAGAAAGGAAGGTCTTAAAAGTAGGACTGTTAGGCAGTACCATATGGCTGATAAAGCAGGCATGAGGCAGTTTCTAAAAAGTAACTATGATCGGTGGAAAACGGTAAATAAAAATGTAAACAGACTCTGGGATGGGTTTAAAGAAATTGTTGAGGAATGCGAAAACAGGTTTGTACCATTATGGGTGGTAAGGAATCGTAAAGACCCACCTTATTATAATAGAGAAATAAAGATACTAAGAAGGAGGTGCCGACTGGAAAGAAATAGAGTGAGAAATAGCTGTGGAAGTAAGGAGAAATTGAAGGAACTTACTAGAAAATTGAATCTAGCAAAGAAGGCAGCTAAGGATAACATGATGGCAAGCATAATTAGCAGTCATACGAATTTTAGTGAAAAATGGAAGGGTATGTATAGGTATTTTAAGGCAGAAACAGGTTCCAAGAAGGACATTCCAGAAATAATTAATGAACAAGGGGAGTGTGTATGTGAGGATCTTCAAAAGGCAGAAGTATGTAAAGATTGTTGGTTACAAGGATAATGTCGAGATAGAGGAGGAGACTAAGGCCAAAGAAGTAATAAAATTTACATATGATAACAATGACATTTACAATAAGATACAAAAGTTGAAAACTAGAAAAGCGACTGGAATTGATCAGATTTCTGGGGATATACTAAACTAAAGACAATGGGTTGGGATATAGTACCATATCTGAAGTACTTATTTGATTATTGTTTGGTCAGAGGAGCTATACCAGATGAATGGAGAGTTGCTATAGTAGCCCCTGTGTATAAAGGAAAGGGTGATAGACACAAAGCTGAAAATTACAGGCCAGTAAGTTTGACATGCATTGTATGTAAGCTTTGGGAAGGCATTCTTTCTGATTATATTAGACATGTTTGTGAAATTAATAACTGGTTCGATAGAAGGCAATTCGGTTTTAGGAAAGGTTATTCCACTAAAGCTCAACTTATAGGATTCCAGCAAGATATAGCAGATATCTTGGATTCTGGAGGTCAAATGGACTGTATCGCGATTGACCTGTCTAATGCATTTGATAGGGTGGATCATGGGAGACTACTGGCAAAAATGAGTGCAATTGGACTAGACAAAAGAGTGACTGAATGGGTTGCTATATTTCTAGAAAATAGATCTCTGAGAATTAGAGTAGGTGAAGCTTTATCTGACCCTGTAATAATTAAGAGGGGAATTCCTCAAGGCAGTAGTATCGGACCTTTATGTTTTCTTATATATATAAATGATATGAGTAAAGGAGTGGAATCGGAGGTAAGGCTTTTTGCGGATGATGTTATTCTCTATAGAGTGATAAATAAGTTACAAGATTGTGAGCAACTGCAACGTGACCTCGAAAATGTTGTGAGATGGACAGCAGGCAATGGTATGTTGATAAACGGGGTTAAAAGTCAGGTTGTGAGTTTCACAAATAGGAAAAGTCCTCTCAGTTTTAATTACTGCGTTGATGGGGTGAAAGTTCCTTTTGGGGATCATTGTAAGTATCTAGGTGTTAATTTAACCCTTTCAGACCGAGTACGCACAATTGTGCGGGTTCGTATTTTAGTTATCCCTGGCCGTATTTGATGTTTTTTCGGCGCTAGACCAGACTGCAGTGATTGTGCGGGACTCGTGGCGTGTATTTCAATTGCTTTTAGTATGCGCTTGACCGCCAGGGCGAAGGAAGAAGAGTTTAAAAGCACAGTTGATCGGCGAGATGACGGGAAGCAGTAGTGCCAAAATTAAGTATGTATTTATTGCATGAATATTAATCTAGAAGCTTTACTGAATACCAGAATATATTCAATGAAGTGTGTACATTGGTTAGTGAACGTAAATTTTGCAGATACATCATCGTATGTGATACAACGAGGTTTTGAATTTTGATACGCACAATTGTGTGGGTCCTGCTTTTCGGATGTTAGTTTTTATTTTGTGAAAGAAACTATCAATATGTGTATTGAGGAGCATTTTAGTAAGTTTTTGACATACAAACAAAAATTCACACCTCCAGTTTTCTTTCAGGTCTGAAAGGGATAAGGAAAGATCTTCATTGGGGTAATCACATAAATGGGATTGTAAATAAATGGTACAGATCTCTGCACATGGTTATGAGGGTGTTTAGGGGTTGTAGTAAGGATGTAAAGGAGAGGGCATATAAGTCTCTGGTAAGACCCCAACTAGAGTATGGTTCCAGTGTATGGGACCCTCACCAGGATTAGCTGATTCAAGTACTGGAAAAAATCCAAAGAAAAGCAGCTCGATTTGTTCTGGGTGATTTCCGACAAAAGAGTAGCGTTACAAAAATGTTGCAATGTTTGGGTTGGGAAGAATTGAGAGAAAGAAGAAGAGCTGCTCGACTAAGTGGTATGTTCCGAGATGGCATGGAATGACATTAGTAGACGAATAAGTTTGAATGGCGTTTATAAAAGTAGGAATGATCACAATATGAAGATAAAGTTGGAATTCAAGAGGACAAACTGGGGCAAATATTCATTTATAGGAAGGGGAGTTAGGGACTGGAATAACTTACCAAGGGAGATGTTCAATAAATTTCCAATTTCTTTGAAATCATTTAGGAAAAGGCTAGGAAAACAACAAATAGGGAATCTGCCACCTGGGCGACTGCCCTAAATGCAGATCAGTATTGATTGATTGAGGATAATGGAGTTGATTACCGTATAGTCGATCTTGTCGTATTTGACGTCCTCCCTTACGCCATGTCGTTGACTGGCTGAGTTCTGTGTACGTGTGTGAGGCACTTGCGGTGGGCAGGGAATATCGGAAGGAGAGGTAGGTGAAGTGAGGAAAGCGGGTGAAATATTATGTAGGGTGGAGCTAACTGAGGAGTGGTGCTGTGATAGGCTAGGGGGAGCGGAAGGAAAAGTAGGGGGAATATTGTGTAGGGTGGAGCTAATCGGAAGGAGGTGTGTTGGTTGTTTTTTAGGATCCTTTTTGATGGTTTTTCTAAATAAGTCTAATTTGGTAGCCTCTTCTAACAATATATTGATATTTTCTGTGATTTCATTAATATTCTGGTTGGGATTTCGTTTCTGATCAATCTCAATATAGATATTTTCAAGAATATTAATCAATTTGCCTTTGTTTATCGTTCGTAGAATGGTCAAGTCCCTTTCTGTTGATGTAAAACTGTGTTTATATTCGGTCATATGAAGACTCATGGCCGAGTATTTCCTATGTTTTTCAGCATTAATATGTTCTTGGTATCTTACTAAGAAATGACGGCCTGTTTGCCCAATGAATGAATTGGCATAATTTGAGCATTAAGCCTATATATCGCATCCGGGAGATAGTAGGTTCGAATCCCACTATCGGCAGCCCTGAAGATGGTTTTCCGTGGTTTCCCATTTTCACACCAGGCAAATGCTGGGGCTGTACCTTAATTAAGGCCACGGCCGCTTCCTTCCAACTCCTAGGCCTTTCCTATCCCATCGTCGCCATAAGACCTATCTGTGTCGGTGCGACGTAAAGCCCCTAGCAAAAAAAAAAAAAAAAAAAGCCTATATATATATATCCCCAAATTTAAATATTTGTTATTACTTGCAATGCTTTGGTGATTGAAAATTAAATGTTGATTGTTGTTTTTGGTGCGAAAAGCAATTTTAAAATTGAGTTTTCAAAAAATGTTAGTAATCTGGTAAATATTCCCATTATTATAAGTAAAAGTGGCAAAGCTTTTCCTTTTATTTTCTTTTACCAGCTGCGTTTTAGGTTTATTCTTCATTTTATTCATTAATCTATCTATGTAGTGTTTTGTGTATCCATTGCTTATCGCTATTTTGTAAATGAGATTAATTTCTTTTTGAAGATCGTTTTTGGACAAGGGAATGTTAAAGGCTCTATTTAGCATGCTTAAAAAGGAACTCCTTTTATGTGCCTCAGGATGGTACGAATCTTTTCGTATGGTATTTATTGTTTGAGTCGGTTTTCTAAAGATTGTAAAGGATAACTTTCCTTTTTTTCCTTTTGACTGTTAAATCAAGGAAATTTAGTTTTTTATGAAAGGGTCTAAACTGTTGATTTGGTCTAATAAATTAGTGCTACTATTGATTTGTTCATCTATAATTGCAAAGATGTCATCGACAAACCTTAGCCAGATAATGATACTTTTTTCGTCATTTAAAATTTTATGTTTTTCTAAGTGATCCATGTATATTTCAGCAAGGATACCTAACGCTGGAGATCCCATAGGGAGACCACTTTGTTGATATACTGTGTTATTGAAGGAAAAGTAATTATGGAGTGTAAATTCTAGGAGTAACATAAATTCTTCTATTTCGTGGTTACTAAGTTTCCTATGTGTCCTTAAGTTGTTCTTAATTATAATTAGAGTTTCTTTCATGGGGATGGTAGAATACATATTAGCAACGTCAAATGAGTGTCTGTTTCAAGTGTTTACATTGCACGAAAAATGTTATTTACCATCGGTCATGTTAATATCCGAGTAAAAAGAGACCGTGTATGAAAAGTGTTTTAGACATGTAGCGTGACGAATTTGTAATTTAAGAGGAGATTCTAGTGTTGCAAGAGACAACGAATCTTCAGACCTACAGAGAATTGAGCCTATTGGAAGTTCAGATTAATGAAATACATAGGCCTACTTGCTGATTTTCATGGCAAATATATTTTATAGCAGTGGTAATGTACTTTTATCATCTCAGATATATTCAAGCAAAGCAGCTATATCCATAAATTTACACATTCATATTTGCGTAAAGACCACGTGGACCTCGTGGAGTGGTATGAAATGTTTGTTTATGCCTATGTTACTCTTTCGATGGAAGGAGTTTTAGTTAATTTCATTTTTTTCAAAATTAGGCTTCCTAAAATTAGGGTGTGGGGATTATTCGTCAGCAAGGATTATTCGCGTAAATACGGTAATAATGATGATAAACAGTCTGGCTGTGGCCATGGTCATTAAGGCATTAAATTTATGGTATTACACCATCGTTATCTGGTTCGAATTCCATTGGTTGAAAAAAATTTGACCATCAGAATGTTACAAAGGATTAATCTCATTTCATGACTAGATCTAGTATTAAATAGGTGGATGATAATAAATTACTTTGTCATTTAATAAGTATCAGAATGATACTGTATAGGTATTTGGGCTTATGCCGTGTCAAGAAAATAAGGTGAAATTCTTCACGTTTCGCAGAGGTGAAAGCATCAACGGCAAGTGTCAGAATGTTAGCCGAAAAGGTAAGGGAGGTGGTGGTATACAATTTCTAATCACTAGATTGCGTGCCAAAAGCCTGGAATAAATTCCAAACTTCTCCGCAGTACTCATATGGATTGAGGGCATCTCTCTCATATATCTATATAAGGATGGACCATGTAAGTTGAGACTGTACAATATCTCAAAAACTAAGTGGTATATAAAGAACTGTCTGGAATGAAATTTGCTTGATATATAAGGGGGGAAAGAACATGCCGTTTGTTGTTTTTTATTTGGAGAACGTTAGGATGGTCATTTGTACACCAACGTACATAACAATGAAAAATATGAACAAATTGCATGAATATGAGTTGATTATTTTAACCATGATGGTTCATTCTTGTCTATATTGACTTACATTCAATTTCTATGAAGCACAAATGTGTCAAGTCCAAGGAATTTTGTTTGATACTTTGCACCGCTGAGGAAGAGAGCAGTTGAGCTCTTGAAACACGTACAGTAGGTAATTATAATAAAGTGTGAAGTATTGACAAGGCGGAAGTGTTTCATAGAAATTGCATGAATGTGTTCGAAGAGCTCAATGAATCATTGGATCCATTCGACACAGTCCAGCATAACACTACGGCGAGGAGGCCATGAGACACTGTGTCCATTGTTTCGTTTACTTTGTGTGGTAGGATTGTTTCTTGATATCTGTCATTATTGTAGTTGCAACCAACTGTGAGTCCCGGTGGAATCCACTGGTAGTACGTATCTACTACAATTAATGATCACCGAGTAACAACCATCAGTTCCATGCAAGTCGTTTAACATTTCAAGCGTAAACCATTGTCTGTGGGTTGAAATGGATAGAAGTTCCCAAGAAGACAAAGTGGAAATGGTTTTCATTTATGGAGAATCTAAGAGAGATGTGGAACAGGCTATTCTTGTCCCCAATATTTATGCAAATCTCACTTTATAATAATAATAATAATAATAATAATAATAATAATAATAATAATAATAATAATAATAATAATAATAATATCAACAATAATAATAACTCTTTATTTTTTTTTTAGTTACAGCCTGGTTGGGGCAAATATGGCTACTCTCTCTTACTCCTCTGTGTGCAGTTTACGTAGGCAAGTCAATAAGTATCTGCAATTTAGCTCTAATTGTCTTTAGGTTGGCTCTCTGGCGGTGTGTGCTCACCAGCTGCTAGATAGCACCGTTGTCTACGTCTTTGGTAGGTTTCAGCATTTTCAGATTTGTACAGCTTGCGCTGTTGTGACATAAAGATGGCAGTGCCACTCTCTGTTTGCACCATGGAAGAACAGTATTCCGTAATCTGTTTTGTGTGGTCTGAGGGTGTACCAGGAGCGGAAATTCATAGAAGACTTTCAACGCAATAAGGGGACAATGTTTTGCCACAGTAAAGTGTTTACCAGTGGATTGAACAGTTCAAAAGCGTTTGCACGAGCATGAAGGACGACGAAAGATCCAGGCGTTAGTCTGCAGTCGTAACTGATGCCAGTATTGAGCATGTGTGTGCTATGATCATGAATAACAGACTAGTGACTGTTGATGATGTGGTAAACCATATGCACATTAGCCATGGTTCTGCATTTGAAATCATGTATAACAGGCTTAACTTTCACAAAGTCAGTTCAAGATGGGTTCCAAAACAGCTCAATGAAGAGCAGAAGCACAATCGTGTGAGAATCTGTCAGCACCTACTGGACCGTCAAGCTAATCGAAGGTGAAACGTTTCTGAAACGGATCATCACTGGAGATGAAACGTGGGTTCAACACTTCGAACCAAAGAGCAAACGTCAGAGTATGGAATTAAAACATCCCAGATTTCCAGTTGCCCTGTCGGATTACCATCTGTTTGGTCCACTTAAAAATGCTCTAAGAAGCCGTCGATTCAGCTCTGATCTACAGGTGAAGGAAGCAGTGCATACGTGGCTTGCTGCGCAACCAAAAACCTTTTTTGCAGAGAGTATCAGAAAGCTTGTGAAACGGTGAACTATGTGCATTGAAAAGCAGGGTGACTATTTTGAAAAACGATATCAATAAAAAGTGTGTACTCTTTTTGTAATAAATTATAAAAATTGATTGCAGATACTTATTGACTTGCCCTATTAATATTGGTCATTCACTTTTCACAGCTCCCTTATTACCCTACATAATATAATAAGAAAATTATCTGGAAACATGTGATGGTAATTCCAACTTTTGTGTTAGAAACCAGGTGTTTGTATGATCAGTAGCATATGGTTGTAAGAATAATAAACTGTAATATGTGATTTGTTTGTTGACGACATTATTTTGTAGAATTTTAGATAATAATTCATTTTTATTTTCTCTCTAGATGTTGCATTATAAGAAGCTAACTTGTTGGAGATGAGCTCTTGAATTCAGTATTAATTTCTTCTTCTCTTATTTATTATTACCTGAGATTGACTAACTGTGGTTTAAGGGATTTAAGGCCATGTATGCCTTAGTCTTATTTTATGAGGATATCTAGTGTTTTGGTGCTGTGTTCATCTATACATTTTTTTTCTTTTTTATTTGTTTGAGAAATGAAGAATCACTATGCTGATAATTGGCTTGTCTGTTTCCTTGTATAGCACAGCAAAAACGGAAGCAACGTTCAGCAGGTACTGAATATGAACAAAGGAGATTGTTTACCTTCACATGCATGTTGTAGTAAAGCATGTTCATGTCTAGCTAGGAATCCAGTAGCTTTTATAAGTCTATTATATTCTAGTTTTCCTTTATTTCTTAACTGTGTAGGAATTGCCACGATGTTTGTAGGCAATGAATTTGACCAATGAACTGGTTTTGAAGATTTTGGAATTGCAGTTACTTTCATATTTTCATTTTTCACCATTAGAGTAATCTTATACTTGCATAAGAATGGATGTTATGAGAGCTTGTCTGAAACATCATCAGACACCTCAACCCAGTCTAGCCCTGCACTTCCAAATTCCACCTGCTTCGAAAGATCCATAGACTCAACTACACAGGAGTTCCAATCTGGGTTCTCCTACTCTAGCTGACAAATGCCCTCAACCACCTGTATTTTCTCTTTAGTTGTGCATTTTTTCTGACTATTTCCTCACCCGTTCTTATATGCGGACATCCCACTCTTTCAAGAATTAAGACCCTGCTCATCAGAATATGCACTTTCGTCTACCTAACCCACTTCATCCTCATCCTCCAATTTTTCAATTTCAGGAGGCAGTCTCTCCATCAGATCTGTGGACCTCTTTGTGCACTGGAAAGACACTTTTCTACATCAGCTATCCTGGGGAAATTTGAGAGGGTTCCTCTGGCTCTGAGCCACTCCCGCTTCTCATCTGGTTGAGGTTCGTAAGACAAATCTTTCTCACATGGCACCATAACTCTAACCATCTTGACTCTTTTCTGAACTGCCTTAAGGCACGCGGCTTTGAGCTTGCATTCAAGAGACAATGGGTTCGAACCCCACTGTCGGCAGCCCTGAAGATGATTTTCCATGTTTTCCCATTTTCACACCTTAATTAAGGCCACGACCGCTTCCTTCCCATTCCTAGGCCTTTCCTATCCCACCATCGCCGTAAGACCTATCTGTGTCTGTGCGACGTTAAACAAATTGAACTGCCTTAACTCCAATTATAGTGTCCATTTCAGATGGCATATCTTCCCTGGGTCCCTTGAACATCAAGCTCTGTGATGGCTGAATCCACCCTGCTGTCCATATCAAACTCACCAGGAGTACCTTTTTGTTCTCTGACACATCAGATGGACCATTGCTTGAAGCCTCATCATTTAAAGCAACCATTTCAGTAGGGCCTTCACTATAAAGGTTTTAACCTTGGTAGCCAAGCTAGACCACAAACCCAGAATTCTTTGTAAATACTAACCATTCTGGTCTTCAGTAGATCAATAATGTTCAAAATAATCCTTTAATTTTCTCTCAGCCTCACCTCACACTAGATATTCGTTCTAAGTGTCATGGTTATGTTGAGGCAATCACAAAACTTAAGAACATTTACACTTGTCACAAACGATATCTACCTCTTTTTTTCGGTGTCATTTTTTTGTGACCCTGATTGGTGCAAGCCTTGTTGGCTGCTTACACTCAGTATTGCATTCATTAACAACACTACCAAGTCTTACCTCATACACAGTTTCCGTATCTACACTGAACCACCCTTGTGTATCATCTTCCGTGCAAACTCTTCACTAGCTTCTACATGCATCTGACTACTAACACATTTGCCAATTCCTGTAAGTCTTCCATGATTCTCATCATACGTATATCCATCAATCAACATTTGACAACTCTTTCAATCCTGTCCTCACACCCTCCTCACTTTGAGAGGCTATAAGGCACTGGTGCTTTGTCTTGGGAAGCACTCTACTTCAGCATCAGGCAACTCAATATCATAATGCCTGTCCATCTTTCTCTTTTCTTCATTCTCCATCCACCACCCCTTCTATGCCAGCCATCATCTATCTGAACAGCCAGTCTACTTCCTCTTGTGACTTTGTAACGAAGATTTCAGATGATATGATTTCTTTTTCATCTTGTGTGCTGTCATCCTTCTTCTTAGATAGTTATTTCCTGTTCACTATTAGTTTCATCATATTGCACTATTCAGTGTATCCAGTTAATCAGTCATTTCATGAACTATTTGCAGAATGTCTGCTCAGTGACAAAACTTACTACCAATGAAGAACTGATGACTACACTTCAGTTATGTAAAACTCATATGGGTTATGAAAATTTATGCTCTTTTTTTTTTTTCAGTTTGTATTTATTTGTAAAAGTAGACAGATAATTATTGCTAGTGAATTATTGCTAGTTTTTAAGTGAATATCTCAGTGCCCATTATTTAAAATATGTATAAAACTGTAATAGTCTTTGAATGTCCCTATCAAAACAACAGGAGATAGCGGGTTCGAATCCCACTGTTGGCAGCCCTGAAGATGGTTTTCCATGTTTTCCCATTTTCACACCAGGCAAATGCATTGATTTCATAATCCTCTCTTAACTTTCTTGTGGCCATAGAATCTTAAGATATTATTTAGAAAGCCTTGTTCATATTGAGAGCTCTGTTTATATTGAGATGAGCGTTCTTCCTCATGCATTTATGTAAAACTTGTGGGACAACGTAAGTGTTCTTTCTAATAATTTAAAAATTATGTTTAAAATAAGTCTTTTAAATTTGATGATATATGCCATGTGAAACACTCCAATCTGCTAGAAAACGTGCTGTTCACAAAGACCTTGCTCAGCTTCTTGAGAAGAACCCCATGACTGTTGTAATAATGCCTGAAGGTTTACCACTAATCTGCAATTAGGGCTGTCAGTCTGGTGGTAGATTTGCTATAAAATAACTAGTCTTTTGATAAATGATTTCAAAGAAGTTAGAAATTTATCAAAAATCTTCTGTAGTAAATTATTCCAATCCATAAATTTTCTTCCTATTAATGAATATTTGCCGCAATTTGCCCTCATGAATTCCAACTGTATCTGTATATTAGGATCCTTCCCACTTTTCAAAACTCTAATTAGGCTTCTTTTTCTATTAGTGTCATTCCATGCCATATCTCCACTGAGAGCTCACAGCATACCTCTTACTCACGCAGCTCGTCTCCTTACTCACAAGTCTTCCCAACCCAAACATTGTAACTTTTTTTGTAACACTACCCTTTTGTCAGAAATCACCCAGAACAAATTGTGCTACTTTCCTTTGGATATTTTCGAGTTCTCGACTCAAGTAATCCTGGTGCGGGACCCATACTCTGGAACCCTACTGTAATTGGGGTCTTACCAGTGACTTATATATCCTTTCCTTTACATCTGTACTATAATTCCTAAATACCCTCATAACAATATGAAGAGATCTGTAACCCTTAATTATCTGTCTGTTAGGTCGTCAGCCCAGAGGCTAGTAGGATCCTGAAATAGCACCACCAGAGGTGGAAAGTGCAAAAACTGATGGCAGCACCAAAATGAGGTGTACTAGGTATGATGAGGAGTGAGGTAGTTTGCCATTGCTTTGAAACTTTTTTTATTTCGTGTGGCTATTTCTAGCCGAGTGCAGCCCTTGTAAGGCAGACCCTCCGATGAGGGTGTGCGGCGTCTGCTATGTGTAGGTAACTGCGTGTTATTGTGGGGGAGGATAGTGTTATGTGTGGTGTGTGAGTTGCAGGGATGTTGGGGACAGCACAAACACCCAGCCCCCGGGCCATTGGAATTAACCAATTAAGGTTAAAATCCCCGACCCGGCCGGGAATCGAACCCGGGACCCTCTGAACCGAAGCCCAGTACGCTGACCATTCAGCCAACGAGTCGGACGCTTTGGAACTGACCAGATGGAAAGTGATGATGCTTCCTATATTTGAGATGATATAAGGTTAAAGTTGGTTATTTTTTTAATAATTTTGTCATTTAAGGCATGCCAGTCATCTGAGGAAAGTTCCATGAGTGTTATCTACATTTTTCTTACCGTGAAGCAGAAATTTACATCATAATTTTATATTGAAGATTTATCGATTCAACAGTTTTTTGTTATTCTGTATGTATTTTTGCGTATCCTATTTTTTCATGGAATGATAAAGCTCAGCTAGGTATAGATCGATATGGAAGTATCTGGCGCGGAAGTTATACACATATTTTATATTCTTTTTCTTCAATAGCTGCTAGAACGGAAATAACATTCAACATAAGATCAGTAGAGAATTTATATATACATTTTATAGGTATTCCTTCATTTCGTATCAACTCCAGTGAGCTTAGGAATGAATATTTGATATATAAATGACAACTAACCATAAAGCAACACACAACCTCTCATTACTCACAACGCTCATTGACACATCATTAGTTCCCAGACCTTTAATTTCATCCTGAGTTATCCGTTATATATAACCATCAATATGACTGATATTACTTGTGACAGTTATAAAGACCAGAAAATTCCTTGTCAGTATTGTGGTAAACAGTACAAAGGACTTCAAATTCATATTATCAAAGCCCATCCAGAAGAATATCTTGATTCAATTATAAATACGACCTCTTTGACTCCTACACCTGACCCAAATGTAGTGTTGGAAGATGTCAACTCATCTTTATCATCGCCCCATTTACAAGAACCGGATAAGCGCGGAGACGTAAATAATACATATGAAGGGGAAATGAGGAGTGAAATTTCTGTACATTTAAGGTCCGCACATCCCGATCACAGTGTGACATGAAGCACGCACATCGTGTCTTACGCAACCAAAGATCATTCAATATTAACACCTAACGAACGCCTTGATACCCAGGAAACCGGGAACACAAATTTGTACAAAAAAATAATTCACAAGAGCCTCGGGAAGTCAAATGTCAATACTGTAGCCAGTATTTTCGTGGTGAGAGGGGCGTATCCATCCATATTAGTCGCTCCCATCCCGACCGACATCGCGAAAGATTGCTTCAGAATCACATAACCAAAGTATCTCAAACAGATACATCCGGTCTACCCTCAAAAAGGAAAAGGCAAAGTAGTATGACACTAGAAATTTTAGATATAATGGAACAAGAACAGTTATTAAAAAACAATGTTGCTGACTATAGGAAGTTACAGAAGGAAATATAAAAGGAAGTTAAAATAGCTAACCAGCTATGGATGTTTGAGAAGTGCAGGGAAATGGAAGGACTCAGCAGTCATGATGCATTTGGTGTCCATAGAGAAAGCAAAAGAAATATCAGGAGTATACAAAATGCAAATGCCTTTGAACTTATTGATAACTCTGGAAAACCTATTGTGGAAGAATGTCTGTTCTGTTAGGTCTACATAAACAACCTTTTCAGGATGGGAGGGATGAGATACTGGCTGAAGGTAACTGCATTTCAGGTCCTAAGATCCTCAAATCAGAAGTACAACATGCAGTTTCAATTGCACAAATAAGAAAAGCTCTGATGAAGTTCCAACAGAATTATTGAAGAGTAAACATGATAATAAGCTTTTGGGCTTTTGCCATGTCAAGAAAATGAACTGAAATTCTTTGTGTTTCTCAGAGAACTTTGCTTCGCACCTTCAGAGGAAAAACTCATTAGTTCATGAGGAAGACTTCTATAATAATGAAGGTTTGAATTTAAGAATGCTTTACCGTTGGTGTATTTTAAGCAGTACTCACGTTCATCGCCAGGTGGTCCACTGTGCGCTAGTCTTCTAAGTGGGAGGTGATAACACTATCTTAGCTCCAATTAAGATGTTTCTTGTTCCATCATATGTGCGTTTGCAAAGTAAACAACAAGGTCATCAGATTAATGTGGTAGAAGAAATAAATAAAAATAAAATAAATTGAAGTGAGAAAATAAAATGCAATAAAAGAATAGAGCTGAAGATGGAAAGAAAAGTGTATAGCAGAAAAAAGTGAGAAAAATGTGAGTTGGGGGGAAAGGGCATCCTAAATGAGGTTAAAGACGTAAGAGTGGAAAGAACGATACAGTAAGGTGTACACACATGCATAGAAATGGTGTCTCGGCATAAACAATCAACACTGCCCCATTCCAGTGCTTAAAAGGAGGGGGAAGGGAGTGAACAGGTAGTGCTCAAGGCACAGTGTGTATATTGCTATACATCCACCTCTGTGTCCATGTCAATCACAACAGTCTTGTAGCGGGCTGACTACCTGCAGCGATACGCTAAGCGAGGAGGTGGGGGGACGCCATGCTTTGTTTATATCGGGACACCATTTATGTGCATGCGTGTACACAGGTATGACACATAGCACATAGCCTAGAGTGAACCATCTGGATCTGGTGATGACAAGAGTATGAATTTGGAAAACACCGAAACAAAATATCAGTAGTGAAAGGAAAGAGAAAAGAACTACCTATGAAAATCCTTAATGGCTGGCAACCACGTATTACTTAATTTGTAGCTAGTGTCCCTGTTGAAATTCAGAAATTGGAATATTTTGGTAACATTTGTGACAAAAAAAAAAATACCATCTTTTACAATGCACAATACAATAGAAAACTAAAGGTTGTTGTGGAGTTGGACACAGTAGGAAATCATGGCTAAATAACATCAAGGAATGGACAAAGATTTTCACTGGTCTGAACATGTTAGTTTCATTTTGCTGAACTTGAACTTACACTTTGAAGGCTGTTGCTTGGGCTGATGATCAAAAACTGTAAAGCCAACTGTCATCACTGGTGATAATTCTGGAGAAGAAAATTGTAAATAAGTAAAAAATTTACAAAAATGTTCCTACACTCTCCCTGTTCCTTTGTCTCATCCATATGCCAAATAAAAGTAAGCAGTATGCCCATCCACTCAATAGTGTGAAACTATTTCAGTCACTACTGATCTGCATTTAGGGCAGTCGCCCAGGTGGCAGATTCCCTGTCTGTTGGTTTCCTAGTCTTTTCTTAAATGATTTCAAAGAAATTGGAAATTTATTGAACATCTCCCTTGGTTATTCCAGCTCCTAACACCACTTCCTATAAACTAATATTTGCCCCACCCCTTGCAGGTGGGGGACGCACATGTAAAATACACCTGCGGTATCCCCTGCCTGTTGTAAGAGGTGACTAAAAGGGGCAACCAAGGGATGATCAAATTAGAACCATGAGACTACTTGTAATTTAAGACGTGTAGAATCTCTTGGAGGTGAAAAGTGTTTGTAGAAGATTTTATTTGTAAATCTTTTTAAGTAATGCTTTCTGTATGATCTGGAGTGTTGTGCTAGAATATTTTATTCACATTCCATTTAGCTACCTAACCTGTACAGTGTATAATATTCTTGTAGCATATTGTATTTGTAACTACTAGATTATTGTGCTATATTTACTGGAACAGTCCGGAAAGGTTGTGACACAAACTTTTGGAACAGGGTGCGTCGGCCTTTGTTCAGTTATGGTTCTAGAAATATGTCCTTTCTATTCTGGAATATGGAAGGTTCACAATTGAGGTCTGTATTCGTGTTCGAGAAAGTTGTGTAAAGATCGCTACCGCAGAAAAAGTTGTCATTGGTAAATCCGGAAGGCGACAGGCAAGCTCCTGCGTTCTGATTGGCTACTCCAAGGCCAGATTTCCCTTTAAAAGGGAGCAAGGCAGCATTTTGTCGGTCTTTAAGTCGTTGGTCTTTGGTCCGTCTGGCTGTCTGTGGTCTATCTGTCGTCTGCCAAAGTTTTGACGTCGTGGGCGACTACTCGCTTTCAGCATAGGCTTCCTTAGGGTAAACATGTTTGTTTTCAGTCCCGTTTTGATTTGCATTTAATTTTTGTTGGTGTATCACACAGGAGATTGCCCTAGTTGCCACTCTATTGATCAGATGTTTTGAAAAGTATGTTTAAAATTCATTCTAAATTGTAATAGCATATTGCGTTTCCTCTTACCTTCAAGATTGTACTTGTAGAATTTGTTTCGTGCTGAGATGTATTGGCTTAACACTTTGGACTTAAGGCAAAGCTCTTGTCAAGGAACATCTAATTTGTATTTGTCAAAGAATGTCTAATTCGTGTGTCATGTGTATCTAAATTCGTGTACAGCTGAGTTTGTTGACAAGTCTCTTGTATTGTCAATTTTTGAAAATAATATTTTGAAAACAAGAGATCACTGTTGGCTTTTCGGAAAACCACAACCTACGCATCCACATGGTTTCCCAGTCTCCTTTCCACGTTCCTTGTTATTTACGGTCAAGTTACCCTCCCTGTTATTTACTTGTGTCGTTTTCTGTGCAGTTCATCAGATGTTTAGTGTGTATAGTGTTTAAGGTACCATGTGATTACTCTTATTTTCCTCCCTTTTAACTGTGTATCTGTGTAACTGCCCAGTACCGGTTACATAATTAGTACCATCATGCAGGAAACACCATGGGTCACATTTACCACTATGTTACGTACGCAATAGGTTTGTGATTAGTAGCGACAGTGTGTGAATCAGGATGGGGGTCTTACAGTACCTGCGATTCGTACCCCTATATGAGCAACACCATGGGATGAGTGACACCATGGTTCTGCCTTGCCTGTGCTTAGTTCCCACTATGTGAGGAATACCATGGGATAGTTCGGGTCCCTGTGGTTAGTCCACTTATGTGAGGAACGCCATAGGTTTGCGTTGCCTGTAAATAGCGCCACAATGTGCGACACAATAGGTCTGTGTTGCATGTGCGCATTACACTACCTGTGAATAGTACCATAATGTGTGGAATATCACGAGTCTATGCTGCTTTTGATTAGTACCGCCAAATGACAAATAGCATGGTTCTACTTTCCTAGCGATAAGTACCATTATGAGGGGCCGATGTCCTGGATTTTGGACCCGTGCAAATAGGTTTAATAGAAATATGAGTTAAGAAACGAGGCTCTGGCAACGCTGTAATTGCGTGCAGCATGGCCAAACACAGGTCACAAGAACTCGGCGCTGTGCCGGAGCTGTCTCTCTAGCTCAGTGAGACGAGGTAATGCCATAAATACCGGTTGTGCGGATGTGCCGATGTTCGAGTCGCGTTCGCATGAATTTTTTTTTTTCAGTTAATGTATCAAATTGTATCCAATGTACACCTCCGCTATGCAGTACACTATGTTCTGTCTTACTGTTACAGTTACCTATATTTAAACATTCAAGCATAACATGAACTTCTTACAGACATAAACGACCACTTTGTTTCATCCATGGCACAAATAAAGCCAATTCGTAGAACATAATAGTGGATACAGTAACATAGTCTCTATCCAATGCGGTACAAGGAAACACAATACAGTACAGTAGGCAGGCTACATTGGATTGGCCATTATGCTATGCACAATAATTCCATAGTGTACGTGTGACATCCAGTCTTATCTTCACAGAGCCGGTACGTACACTTACGAGCAACGTTCACTTCAAAGCAGGTGTTCAAAGCAACCACCTTGCATTTGCAAACTCTTCGCCACTCACGGGAGCATACGTTGCCGGACCCTACGCAACACACCTGCATCCACCATTAGGTCTTGTATATCCATGAGTGGAGTACTGTAAACATGTTCCTTTAAGTGTCCCACAAAACAAAATCTAGTGGATTAATGTCCAGGGAATGTAGAGGCCAGAACATTGGACCTCCATGACCAATCCGTTTCCCTGGAAACGCTTCATTTAACCAGTTACACACAGTCATTCCAAAGTGTGGCGGTGTACCATCATGCTGAAACCATAGTTGTCGCCAAACACCAAGTGGAACGTTTTCTAAAGCGTTAGGCAAAGTATTGCCCAGAAATGTACAATAGCGGGGTGCATTCAACTTATCCGGCAATAGGTAAGGGCCTAAAAGCACTCCTCCCACGATTCCAGCCCACAGGTTTATGCCAAAGCGTGCCTGAAAGCCATGTTCACGGGTGACATGTAGGTTGTGGTCAGACCAAAAATGGCTGTTGTGATGGTTGAAAATACCTTCCCGAGTGAAGCTACATTCGTCACTCCATATCACATTCTCTATAAAATGTTTGTTATCTTCAACTTGTTGCAAAAGCCATTCATAGACTGTACTCGTTGAATGTGGTCTTCTGGCCGCTGGTGTTCAATTAACGTGTAATGATATAGATGCAGTTTTTCGTCATGCAGCATGTCAACAACCAGTGTTTGAGATACCTGGAACTGCTTTGCAATATCACGGGTACTTCGCCGAGGTGATTGGTGAATATCTTCAAGAATGTCGTCCTCTGTTTGTGGAGCACATCTAGTTCTTGGACAATCTCTGTCCACTACTTGTGGACGAAGATTACCGGTTTCCCATAGGTGTTGCTTAAGGCGACGAAAAACATTCTTATCGGGATGGCGTCTTTGAGGGTACTGTGCTGCATACTCGCGAGCAGCAGTAGAAGCTTCGTTATCGGATGCACCCAACACTAAAAGCATATCGACGTATCCGCCTTTTGTATACTCCATCCGGAAGCCGTCCTACATACACTTGACAGGACCAGTTATGGTTGTGCACTGCGTGGTTAGTCGACTCGTGCATTCATATGAATGGATCACACTGTCATGTGTTCGACTATTGTCATGTGACTACAGGATGTCGTGCTTACAAACGCAGTTACACGACGGGAACTAGGGACCTGACATCACACACACACAAAAGAAAAAAACAGCCTGATGTAGATTCGAGCTGTAGCTCCATGGTGCATGTGGGTTCGATAACCCAGCCGTCTACTCAGTGAGCTGTGTGACGGCAGGTACGACAGAGCGGGATGATGCACTTTTCTCTATTACATTTCGATGCGCTGCAGGATGTGACAGTGTTGCCAGCTTCTTGTTTTCAACTTGTTTTCCAACAGCACCAGATCCGATTTGGCTATAGAAACTTTTGTCTTGTAATGGGATGAGGAATCGCATGCCGACCTCCAAGTGTGGCATTTTTTGTTCACCCGGTATATAAGAAAACATAAAGGTCCAATAATACTGCCTTGAGGAATTCCCCCCTTAATTATTACAGGGTCAGCTAAAGCTTCACCTATTCTAATTTTCTGAGATCTATTTGCTAGAAATATAGCAAGCCATTCAGTCACTCTTTTGACTAGTCCAATTGCACTCTTTTTTGCCAGTAGTCTCCCATGATCCACCCTATCAAATGCCTTCGACAGTTCAATCATGATACAGTCCATTTTACCTCCTGAATCCAAGATATTTGCTATATCGTGCTGGAATCCTACAAGTTGAGCTTCAGTAGAATAACCTTTCTTCTACCCGAACTGCCTTCTATAGAACCAGTCATTAATTTTGCCGACATGTCTAATATAATCAGAAATAATGTTTTCCCAAAACTTACATGCAGTGCATGTCAAACTGACTGGCCTGTAATTTTCAGCTTTATATATATCACCCTTTCCTTTATATATAGGGGCTACTATAGCAACTCTCTATTCATTTGGTATAGCTCCTTTAGGCAAACAATAATCAAATAGACATAATACTGTATAGGCTTTTGGGCTTATGCCGTGTCAGGAAAATATGGTGAAATTCTTTACGTTTCGCAGAGAACTGTGCCCTGCGTCATCAGAAGAAAATCTTGACTGTCCACGAGAAAGGCTTCTTAAACAGTGAGCTTTTGAAATTTAGATGTTATAATAGAAGAAGAAAACCCAGATATCAGAAGTTCAAAACATTGCAAATAAAATTGGCCTCACAATATCATTTGAAAAAACAGAAATTATGCCCCAAAAACCAACACATCTAAAAGAAGTCACCACGAATGGTAATAAAATCAAAATAGTGACTCAATTTAAATATCTTGAAGGAGTAATAACACATAACCTAAATGAAAAAATCTTGATCCAAAAAAAAAACCAAATAGATTAGCTAAAGCACAAAAATTAACATGGGATATCTACAAAAAGAAATGTCTATCAATAAATACCAAAAAAAAACCCACTACAACACAGTTATAAAATCAGAAGCTACATATGCAGCAGAAACACTCTTTTACTTGAATAAACAATCAAAGACTGACAGACTTCAGAAAATTGAAAGAAGGATTGGAAGAACCTGCATCAACAAAAAATACTAGAAAGATGGACAGTGGCGGTTAATACCTAACAAAGTCGTGTACAAAGAGCTAGAACCCATTACAGATACTATGCGTAAGAGGAGACTGGGATTCTTTGGACATATCATGAGGATGCAGGATTCAAGACTTCTGAAACAACTAGTACAACACAATCTCGTCTCAAAAAATACCACAACAGGATGTAAATGGATCAGAGAAGTAAGAGAGGATCTGAAGGAAATAGGCCTTACAACAGAAGACATAACAAATAAGATAAAATTGAATAGAAAACTCAAGAATATAAACCTCCACTTTACCCTTACACAAAACAAACCAACAACACGCACATTTTCAACTGAGGAAAGGGCACGAAGATTGGAGCGTCTGAAGAAGTACTGGGAGGACTGCAAAGCCCGAACAATCCCTTCAAAGAGACCTGAACGACGGACTGACTAAAGTGATCCTATGTGGTCATAAAAGAAGTAGAAATGGTACGTTCATTCGTCACCAGATGACTCCCCGGATACAGCACTGTGCTAGCGTTCGAAGTGGAAGCTGACCGAACCATCAGAATCAGTCTGAGAGGGTCGCATAACTTGTACGTAACATATGACATTGACCAGTGTATGACATTGACACATGCCTGGAATGAAACATCTGTCGATGAGGAATGTACGAATTTGGAAAACACCGAGACGAAATAACAGTAGTGAAGGGACAAGGAAGGGAACTACCTACGTAAATCCTTAAAGGCTGGCAACCAGGTATTACTTAATTGATAGCCATTGTCCCTGAGGGACACCTGTCAATGTCATATGTTATACACCTGTCAATGTCATCTGTTACGTACACATGTTATGTGACCCTCTTAGACTGATTCTAATGGTTCGGTCAGCTTCCGCATCGAATGCTAGTTTTGTGCCACGTCCGGGGAGTCATCTGGTGACAAATGAACATATCATTTCTACTTCTATTATAACGTGTAAATTTCAAAAGCTCATTGTTTAAGAAGCCTTTCTCTTGGACAGTTGTGGTTTTCTTCTGATGACGCAGAGCACAGATCTCTGTGAAACATAAAGAATTTCACCTTATTTTCTTGACACGGCATAAGCCCAAAAGCCTATGGAGTATCAAGTCTGTAAGTACGGGCCATGAAAGCATCAATGGCAACAATAATCAGAGAAGTACTTCAGATATGGTACTATATCCCAACCCATTGTCTTTAGTACATCCCCAGAAATCCTATCAATTCCAGCTGCTTTTCTTGTTTTCAACTTTCATATCTTACTGTAAATGTCATTGTTGCCACAGGTAAAATTTAATATTTCTTTTGCATCACTCACCTCCTCTATCTGGACATTATCCTTGTAACCAATGATTTTTACATAATGCTGATTGAATACTTCTGCCTTTTGAAGATCCTAACATACACACTCCCCTTGTTCATTAATGATTCCTGGAATAACCTTCTTGGAAGCTGTTTCTGCCTTAAAGTACCTATACATACACTTTCATTTTTCACTAAAATTTGTATGACTGCAAATTATGCTTGCCATCTTTAGCTGACTTGTTTGCTAGAATCAATTTCCTAGTAAGTTCCTTCAATTTCTCCTTACTTCCACAGCCATTTCTAACTCTATTTCTTTCCAATCTGCACCTCCTTCTTAGTCTCTTTATTTTTCGATTAAAAGAAGGTGGATCTTTACCATTCCTTACCACCTTTAAAGGTACAAACCTGTTTTCACATTCCTCAACAATTGCTTTAAACCCATCCCATTGTCTGTTTACATTTTTATTTACCATTTTCCACCAATCATAGTTACTTTTTTTTTAAACTCCCTCATGGCTACTTTATCAGCCATATGGTACTACCTAATAGTCCTAATTTTAATACCCTCCTTTCTTTGACATTTATTTTAAACTGTGACAAAAACAGCTTCATGATGACTAATACTATCTATTACTTCGGTTTCTCTATAGAGCTCACCTGGTTTTACCAGCACCATGTCCAGAATATTCTTCCCTCTAGTATGTTCCATCACTTTCTGAATCAGCTGTCCTTCTCATATTAACTTATTAACTTATTTGCCGTTTGTTGGTCATGCATCCTGTCATTTGCATTACCTTCCCAATTGACATTTGGTAAATTGAGATCTCCTGCTACAGTCACATTCCTTTCCATGTCGTTTCCCACATAGCTCATTATCTTATCAAATAATTCCGAATCAGCATCAATGCTACCCTTTCCCAGTCTGTACACTCCAAAGATATCAAATTGCCTATTATCTTTAGAGATAAGCCTTACACCTAGAATTTCATCTTTGTGATCTTTAACTTTTTCATGGCTTACAAATTCTTCTTTCACCAGAATGAATACACCCCCTCCCACCATTCCTATCCTATCTTGACAATACACACTTTAATTCTGTGAGAATATTTCTGCAGCCATAATATCATTTCTTAGCTGTGATTCAACTCCTGTTACAATATCTGATAAGTATATATCTATTAAATTACGTAATTCTATTCTTTTCTTTACAATACTTCTACAGTTCAATACTAACATTTTTATGTCATCCCTACTTGACCTCCAGATCCCTGTACCCTTATCACCATTCCCAGGCTTAAATGTAACACATGTTCTAATATTTCTTATGTGGGGCAGACTGGTAGGAGTTTTAACATTAGATATTCGGAACATTTCAATGCAGTCAGATACAACAAATTCTCAGCCATCGGCCAACACATGGTCGACTATAACCACAAATTCACAAATATCGAAACAGACATGGACATTCTCGAAATAGCTAAGAAAGGACCTCTACTCAATATAATTGAGAATTTTTACATTCATTTGGATCAATACTTTAATGCCAACTACAATCTTAACGAAATAACTGAGAAACCCAATATTTTATTTGACCTTTTCATTACTTATTACAGGAAAAACAAATTGGTTGTTCAAAACTCCTTCTTTAAGTCAATTAAGGGTCCCCCGCCGACACAAACACCACCACTTCCTCTCTCGCCCACCCCGCCTTGAACCATTTCCCATCCCCCCCACCTTCCACCACTTACATCACTCTTCCCCTCCATATTTCCCCTCTCCTCTCTCTTGCTGACCTACTCACGCAACGCTCACTCCGCCAGTTGCATTCAGTACAGCAAGTTTGTTCTACATAGCGCAAGGTGAGTCATCGTTATTTTGTTTCTTTCCCTTGCTCGTTTTCTATTTGATTTCTTGCGTTAATTTTAACTTCTTTTCCCCAGGTTCATTGGGTTCCGATTGAATTGAGACTACTTCTGTTTAACACAGCAAGTTTTTCATTCCACCATTGAACATGTCCAACTCTGTCAACTTTTAATCTTATGCTGGTCTCAACGGACAATTTTCCCTCTACGCTAATGTGGAACTCACATCTAGAACTTTCCAGAAACATAGGACTTCGTATATACCAGATATAACTTTAATTGTGCAACACAGGAGTAACTGTCAACCAAAGACTTTCTCATCAGGAGATTTTATGTGACCTCACAAGGATTTTATTTGTTAATGTTAACGCATCTTTGTTACTTTTATCATAATTCGTGTATACAGTTCTCACTTTTGTATGTCATTCCACCACCATCCCATCCTTCTAGATCCTCTCTCATTTCTCCACATTACTTTATTTTATGACTATGTCTTTTGCTTTTATACTTTGGCTAGGCTGATGATGGTCCACAGTGGACCGAAACTAGTACCTATTAATATCATGGTAATGTTTTTGTAAGCATCAAATGATTTTTAGTATTGAGAAGGTGGAACATTAAAACTTTGTATTTATTTCAAGTATAGTCTTAATACGGAACCTAACCATGAAGTTTATTATTTTCTGCATTTGCGAGGTCCCGCACATCCCCAACTATGTTGGTACTTATACTTTCTTGCCTTACGTTGCTGGTACCAATGTGAAACACTACCAGCTTCTCCTTCCCCTCCTCCTTCTCTTCTACTTTCCTCAACATTTGCCTTAACCTAATTCCTGGATAACACTCTACCCTGGGTCCCTTTCCTCCACACACTTTCCCCACATGTCTAACAGTTGAATCCCCCATGACCAGAGCCTGAACCTTATCTACTTTATTTGATCCCCTCCCTTCCTGTCCAGTCCTATCTTTTCTGACAGCTGCAGAAGCTACTTCCTCCTTCCCTTTCTCCATCCCATGACCCTGTTCCACCTGTCTTTTCCTATCCACTAATCTATATTCGATGGAGATCATAGAGTTGTGATAGCAAAAATGAGAGTGAGGAAGATATAAAAATTGAAGGAGATAAGAGAGAGTAAAATAAAAGTATTGAAGTAATTGGAGTAAATCAGGTTAATTCATGATAGATCCCAGGGAATCACTGGACAAGTGAAAGGAGTATAATGAAAATCTTCTCAACATAAAAGGAAATCTATATGTTGAAGTTCGAACAACCAAGCTCATGGGGTGGAAGACAATGATCAGTGTTCGGAAGTAATTTAATAAACATATTTGAATTACTTGTAACGATTACATTCTTAATCATTTTTACATGTAATTGTTACTTTTTACAAAATGTAATTTTTACTTGTAATTTACTTGTTGAAATAAAATTGTAATCGTTTAATTTTAGTAATTGCTATACATTGCACGAAAGGAGAAATGTGAAAAAATAAATTATGATAACTTTTTCAGTTCTACAACAGCAGAACCAGTAGCTTCATCGGTTGTGGATGAAGTACTTACTTACTTCTCCTGTACTTTCAAAAACATTCCAATGGTGTTCCTCAAATTAAACACAGGTGTTCCTTCAAGTGACTCTGTATGGCATCTTTTCAATAAATGCAAGGATATACTTCCGCCTTAAGATGTCGAGGATTAGTGATCAGAATTTTAAGAACCAATGAATTTATTTGCAAGGTAAATGGAAAAATCATTTCAAGTGCTAAGATAAAAATGATGGAAAAATATAATTTCAGAAATTCCAATTATTCTCACCTAATGATGATAGCCACTTAATGCCTATGCTAAAAATAAAAAAACACACACACAAAATAAAGTACTATTTTCCTTTTCCTTTCTAGCTTTTGTATTATTCCAGCCCCAAGTGGGGGGGAAAAAAGGGAGAGGAGTGATTTCCTTAAGACTAACATTCTGTAAAGTAATTGTACTTTTACTTATTTGTTGAAAAAGTAATTGAGTAAAATATTTCTCAAGTAACTATAATCAAGCCCAATTACTTTTTCCTTGTACTCTTCCCATCACTGACAATTATATTAGTGAAATTACTCTTGAGGAAGTGGAAAGGTTGGTAAATAAACTCCAATGTCATAAAGCAGCAGGAATAGTTGAAATTAGACCTGAAATTGTGAAATATAGTGGGAAGGTAGAAATAAAATGGCTTCACTGAGTAATAAGATTAGCATGGAATGTTAGTAAGGTACCTTATTATTGGAAGAAAGCAGTAATTGCACCGTCTCTATAAACAAGAGAACAGGAAGGATTGCAACAACTGTCGAAGTATTTCATTGATCAGTGTACAAGGCAAGGTGTTCTCTGGCATTTTGGAAGGAAGGGTGAAATCGCTGCACTAGTGGGAATTAGTCATGGACTCTGCCAGAAACTCTAACAGAAGATTTACACATGTGGCATGTTGTATCAAAGCTCATGCCTAGACTCCTGAGTAATGATCAAAAGCAGCAAAGAGTTGAGGTTTGCTTGGACCTCAAAGAACAGCCTGGCAATGACTCCAGCTTTCTTTCCAATGTCGTTGTGGGTGATGAAACCTGGATTTATGGCTATGACCCAGGACCAACAGTCTGTTCGATGGAAAAGTTCAGGGTCACCTCGCCTCTGGAGAGCAAGACAAATAAAAATCACCTCCGAGTAAATGTTGATTTTCGATTTTCTTTTTATTTATTTATTTATTTATTTATTCATTCATTCATTCATTCATTCATTCATTCATTCATTCATTCATTTATTACCAGAAAGGAGTTTCACGGGGAGTTTGTTTCACCTTATCAAACAGTTATGCCGCTTTCTACATCAGAGTGCTTGAAAGTCTGTGAGGGGGAAGTGACCTGACCATTGGCAAAATATGTGGGTCATTTGCCATGACAACGCACCTGGCCAAACAGCCTCCCTTGACTCAATAGCTTCTGTCCAAGAAACGACCGTAGAAAAACCCAGCAAATGACCCTCTTCTACCAATTGCTTTCTACAAACAGCCCCACTTTAGGCCTCTTTCTTCATTCCTTGAAATTAATACTCATTCCGGATCACTACTTGAAATAGCACCGCATCAAACAAATACCTGCAGCCATTCATTCCTAGTCACTGCTTCAAGGTTATGGAATACGATCCCGGTAGATATTAGAAAGTCTTGCTCGTCCAGGATGTTTAAAAGAGCCTACCTTAAATTCCTCCAGATACGTACAGTTGACTTGAATGATAAGGTAACTGTGAATGATGCGTGAATGAAAACAAAAGTAAAATTTATTAAATTTTAAGCATTCATTTATGTTTTTACTCTCCTCATTGAAGACTATGCACTGTTCCTAGAAGTAGATAATATAGTGACATGATTTTTAGTGAACTCAGATTGTAACATAGTAATACTGAGTTCATTTCATTTTGCCTCATATTAAAATAAGTCTTACTTTAAGCTAGTTAGTAGATACATTCTTTAGTTATTCATTTGATATTTTTTCTGTTATTCTCTACTCCCTATTTATACTTTTTTCATCAGTAGTAATCTTAATTAACTGTATTATTGTTACTCCTTACCTGATTTATTCGTCTTATCTCATTAACTGTATTTATCATGATATTTTAAATTAATGCTGTAAAAATCTAAAAATTGTATGTAGTTAAGTGTAAGAAAGGGTAAAAAGCCCTAACTTCAACACTTTATAAAGACACAAATAAATGAGTAAATAAATTAATAATGAAAGAAATAATCTTAAGCCTGGTGACACATTCTCGCTTTTCAATCAGCCTTGCATCCTGCAACTTCTTTCTATTCCTAAAACTGAAAATACAGCTGAAGGGCAAAGATTTCAGATGGTGAATGAAATTCAAATTGAGTGGTGGTCCATTTTGAACTCGCTGTGAAAATTACTCCCTGGGGTGCTTCTGATCATGACAGCACTGCTGGATTTGAAGTCTAGCCACAAAAGTTTTTACTAATCCATATAACATCTTTTGACATCCTCCAACGGTCTCCTGCAAAGTGCCTGTCAAACTTTCTCCGTATCATCTTTTCTCTTCCTGTATAACCTTTTGGCACACTTTCCTGACTTTTTGTGAGTATTGGAAAATAACAAACAAGTGTCAAATCAAGATATAAGGATAGGTAGGAGTAACAACAAAAAGGAACACAAAATAGAGCGATCATTGGGAAGAGGGAGCGACAGAAAGAGGAGACAAGGACAATCCCCACATAATCATACACTGCTGTCTACCAATAGGTAAGCTCTCTCCATGAATCTACTATGCTGGCGTAGCAGGAGGAGAGGTGATACTCCCACGTGGCGTGTCCTAGGTGGCAGATAGGGGGGTCCTAACCGGCTTGCCGGCATACTTGAGGGAAATAAAATACTTCTCGCGGACCAGACACACAACCCCCTTTGGGTGGGGGACGTAACGAAGAATTCACCCACGGTATTGTACCATTACGTTACAGTCGAGGCGTTCGTACGCACAGAAATGTAGCGGACAAAATGGCGCGTGCTGGCTTCATGCAGCACAAACACATATGAAGTATCACCAAGATGCAAGTTAATCACACCATTGAAAAGGAGTTTCAAGTTGGAACAACTATTGTCTTAAAAACTAATTGAATTCAATTAATTCTTACTACCTTGAGAAAGAAGATCGCTTTTAAAAAAGAAGTAATCCATTTGGAACCAAGAAGAGGTTGATTAACAAACAGGAAGAGAACTGTGTATTAAAAATATAAATATTGGTGAAGAATTCAATCATTCACGGCTAAAGAATAAGTCAAGTCGTGGAGAAACTTATATATTTCAATTTAAAATGTTGGAGAAAAAGGAATATATGGACCGTTGCAAGATTGAAGAGAAAGAGCGAATTCTAGTATTATACGTGGCTGAATATAATCAAGAATAATAGAAATAATAACTAGAAGCACTAGTCAACGTGAAGAGAAAGATCTATTTAATGAGAATAAGCCGCGTTTGAATTCATATAAGGGCGCAATTTTGAGATATAAGAGAAAACACTAGCATTTATTCATCTCTGTTAAAAGGCTTAAAATGAAAGAATTAGCTATTTATTCTGCCCCTATAATATTGTTTTCTTCTTGCATGGACACCTGCAATATGATGAGAATCGCCTAAACTGATGGAGGAAGATTACCCTGGCTACCATGACGAAGACCAATACTATGATGCCCAGTAACATGCTGTGACATGTCCGGAGGTGGAATCTAACTACACAGAGATGGCATAGCGTATGAGCAGGAGCCAGCAGCTGACGCAGATGAGACGAGATAAGAGATAAGTTTCCGATTTATATTAAAAATTAATAGTAGTTGTTGTAGTAAATTACCTATGAACAAATTATATGTGCCAAATTGTGAATGTCAGTGTTAGATCTTAAGCATTTAACCGTGAGTGTGTGCCAATTTAAGTCTCATATATACTCAAAGTGAAATTATAGGTTATTATCAACATACGTGAAGAGTGTATATCGATTTTAATGTACCAATCTACACGGAAAGTTTATTTAGATATGAACTGGGGGAGATTGAGAAGAGTGGACATGAATTGCACAGTATAACCTAATTTTTGAGTAAACCAAATTGACAGACATGGCTGTAATGACTTTATTACATGAAGAGATGGATTATATTGGGAATACGCATTTATTAAGAAGAATATATCATCGAGGGAGTATCGAACCGTAACAAAGATGATATTTAAAGGAAGCGAGATGAGAATATATATATATTCTGTTGGGTTAATAAGAAGAGGTATATGAGAAATGTGTAGTAATGAGAGTATTGAGATGTAATGTTTGTTTCGTCGTAAGGTTAAATGAAGGGAGTTGTTGTTACGGATTCGTGTGATAGATATTGGTAATGCATGATAAATACAATGAAGGCAATAAGGTTAAGTCATGTTGATGTGAACATTGAGTTACAGACCAGCTGATTTAATGTCGATTGGTGATATAACGTGGAAGATTATGTATAGTTATTGAGAATTATCACCCTACAGAATGTGAATGTCTCCCAAATAAACTGTAGATTGAGGAATTATATTACGTCGAAGTATTGGCACAGCGGTAGATGAAATGAGATTATTCATCATTAATAGTAGCACATATATAAATGAGTGGCACAATTTCACAGTTAATGTTGATAGATTATTTTGTGAGAGGCACTTAATGATTGTATATATGATTTCCACTGTCATGAACGAATTGATATAACAATGTGTAGTTAGTATTTCTAATTATGATAGTATTTTAGAGTGTGGTAACAGTTTAAATCAATCATCGCCATAAGACCTTTCTGTGTCGGTGCGACGTAAAGCCCATAGCAAAAAAAAAAAAAAAAAAAAGTTTAAAGCCACAATGAGGAAACTTGTTGATTATCTCGTATCTTGTAAGGTGAATACGAAGCCCCAAATATGAAGAATCCTCCACATCCCCTACAAAAATAAAGAATATGACCTTATAAAAAAATAACCCCATGACCAATTATTAATTTCTTTAAACAGTTCTGAAACATTAAATGTTGTTATTCATGTTGTTGGAATGGAATGGCGTATGGCTTTTAGTACCAGAAGATCCCAGGACGGGTTCGGCTCGCCACTTGCAGGTCTTTTGATTTGACGCCCGTAGGCGACCTGCGCGTCGTGATGAGGATGAGATGATGATGATGATGATGATGAAGACAACACATACACCCAGCCCCCGTGCCAGGGAAGTTAACCAATGATGGTTAAAATTCCTGACCCTGCCAGGAATCGAACCCGGGACCCATGTGGCCAAAGGCCAGCACGCTAACCATTTAGCCGTGGAGCCGGACATTCATGTTGTTGACATGATAGAACTTTAGTTTTTCGTCGCTTGTACTGCATCATAAGTTAGGGAGGTGAAATGATGGATTTAATTAATTCAGTGAAGCAATATATGGCAAATAATGAATGTAAGAATACAGAAGACTCCAATTTCAACTATGTTGACAGAAAGAACCAATGTATATAAGATGGTTAATTATCGTATACCCATTTTCTTTTCTCTACAAGAGATAAAATGAAATGGCGTATGGCTTTTAGTACCGGAAGTGCCTGAGGACATGTTCGGCTCGCCAGGTGCAGGTCTTTCGATTTGACACTCGTAGGCGACCTGCGCATCATGATGAGGATGAAATGATGATGAAGACGACACATACACCCAGCCCCCGTGCCAGAGAATCTAACCAATGATGGTTAAAATTCCCAACCCTGCCGGGAATCGAACCCGGGACCCCTGTGACCAAAGGCCAGCACGCTAACCATTTAGCCATGGAGCCGGACTCTACAAGAGATATTTTAGTTTTATTTTCTTTTATACAAAGTTAGCATGCTAATAAATTAGTGTAAGGATTATTTCTGAGTTTTTATTCTGAAATATAGGTAATGATATGTAGCTGTAAGGTAATATAACTATTAATGACAGGAATTATTGGTGATATAACGAATGATGAAATGTATTGGTAGAGTTTGGGGGTTGAATAATATTTTAATGCACATGCTCTTACTCTTCAACGGAACCTGCGATAATATTATTATACTTTAAGGACGATGTTAATATTTTACCCTGAGGAGCTAACGGGAACATATACCAATCCTTTACTTGAACTAGGGGAAGGGTGTAGTATCCCCTGCCTGTCGTAAGAGGTGACTAAAAGGGGCAACCAAGGGATGATTATATAGAACCATGACACTGCTTGTGATTAGTACCACCATGCGGGGAACACCATGGGTCGCTTTTACTTGCGCATAGTACCACTATGTTAGGTACCAAATAGGTTTGTGATTAGTAGCAAAGGAGGGCTTGACGGCTTTTACAGTACCTGTGATTAGTAGCACTATATGAGCGACACCATGGGATGAGGGAACCCATGGTTCTCGCTTGCCTGTGATTAGTACCCACTATATGAGGAACACCACGGGATAGTACGAGTCCCTTTGGGTAGTACCGTTATGTGATGAACACCATAGGTTTGTGTTGCCTGTCAATGGCAGCGCAATGTGCAAAACAGCGTAGGTCTGTAATACATGTGCTTATTTCATTACCTGTGAGTAGTACCATAATGTGTGGAATACTGCGAGTCTATGCTACTCTTGATTAGTACCACAACATGACAAATACCATGGTTCTATTTTCCTAGCGATAAGTACCATTGTGAGGGGCCACTGACTTCGATTTTGGACCCCTTTTGACTACAAGTATCATTGATTATTGTGCTATAGAAGCAGTCCCTTGGTCAGTACTACTATTGTTGTACGCCAGCTTCTATGCATATGAGGCACTGGGAGTTGGTTCCACCGATCATTTTAAATTCATATCCATCTATTAATTCTTCGTCCTCACATTTTGAATTGTGGTCAGTGGATGTTTTTGGTCTTTTAATTTGTCATTTCATTTCGTCTCATTTCGTACCATTAGGGGCAGATGACCTAGATGTTAGGCCCCTTTAAACAACAAGCATCATCATCAGATAAGCTCTCCCCTCATCAATCCCAGCTCTCTTGGTTTGGCACTCGTTTTGTTCTTTTCCAACACTTATATTATCTGGGATCCTTTTCTCCTTTCATGTTTGTCCTGTATTTCTGATCTTCTACCATTTATCTTTACTTGCCTTTCCTTCCTTTTCGCCACGAACCTACTGTGCTGGCATAGCAGCGGGAGTGGTGATACTCCCACGTGGCGCGTCCCAGGTAGCGGATAGGGGGCGGGGTCCTAACCGGCTTGCCGGTGGACTTGAGGGAATTGAAATACCTCTCGTGGACCAAACATGCAACCCCCTGTGGGTGGGGGACGCAGATGAAGAATACAGCCATGGTATCCCCTGCCTGTCATAAGAGGCGACTAAAAGGGGTGACTAAGGGATGATTGTATTAGAACCATGAAACTCCTTGTGATTAGTACCACCACGCGGGGAACACCATTGGTCGCTTTTACTTGCACGTAGTTCCACTATGTTAGGTACCAAGTAGGTTTGTGATTGGTAGCCAAAGAGTGTGTTGCCGGTCTTTACAGTACCTGTGATTAGTAGCACTATATGAGCAACACCATGGTTCTCGCTTGCCTATGATTAATACCCACTATATGAGGAACACCACGGGATAGCGCGAGACCCTGTGATTAGTACACTTATATGATGAACATCATAGGTTTGCGTTGCCTGTAAATGGCACCGCAATATGCAAAACACCATAGGTCTGTATTCAATGTGCGAATTTCATTACCTGTGAGTAGTACCATAATGTGTGTAATAACTCAAGTCTACGCGCTACTTTTGATTAGTACCGCAATATGACAAATACCCTTGTTCTACCATTATGAGGGGCCGATGACTTGGATTTTGGACCCCTCTAGACTGCAAGCATCATCGATTCAGTATCGTGCTATATAAGCAGTCCCTTGGTCAGTAATACAATTGTTTTACGCCAGCTTTTGTGCGTGAGGCACTGTGGGTCGATTCCGCTGATTGTTTTGAATTCATATCCATCCATCCATTCATTCTTCCGTCCTCATGTTTTAAATTCTGGTCAGTGGAGGATTTTGGACTTTTAATTTGTCATTTCATTTTGTCTCATTTCGTACCATTAGGGGCTGATGACCTAGCTGTTAGGCCCCTTTAAACAACAAGCATCATCATCATCATCATCATCATCATCATCATCATCATCATCATCAACCTTCCTTTTCTTGTACTTATCTGGCTTTCTTCTTATCCTACACTTCCCACATCAAGACTGAAGATCTGTCAAGATGGCCCCCCCAGTGAGTGTTAATGCCTGCCCTCCTGATGAAGGTAGAAAACAGAACTGAGTTTGTAATAATAATGTTATTTGCTTTACGTCCCACTAACTACTCTTTTGCGGTTTTTGGAGACGCCGAGGTGCCGGAATTTTGTCCCGTAGGAGTTCTTTTTACGTGCCAGTAAATCTACCGACACGAGGCTGACATATTTGAGCACCTTCAAATACTACCGTACTGAGCCAGGATCGAACCTGCCAAGTTGGGGTCAGAAGGCCAGCGCCTCAACCGTCTGAGCCACTCAGCCTGGCAGAACTGAGTTTGTTGGGGGCTTCACTTACAGCTAAGAAAGAACACAAATTGCCCAAGTTAACAAAGAGAAGGATGTAGAAGAGCTGTGATTGATGAGGGGACAGCAGTGTATGAAGATTTAGAGATTTCTGTGTCCTTTCGTATTTTCAAGTTTGCCCTTGTCTCCTCTTTCTGTTACTTCCTCTTCCCACTCTGACCAGGCATGATGTTCATCCTATTTTCTGTTCCTTTTTCTGTTTCTTGGCTTCTTGTTATGTTTACCTACTCTCTGCATGTATATTTTCTTTCTACTTCCTACAAGCCATTATCTTCTCTTTTACTGTGTCCCTTACCTTGTCATTTCACCAGGTTGTCTCCTTTTCCTTCTTTTTTATCTGATACTCTACCATGGGTTTTTTCCTACAAATTTCACAAATGTGTGTTTGAAATTCATCCATTCTTCTATTCTGCTTAACTCTCCTTTGGGAAGTACTTTTTTCAGATCATCTTGAAATCTTTCCTTTGTTTCCTTGTTGTTCATCTTCCAGAACATGTCTCTCTTAAATTTACTATTTTTACCAAGTCTTAGTTTAGCAACTACAGTTTTATGATCTCATTCGAAATTATCTATTTGCATTGGTGTGACTTTTTCCAGGTGTCTGTGTTTCTCCCTCTCCATTAAAATGAGATTTGTCATTGTTTTAGCCTTTATTTTTCCCCATTCTTACCTGGTTCTTTTTTTTGCCTTTTTTTTTTCTTTCTGAACCATGTATTCTCCACAATTAGACCCTTTTGTTATAGGTTTGCAGGCTTTCCTTCCAGCTAACAGAAATCTATGGCAAACATTAGAAACATGCAGATTCACTCCCATTTCCCTCAGTTCACATGCCAAGTCCACAGCATTTAGCCTAGGGTTTAATTTACTTCTCCTGAGGAGAAAACGGTCATCAGTTGGCGTCGTTTTCTTTTTTATGCCGAAGTTCCCCACTTTCTTCGGTAAAATTGATCCAGTTTGTTTGTGCCACTGAATAATTCTATTTATAGCGCCTACATCAGCACCAAATTTAGTAGCTAACTCTCTTTGTGTCATAGAAGAATTTTGAGATAATGCTATTATCACACTACGCTTCCTGGGAGTCGTATCCATTGAAGAAATAGGTATTACTACCATCTCAGAAATCCTCCCAAGTTACTCACTTTGAAATAAATACTGCTTTTATCCACACCAATTACCACACAAAATAAACAACACTGAATAACAGTGCAAATAACGTGTAGAGAGCGTGGTAACTGAAAATAAGTCGTGTGTAATACACTGTCGCTAACCATTGGGAAAATAATGAAAAAATCCATTGTTTCGATTAATTTGCATTGGACTGTAGAAAAATCAATCAGAAGATCTCCTTCTGCATCTCTCTTTTCATATCCAAAGAGACCAATTACCTCCTCTTTATCTCATCTGTCTGATCCTACATAGACATTCATGTTTCCCATTTTTACAACTTTGTTGTCTGCTATACATCTCTCTAGTACTTCCTAAACTCTTTTAGACATACTTCTGCACTACCTGTCTGAGATAGATCCACACAAAATATTTGTTCCACACTCAAATCTAAGTTTTATTTTAATTATTCTGTCTCTGAACAGGTCACTTTTTTTAAAATATTTGTACTTGGTCCCCTCTCAGAATAATACCAACTCCATTTGTTGCCTTCACACTTCCACACCAGTACAATCTATCTTCTTTCTTCAGTTCTTTCTGTCCTTTTCCCCTCCACGTAGACTCAGCACCAACAATAGCTGTATCTTTCCACAAATTCCTCTGCGTTACCAATGCATTCATTTGGGAATGCAGAATACCTTTCCCTGTTCCTTTTATTGATCAGTGTATTTATTATCACAATTTTTATGCCATCTGGTTGCCTACTTTTCATAGTCCCCCAGTACACCAGGAACTGCACGTTGCCTGCGGGAGATGCCGTAGTATTTTCCAAGTCCTTGATTCACCAAATTTCATCGTATAGGCTGTTAGTCCGATGGGCTTGCCAAACCCAAAGGCATTTTAGACCTCCCGCTAGCCGTTGATCAGACTGCTCGCAACATGGAGTACAGGTGCCTCTTTCAGCCACCCATAACCTGAGAGCAGACACTGCTTGATGGGTATTGGTAATTAAGGGGTGAAAATAAATGTGGAGAAAAGCAAGATAATAGTGTTGACTAGAGCAGAAACAGAAGGGAAATGTACTATAAAAGTTGGGGACAAGACTTTGACATTTTGGAAAGCTTTAAGTACTTGTGAAGCAAACTCATGCAGGATGCAGGGCTGGACATGGAGATAAAAGTATCAGGGAAAGGCATTCTGCCAGTGTGTGAGAAACTTGATCTGGAAGAATGAAGTACCAAGAACATGTAATGAGCCGATGTATAGGATATATTACCCTATTGCCCCATACTGACATATGTGGCAGAAACCTGGACACTAATAAAAAAGCAGAAGTAAAATTCAAGCCAGTGAGATTCAATTTTTAAGATGGTAGGAAAGACAAGAAACGACATAGTGAGAGATGAGAATGTCAGGAAGGAAATTTGTGTGAAAATGTTTTCTGACAGAATGGTGAGAAATAAATTGGTATAGTTTGGACATGTTAAGAGGAGGTAAGAAGTAAGGATACCAAATTGGAAAATGGAGGTGGTTAAGGTTGAAGGATGGAGAATGAGGGATAGACTCAGACTTAAGGCATTGGATTTGATCAAGAATGGTGACATAAGAAGCTACCTGAATAGGAACACAGTTACCGAGCTCGATAGCTGCAGTCGCTTAATTGCAGCCAGTATCCAGTATTCAGGAGATAGTAGGTTCGAACCCCACTATCGGCAGCCCTGAAAATGGTTTTCCGTGGTTTCCCATTTTCACACCAGGCAAATGCTGGGGCTGTACCTTAATTAAGGTCACGGCCGATTCCTTCCCACTCCTAGCCCTATCCTGTCCCATCGTCGCCATAAGACCTATCTGAGTCGGTGCGACGTAAAGCAACTAGCAAAAAAAAAAAAGGAACACAGTTAAGTAGTAACAATGGGGATTGGATACAGGAAGATAGAAACATACTATTAACAATGTGGACCAACTGGAGCCGGAAAAGGGAAATTTTTGATCATCATGTTTGAATGATGGTCAGGGGTCTCAAAATACAGACCTTCACATATGGTCGACAAACAGAACACTTACAGCTAAGAAAGAACACAAATTGCCCAAGTTATAGAAACTTGTGTGAAGGAACAGAGCACTTCTAAAAATGTCCATATCAGAGGACTGCTCTCAATAACAAGTTTTGAGAACAAACTATCTGTCAAATAAGGAAGAAAGAGGCTCAGCCAACAAGTTTAATAGCATTGAACAGGGAGATAATGGAGAAGAGCGCCTAGACTTTTAGATCAATAGTTTTGATAGAATAATCATTTACTGAACTGTGAACAAATAATACTAAAATTTTGCCTTGTAGAAGCTAAATTCTGTGAGACTCAAGTGGAAGTACTTTGTGAGAAATTTTGGTCAGGGAAAAATTATGGAATTTTTCTTGCAAATTAGAGGGAACACCATGTTGCAGCAATATCTCACCATTCTGGTAGAATGAAATCTGAAGATCTTGCTTCATTACTTTGTTCAACAAAGCATAAAACTATCTGAAAAAAATATAAAATACTCGCTGTGTTCAGCATTTTTGCAACCTGACACTTTTTATATAATATTCTGTTTCTTTCCTTCAACCTCATCACTAGAGCCTGGATTTCCGTGCACTATCAAAATTCAGTTCAACATGGTTACATTTTCAAACATTGTACAACAACTAATTTCTCCAAATTGTCTTCATTTAAGCTCATCCATTTATCTGTCAGCACATTCTTAAACACAGAAAATGATCTTTCTACATCACAAGAAGTGACAGGTTCATTTGGGGCAAGGCGAGGTGAAATAGTATGTCTTTTATATTTTCACCACAGAATAAGTCTTCAATAAGCTTGACAAATTCAAAATCAGAATTTGACAAATCACTTCATTCAGCTAATCTCTAGCTGCCACAGCTGTTTCTCCATGTGATAATTGCAGACAAATTTGAATGTCTTCAATAACTGCTAGAGATTCAACAAGGGGTATACCTGTAACTTTCAACTTTGTTATCGCAGCAGGTTATTTGCCAAAATTTGATTTTATATACAGAAGTCTTGCTGCACATTCTTTTTTGCTGAATTCCTCTTGTGCATCTTTAATACAAGCAGCGTCATCTCCTGGAGAACTGTCTACGACCTATAACTGGAAAAAATTAATTCAATTAAGTGATATTATGCCTAATAGTGCCATTGAGTTCATTGATGGTAATTCAAAAAATCATTAAGTCTACTTCTTAACCTATAGCCAGATTAATGATTCATTAGACTTAACTGCTTCAAAATTGTTGCAGTAAAAGATTGCAGAGTTTAGCCAGGCACCCCATCTTGTTAGAATAGGCCATGGTGGCAAGAACAAATCTGGCAAGCTCTTTCTGTATGCAGCAATATGAGCAGGAGCTTTCAGGAATGTATTTAATATCAAAATATTGTCTCGGTATAGGACTTAGAATACCTATTAATTATTGCATCTCCTCAAGATGAGTTTCCACTTCTCTGTGGTGATCTTAACAGAATGAACCACATTCTGCTAATGTTGGTAACATCAAGGATGGTTATAGCTGCCATATTGGTAATGACTACAGTATCCAAAATGATGATGGAACTCAAATTTTGGAGATTGCTGAGACATATGACTTGGTTATTGGTAATATGCTTTTCAAAAAGTGTATTAATCACCTCATCACCTACACCAGTGGTGACTATAGCAGCCAAATTGACTTTACTCTTGTTTGACGCTGTGACCTCCAACTAGTATTGGATGTGAAGGTCATATCATCTGATTGTGTAGCAATTCAACATAAGCTGCTCACGATAAACTTAGGGATCTCTAAACATCGTAGAGGTGGAAGGATAAATACCCCCAAAAAGATCAGGTGGTGGAAGCTGAAAGACTAAAAGGAGACCTTAACAGGCAATGTAAATTTTCCTTCCAACGACCTGAATGCTATAGACAACACATGAACCACATTCTGCAAATCTGTCACTGCAACCACCACAACAACCTTGGGTACAACAAAACTTAGTCCCCATCGTATTGACAAGCAAACGTGTTTACGGACAGCCCAAGTCCAAGAAGAGGTGCGTGAAAAGAAGGTGTATATATAGAAATTGGGCTTCACAAAAGGCTCCAGGGAACAGAAAGCTGTCACTGAAGCTAGGCACAGTCCTTGTAATGACCTGTATACAACACTGGACTGAGAGGAAGGAGAGGAAGCTATCTTCTGGCTGACCAAATCTAGAACAAAGTAAGCACACGATATTGAGTATTATGTGTACATACAAGGCAAAGATAGTCAACAATTACAGGAGAAACAGGTCATCCTCATATGTTGGCAACAACACTTTGAAGAGATTTCCAATATCGAGTTTCACATCCTCTTATTCCAGAAGGTAGTCACCAGTGCCATCAGGAGTATGATGAACCAGAAAGCACCAGGACCAGATGACCTTCCGGCAGACTTCTGGAAGTTGCAGGCATTACAAGAACCCGCAACCAACCTGCTGCCCAACTTCTTCAATGCCATAGTTGACTTTGGCTCTGTTCCCAGTGGTTGGGCTAAAAGCATCACCGTGCCTATCTTTAAACAAAAAGGTGATCCAGCAAAATGTGCAAATCACCGTCCAATTTGCCTCTTGTTGCACACAATGTAGACTTTTGAAAGAATCGTCGATCAACGACTGTGTGATGTCATAAACATTAGTGCCAACCAGTGTGGCTTCATCTGATGCAATCTTATTGGAAAGCACCGAGAGAAACAAGAACCACTGCATATTGCCTTCCTTGATCTTGAAATGGCTTTTGACCGTGTTCCACATTGTGTGATCTGGTATGCACTTCGTGACCATGGTGTAGCAGAAATGCTTATCATTTGGGTCAAGATACTATACACGAACACCACATGTCATGTACGTTGCGCTGTCGGCACCTTGGAGGGCTTTGCAGTGAAAGTCAGTCACACTACATGAGCCCCTGGCATTGTCATGCATGAGTACGAATTCAGGGCCAACATCGTATGCAGCAACCAACACATGCTGTAGCAGTATCTGCTCAATGTACCCCGCAGTGGTAAGATTACCACAGACGAGGACAAGATCCGTGTGGCCATCAATACTGATGCCACCCCACACCATCACAGAACCTTGTCCGAATCAGTCGCCTTTCTGGATAACATTTGGCATGTACTGCTCACCACAGTGTCTCCATACACATTGACGTCCGTCACGCTGTGTCAGGGGAAATCTAGACTTGTCTGTAAACAACACAGGTCTCCATTGACGGAAGTTGCCAGTTGACGTGGGTACGGGCAAACAGAAGGTGAGCTGTGAGATGTTGCTGCATTAACCGGGGCACTCGAACAGGACGTGTGGGTCCTAAGGACACTTCTCTTAACCTGTTCCTTACTGTCTGGTCAGACACTGTGACTCCAGTGACCCTCCTGAGGTCTTGTTGCAGTTCTCTGGCAGTTGCTGAACAACGCCACAACACACAGATGGTCAGATATTGGTCATCCTGTGGGGTTGTCATGCGCCCACGACCTTGTCCAACCCTCCTTGTGAACTGGCCTGTCTCATTGTAGCGATTTCACAAGCATTGAATAACTGATGGAGAGACATTGAGATCCACAGCAACATGACAAAAAGTGCATCCTTTCTGAATCAAAGTGATGGCCCTTGCCACTTGAACCTTGTTAAGATGTCTCATGGGATGTGCTGGTTTACGTACAACGTGCTCAAATGACCAGAGTAGTCTGTGTACCTCATGACACACAGACGCACCGCTATTCACTTTGTTTTGAGGGGTCACCTGACAGTTCAATGCATGGCTACACGTACGGATAGAGTATAACTTCAATTTGACATACCCTGAGTAGCTAAGGTCTCAAGGTATGCTGTACGACGATTGGAACCCCATCTACCAAATTAATGTTCATATACTGTGGTAGTACATATATTACACCCTCACACTGTATGTAGAAGTTAGAGATATTATTGTCAGTATTTGATTTATTATTATTATTATTATTATTATTATTATTATTATTATTATTATCAGTATTTCATTTGTATATTTTGTCATTTTTATTTGTAAGTTGGGAGATATCCACATATCTGAGTAATTTGTTTTGAACGAGTGGGAAAACATTGCTATATTGGACCCAGGTAATTTGTACGACTCATGCGGCCATCCCAGTGTCTGATGAGATGTGTTTGTTGATGTTGTTTTACTAGGAAAGTTCTATGAGTCATGTGATATACCCCAGCGTTTGTTTATGTCTTGGGAGCATGAAGAAGTTCACGGCAACCCTGAACGGTGGACCACTCATGATTGGCTGGCAAGGACCAATCCAGACGTATTGTGTGAGAGGAAGGGGAATGCTGATGCCTATAAAGGTTAATCAAACGGCGGGAACCTCACTCGGTACGGACAAGAAGAAGAACTGACACACTGCACGAGAAGGAAGTAGTGCGGACAGACTATACGGGAAGGAAGTGGTGCTGATACACGGTACTGGAGTGACACGGCTGCAATGGACTGGACTTCAAACGTTCGTGGAGCGTAGTCTTGTTATGTTCGTGTAAAGTGGCTGATCGACGGATTGTGGAGTGCTTGCGCATTAAGTATCGTAGCACTTGTGGCTGCCTGGCATTATATGTTGGTGAAAGCTATCTCAGACTTTCCATAATTTATGTTCAAGGTCGACAAGCGTGTGTTACATAAATGTATATATCTTTACAACAAGTGTTAAAGTCTGTGAACACAGTATTACGAGGTACAGTATCTGTATGATGTTAGAAGTGCTGATTAGGAGAATTGGCAAGTAGTATTGATACAGAGACAGTGAAGGGTATTTATCTACATGTATGTACATTGTTCATCAGACTATCTACAAATGGTAGTTTAGTTCTCGCTTTCATTTTCCCACTGTTTTCATTATTGTTGTTGTTTTAAATATGGAGTCTTCCAGCAATCTTGTGTTTGTGTATTATAAGTGTATTTTGGTGTGTTGATGAGGTGCTCATGCACGGATTTCATTGAGAATATAGTTAGATATTTTAGAATCAGTGGAGTTATTGATGAACCTAGGTGCAGTTCCTACCTATTTAGTCGTTTTCAGGAGATTAGGTAAGGCCTGTAGCAGATGTACCAGTACGCAGCATTATGTACACGCCCTGGGATATAAAGTTTATCATGCTCTATCAAAATTCGAGGGATCCATTATGGTGAACTCTGGCGCCCATACTACAGACATTTTGGTTAATTATTTTTATTAATTTAATTTATTTTAAAGTATTTTATGTTATTTTTTTAAAGTAATTTTCTTTATGATCATTTATGACTATTTATTAGTATCATCAAATTGTTACAATACCAGACGTTACAAAACATTTTCCCTTATTTTTTTTTTTTTAAACTGTGTAGTTCGGTAGTCCCCATTTTAACATAATATTCTCGTTTGTTTATTCAGGGTGTTCAATCCTTGGACGAAGTAAATGGATAAATCTTTGAACATGCACAGTTTCAAAAGAAAGAGGAGAAATTGAAATTGATAATTAGGAAAATGAGGGCTTCGTTGAGAGGTATGAGAATGATCATTAAAATTTTATGAAGAAGGAATGCTGGGGTGAAAACAGAAAGTGACAACTGTGAAAACTTTATTTCACTACCTGAAATCAAAAAGTTTTATTACAATGAGTGTGCTATTCAGCTTACTGATATTTCAGGCATTCGATTAAGAGACTTATTTAGAGCGCAAATTGAAAAGATCCAGGTAACAAAAATTGGACAACATTTCACCAAAATTACGTAGTTCAAAGGACAGTAATGCTCTGTTGGACTGTGATTGCAATGCTTCTTCTAGTCAATTTGTGGTCTGTGAGTGGCTTTAGCTTGATCAAAAGTACAGTTTTACATGTTACAATTTTATGTACAGTGTAGTATGTTATAATTAGGTGTCTTGTGCTTGAATAGGAAGAAAACACAGTTTTAACCGCATTCTCCCTCATTCAGTAGCACATGGTTGTGCAGAATGGGCGTGGCCTCAAGGGCAAAGTGGGCTCACTTTCTCCACAGGCTAGTTGTGGTGAGGGGCCACTCCATTACTCTTCTCACCTCCCTGAGTCTTGCCTACAGACTGATGGTGGGATAGGTGATAAGTGTAAAGTTGGATAAAGGCAGCATGAATGAGATGGAGGGAAGTCACAAGCGTACTCTGTGACAGAAGGATGTTACTACATCTGAAGTCCAAAATATACTGCATGATAGTATGTCCTGTTGCTTTGCAGTGTTGAATGTCCACCAACTGACAAAGCTATGGAGTGCCAACTACACTGTATGGAAATGCATATGCTCCCTTGGTCGATGGGCGTCACACTCTTGCATTATGTCAAAAATGACACAATTCACCAGCAAATGGGCATTGCAACCATCACTGAGAAGGCACGGGAGAAATGTCTCCAATATCATGATCACGTCCAGTGTGCTGCACCTGGAACATTTGCCAATTTCACCCACTCCTTTGAAATGAATGGGCATGGTAAATGCTGATATGAAGTATCTGAACTTAAGACTAGATGATGCCCAAGATTGTGCAAAATGGCAAGACAAGGTTAAAACAATGGACCCTGCACCAGTGGGAAAATGATAGGGGAAAAAGAAAAATTCATTAAATTAGTGTCTCATTTGTGATTTATTCTATGAACAATAGGCTTTTTACATTTTGTTGGTATATGGTATTATTCTTAATCTCCCACTGTAATTGTATAGTACTGTTCTGAATCTGCTACTATTATCATGTAGCATTATTTTGAATCTGCCACTGTTACCACAAGAACAAAGGAACTGTCATCTATCATTTCCTTCATCTCATATTTTCTGTAGAGGGTTTTAAAAAAATTTTTGTTTGTTACAGGAGATCGGGACCGTTTCAACCTGCCGGACGAAGTTACAATCCTGCATGCAGAATTCACCTATTACTATTATCCTGGAGACAATCCTTTTCCATGTAAGTGTTGATTTAAAGCAGACCTGTCCTAATCTGTAGTTGGTTAATAATTGATGTTTGTTATAACATAGATCATAGATATATTGTGCACCACTTAACTATTTTTGAGGGGTCTTGGGAAGAAAGAAATACACACTGTGTTCTGGGATTAATATAATAATGTTTTGTTAATCATTTCTTATTTTATGTATTAGTATTTGATGTGCCTACATCTAGAGTCACAAATAGCTAAGGACCTGAAAAAATCGCATTTGCGATAAATGCCAATTTTTGAATCTTGAATTGAATGTAAGCCTACAGTAATTCTAATGTGAAATAAAATCATTTTCACGCATAAATAGAAGTGTGACAAAAACAAATTGTGACCCAAAATGCGAAATTAGTATGAATATGTGATTTTGGTGTAAATTCTGCGAAAAATGTGCTATTTTACTGGCAGAAACAACATATTTCGGCAAAATCGTCAGAAATACTCAAAATGTGATGCATAAATCTTTCAACCGTTCCGATCGATGAAGAAAAGTAGCCGATCGATAGCTGCTTGCTGACTTTAATCGATATTTACAATGGGAATAGCAAGGGGAATAATATCTGTATCGATTATTATCGAAATGTAAATCGAGTGACACGGAAATAACGAGATAGGCACAGCATTGGTTTCCTGTTGTTCAAAATTGAAACTAGTGAAGAGTAAAAAGTTGAGCGATTGTTTAAGTTATGGGGCGCACGACAAAAACTGTGCACGAAGGGGCTCAGCAATATGCAAAGGATGGTGTATATGCCACAGATTCAGCAACAGTGTTTTGCAAGTATTGTAATTGCGGAATTGGGTGGGAAAAAAAAGATAGCATTGTGAAACATGTTAAATCTGAAAAAACAGAAGCGACATGATAATGAAAGTTAAATTCCTGCTGCTAGTACGTCTCACAGAGAGCAATCTTCTGTGCTTACACAGTTAGGTAGTTGTAAAAGTTGAAAAATTTCCAGAGATAACTTTTTCCAGAAATAACTTCTCGAAACACACAGTTGAAGTATTTGCCAAAGCAAATATACCTCTGGAAAAGCTGGAAAGCAAAGAGCTAAGAGCCTGGATTACTGAGTTTTCAAATGAAGAGCTGCCATGTGTGAGAACTCTACGTGAAGTATATTTACCGGATAAGTTTTGATTTCATTGATCGGGTTCGGTTTAGGTATTACGACATCGAAACCACGTGCAAAATTGAAGGATATCGAATTTGAGTGCGAGTTCTGGTGCTTTACACTGGTTTTAAAAAATCGTTAATTTTTCTTTGCTGCTTTGATTTTTCCACACGCAGAAATATACTAGTCGGTTATGTGCACTAATCACCATAATGCTGTCATCACTTAGGTTTAGTGATGATAGAAATCATTGCATAATTTCTAGAGATGGAGTTGCCTTATGCACACTGGCAACACCTTCCTGATTTAGGCCTTCTTCTTTATCACTTCCAGTCATTCCAGTCAATACTGATCTGCATTTAGGGCAGTCGCCCAGGTGGCAGATTCCCTCTCTGTTGCTTTCCTAGCCTTTTCCTAAATTATTTCAAAGAAATTGGAAATTTATTGAACGTCTCTCTTGGTAAGTTGGTAACTCCCCTTCCTATAAATGAATATTTGCCCCAGTTTGTCCTCTTGAATTCCAACTTTATCTTCATATTGTGATCTTTCCTACTTTTATAAATACCACTCAAACTTATTCGTCTACTAATGTCATTCCACGCCATCTCTCCGCTGACAGCTCGGAACGTACCACTTAGTCAAGCAGCTCTTCTTCTTTCTCTCAGTTCTTCCCAACCCAAACTTTGCAACATTTTTGTAACACTACTCTTTTGTCGGAAATCACCCAGAACAAATCGAGCTGCTTTTCTTTGGATTTTTTCCAGTACTTGAATCAGCTAATCCTGGTGAGGGTCCCATACACTGGAACCATACTCTAGTTGGGGTCTTACCAGAGACTTATATGCCCTGTCCTTTACATCCTTACTACAACCCCTAAACACCCTCATAACCATGTGCAGAGATCTGTATCTTTTATTTACAATCCCATTTATGTGATTACCCCAATGAAGATCTTTCCTTATATTAACACCTAGATACTTACAATGATCCCCAAAAGGAACTTTCACCCCATCAACACAGTAATTAAAACTGAGAGGACTTTTCCTATTAGTGAAACTCACAACCTGACTTTTAACCCCGTTTATCAACATACCATTGCCTGCTGTCCATCTCACAACATTTTCAAGGTCACGTTGCAGTTGCTCACAATCTTGTAACTTATTTGTCACTCTATAGAGAATAACATCATCCGCAAAAAGCCTTACCTCCGATTCCACTCCTTTACTCATATCATTTATATATATAAGAAAACATAAAGGTCCGATAATACTGCCTTGAGGAATTCCCCTCTTAATTATTACAGGGTCAGATAAAGCTTCACCTACTCTAATTCTCTGAGATCTATTTTCTAGAAATATAGCAACCCATTCAGTCACTCTTTTGTCTAGTCCAATTGCACTCATTTTTGCCAGTAGTCTCCCATGATCCACTCTATCAAATGCTTTAGACAGGTCAGTCGCGATACAGTCCATTTGACCTCCAGAATCCAAGATATCTGCTATATCTTGCTGGAATCCTGCAAGTTGAGCTTCAGTAGAATAACCTTTCCTAAAACCGAACTGCCTTCTATCGAACCAGTTATTAATTTCACAAACATGTCTAATATAATCAGAAAGAATGCCTTCCCAAAGCTTACATACAATGCATGTCAAACTTACTGGCCTGTAATTTTCAGCTTTATGTCTATCACCCTTTCCTTTATACACAGGGACTACAATAGCAACTCTCCATTCATCTAGTATAGCTCCTCCGACCAAACAATAATCAAATAAGTACTTCAGATATGGTACTATATCTCAACCCATTGTCTTTAGTATATCCCCAGAAATCTGATCAATTCCAGCCGCTTTTCTAGTTTTCAACTTTTGTATCTTATGGTAAATGTCATTGTTATCATATGTAAATTTTAATACTTCTTTAGCCTTAGTCTCCTCCTCTATCTGGACATCATCCTTGTAACTAACAATCTTTACATACTGCTGACTGAATACTTCTGCCTTTTGAAGATCCTCACATATACACTCCCCTTGTTCATTAATTATTCCTGTATGACTGCCAAATTTTAGTGAAAAATGGAAGGGTATGTTCAGGTATTTTAAGGCAGAAACAGGTTCCAAGAAGGACATTCCACTGTCATCATCAGTACCATCAGATACAACTGCCAACCCTGGAAAAGGGTTATGCAGCATCCAGCACATGCTCTAATAGACTAGAATTCAACCTCTTGCACTCAGATTCTCCTAGTCTTAGAGACAAAAATCATTACACATTTGTGTCCAATCTGATGACTGCATGTTGTATGTTATATAGTGTGTGGTGATGATGATGATGATGATGATGTAGGAAGAGGGTGAAATCCGAAGTCGCATGTAGCCTACTCCTGTGGAATAACACAAAGGGAGTCTGCTTAAGACTTAATGTATCCATCCATTGGACAAATTGCCTTCAACATTGTCATATAGCTTTACTCCGTATGAGCACTGCGGAGAGGCTTGGGCCAGGCGAGTTGGCCGTGCAGTTAGAGGCGCGCAGCTGTGAGTTTCCATCTGGTAGATAGTGGGTTCGAATCCCACTGTCGGCAGCCCTGAAGATGGTTTTCCTTGATTTCCCATTTTCACACCAGGCAAATGCAGGGGCTGTACGTTAATTAAGGCCATGGCTGCATCCTTCCAACTCCTAGTCCTTTCCTATCCCATCATCGCCATAAGACCTATCTGTGTCAGGGTGACGTAAAGCCACTAGCAACAAAAAAAAGAAAGTGAACCCAGGGTTTATCTTCGTATTATATTAAGTTTGCTTGTGGTTACCTTTTGTACCTGTGTGAGGAGGTGCGATAGCAGAGTTGTCATGTCTGTGTGGTTCAGGTTCCACATAAAACGGAGAGTATTGTGACTATGATTATGATATCAGCAGTCATGTAAAACTACAAGCTTGCTTGCTTGCTTTCAGTGTGTTTGTACATACTTTTGTTATTTTTATGGAATAGGATTTTGATGTGTTTCAGTGCCCCCTCCTAAGTTCTACGTTCAGCTTAATCCTGTACAAATCCACTTCGATGTATTTAGTTGCCTGTGGCTCAATGCATTCCTGCTGAACTTGCACCAGTCATTACTCTCTGCTAAGATAGAGCAGCAGCCTGCAACATTGACGTATGTTGATGTGAAGTTGGAAGCCATCATGCCTCGGGTGAGTTGTATGTTATCTCATATCCCCAGCTATTCACAAGTATCAAACATCATGAGGTAATTTTGATATTTGTCTGATTTTCACTGTATTTTGCAGTAAATATTTGCATTTTGGGCCCTGATATTGCCCATGATATGGAAATGGCAAAACCATATAGGGGATCCTGTCAGATGCTGATGACCATGACAGTGATGCTTATTTCCAATACTGAAATACTTATTAAGGTGGTAGTGGTAGTGATTATTGTTTTATTTGGTACAACTGGGCAACCGTCCTCAGAATTAGTACAGATTTCATTGTTAAACTGTACATATAGTGATGTGCAGAAAATATCAGTAAGTGAAATGTACAACATGCAGTACAGTACTTGTTTTGACATTTTATCAAATAATGTTTGGAATAGCCATGCCCAAAGTCCATCACAGTTGCACAATGATGGGAAAAGGCCTCGAATTCCTGAACTTCTGAACCACCTCAATTACTTCAGAGTTCAACCACCTCTGGCCTAAACTGTAACCGGTTGACAGTAGAATCCATTTACTTGAGGATTTGGCGACACCCTCATGCACTGCCTTTGCCGTTTACAAACTGGTACCACGACTCGTTTGTCCAGGCAGTCTTTCTCTATCCTTTGAGAGTTCAATGGTGGTGTTCCCATGCCAATGTCATTCTTTGTGCCTTATGACGTGTGGTAGTCAGTGGTATCCAAATGGGGCGGTGATCTGTACCTCACTGCGAGGAGGTGGTCCTGGATGGCATGGTTACTCACACTTCATTGTTTTCCAGCATTGATTCGCGAGTAATCCGTTGCACTGTGACCTGTCTATCTGCTCTTATCATCCAAGTCAATCGACTGTGACCCCCCGACAACAACACATTATACTCCATGGCATTTGACTCTGGCGATAGTGGTTTTACTCAAATCTACATACACATGATACACTCTGTACATGGAGGCCCATGGGAGGCCTACTGCCTTCTAAACTCTGGGAATAGCCCCTATGTATGGTATCAATGTGACAGTGATCAAACATGTTGAGATCTGTCTTACCTGTCCTATGCTGAACTGTTACTCACACAGACAGAACAACGTCTGACGACATCGCAGTTGCATACCACATCTATACATTGGATTCATTGGGCCGACCACAGTGCCATTTTGCCAAAAGAGCAGCCAATTCAATTGCTCATCAGTGTACTTTATAGCGCAAATGCTTTGTGACAATTTCTGAAGGAAATACACCTTGAAAGGAATCATTAAAGCTGGCTTAGGTGGTTAGTCGCAGGCTTTCTGTTGCCCAGATCACAGTTTGGAATCTGCTTTGGTCGATGGCATTTAAGAGTGTTTGAATGAAGTATTTCTGTGTCATCGTCTTTCAGCAGGTTATAGCTGCAGGGTGAAGTTCCATGTGGTTGTGGTTGCTCATATATTGGCATGACAAAAAGGCTTGTCAGCACCAGGGTGAAAGAACACATCAGGTCGGTAAAGAATGTCACCCTTTCATCCTCCACGGAGAATACCATAAGCCAGTCTGCCATAGCAGAACATTTCTACAGTACAGACCATGATATCCTCTTTGATCAGGCAAAGGTCATCACGCCTGTAAAAGACTTCTATGCTCGACTGGTAAGGGAAGCCATAGAGAGAGAGCTGTGCCCCAAGTCTTAAGAAGAATAAAAAGACAGCATCATAAGGATACATTGCAATTAATTGAAGAATAATTCAATAAAACTCATTCAATAAAACTACTACAAATCCTTCAGAAAACAGCTCCAAAATTATGAACCCCTGACCCTACTGATGAAGGATGAAAATGGTAAGCTGGCTCATAACAATAAAGACAATGCAGAAGTTCTGGCTAAATATTTCAACAAGCTTCCAAATTGAGAGGAACCTACAGAAGTCCTTCATTTGGGCACCAACACCCCAATAAAAACACCACCAGAGAACATCAATCCCCCCATAATAAAGGAAGTCTACCAAGCACTGAATAAATTAAAAAACTGCAAAGCACCAGGAGAAGATCAGACCTTTGTGGAAATCTGGAAATATGAAGGAAGATAAGCAAAAGTTGCCCTCCATCAACAACTTGTCTCTATCTGGATTAAAGAAGAACTGCCAGAACACTGGACAACAGTCCTCATTCACCCGCTGCACAAAAAAGGAGACAAAGCCGACCCTAATAACTACAGGGGAATCTCAGTCCTAGACATAACATACAAAGTATTTTCAATAATCATCCTTAATAGGATAAGTTTACAACTTGTGAAAGAACTAGGAGAATATCAAGGTTTCAGACCCTGGAGGAGCTGTCCTGATCAGATCATGAGTCTTAAGTTGATGATGGACTATAACAGGAGAAGAAACAGAGATATGGTGATAACATTTGTAGATAACAAGAAAGCTTATGATCACATCCATAGAGAATCTCTGTTTAAAATTTTAAAACACCTTGGACTACACCCCAAATTAATAAACATGATAAAATTGACTCTCACTAACACAAAGTCAAAAGTGAAGTTTAGGGGTGAAACATCAGAGTCATTTGAAATTAAAACTGAACTACGGCAGGGAGATGGGCTCTCACCACTATTATTTAATTGTGCTCTAGAAGTGGTAATGAGGGAATGGTTTAGGAAATGTCCCCCAAAAATAAAGATTGGCCGAAAAATCAAAACAGATTGCCTGGGTTTTGCCGACAATTTAGCATTACTAGCAGTGGACATAAAAGAAGCAAAAACCCAGATATCAGAACTTCAAAACATTGCAAATAAAATTGGCCTCAAATTACCATTTGAAAAAAACAGAATTTATGCCCCAAAAACCAACACAACTTAAAGAAGTCAAAAGAAATCAAAATATTAACCCAATTTAAATATCTTGGATAAGTAATAACACATAACCTAAATGAAAAAATCTCAATCCAAACAAGAACAAATAGATTAGCTAAAGCACAAAAATTACCGTGGGATATCTACAAAAAGAAATGTCTATCAATAAATGCAAAAATAAAACATTACAACACAGTTACAGAAACACTTTTTCACCTGAATAAATAATCAAAGACTGACAGACTTCAGAAAATTGAAAGGAGGATTGGAAGAACCTCCATTAAAAAAAAAAAAGACCAGAAAGATGGACAGTGGCAGATAATACCTTAACAAAGTCATGTACAAAGAGCTATAACCCATTACAGATACTATGCGTAAGAGGAGACTGGGATTCTTTGGACATATCATGAAGATGCAGATTTGAGACTTCTGAAACAACTAGTACAACACAATCTCGTCTTCTCAAAAAATACCACAACAGGATATAAATGGATCAGAGAAGTAAGAGAGGATCTGAAGGAAATAGTTCTTACAACAGAAGACACCAAAAATAAGATAAAATTTAATACAAACCTTTGCTTTACCCTTACATGAAACAAACCAACAACATGTATATTTTCAACCAAGGAAAGGGCACGAAGATCGGAGTATCTGAACAATCGCTTCAAAGAGACCTGAACGATGGACTGACTAAGGTGATCTTATGCGATCATAAAAGAAGAAGAGTAACTTTTCAGCATTGTTAGGACAGTCATAGTCGTGGATGGTTAAGTTTCTTTCTGGAGGACACGTAGCCAAATTTTCATGAAACATAAAGATATCGTCCATTGATACAGGTCATGAAAGCATTAATCTAAATAAGTACTAAATAGTTCAAAGTAGTTATGCCAATCATGCTAGACTGTTATTTTCCACCCTTCCTGATCGCAGTTTACTTCTTCTCCTCCTTCTTCTTCTTTTCTACCGCTTTTCTCACACCTGTGGGGTCACGGGTGTGAACTTTGTCGCAGATGTGGATTTGGCCCTGTTTTATGGATGGATGCCCTTCCTGATGCCAACCCTATATGGAGGAATTTCTGTGGTGGTTGGTAGTGTAGTGTGCTGTCTGAATATGAAGAGGAAAGTGTTGGGACAAACACAAACACCCAGTTCCCAGGCCAGAAGAATTAACCAGAGGCAATTAAAATCCCTGACCCGGCCAGGAATCGAACCCAGAACCCTCTGAACTGAAGGCCTCAACTCTGAGCATTCAGCCAATGAGTCAGACCCTGATCGCAGTTTACATGGGCCATTTAATGAAAGTTGTGGAATTCAGGTAGGTGAGAGGCAACCAAGTTTGAATCCCAGTGAATCCTCAGTTGAAAATTTAAACTGAAAAATCACATAGTCTGTGGATATGCATTTTTCTTCTTCTTTTGATTATTATTATTTTATATATATATAAAATTTGCTGGGGCCATCAATGACCACGTTAAGTCTTGTTGCATTTGACACTGAACTTGGCTTTCTTTAGAGCCCAAATTTCCCTCATTCTTTGTGAGTGGGCCTGCTTACGCTCCTCTGTCCAAGGGGCACCGTGTCTTCTCTTCGGTTGCTCGTCTCGGTTTAGCCCGTTTGTCAATATTTTCTTGCGGAAGAGATCTCTGTTAAGGGCGTTTTCAGCTGAGATATGTAGCATTTGCAGGTCTTCTTTGGTATTTCTAAACCAGGGAATTGTGGTTTTGGGGTTTGAATCAAAAAAGTGAAAGATTTCTTTAGTTAATTTTCTTCCGTCCATTCTTTTCAGATGACCGTAAAATCGTGCCCGTCTTTTTCTGATTGTGTCGGTAATTTTCTCTATTTTGCTGTAGACTTCCTTGTTGGATCTCTTTTGATGGATTCCATTTCTGTACTTTGATCCCAAGATTCCTCTCACAATTTTGCGTTCTCTTTTCTCCAGTTCTTCAAGGAGTCCTTTGTTGGCATTTAGAGACAGGGTTTCGGCTGCATATAGAATTACTGGCTTCAAAACTGTTTCATAGTGACGTATCTTGGTGTTTTGGGAAAGGCATTTTTTGTTGTAGATTGTGCGGGATGTTTGGTACGTTATTTCCAGTTTGCGTACTCGCTCCTGAAGTGATTCTTTGTCCAGTCCATTTTTCATGATGATCTCACCCAGGTATTTGAATTTGTCTACTCGGGTGATGTCCCCGTATTTTGTATGGAGTTTTGGTGGAGCCTCTTTGATGTTAGTCATTACTTCTGTTTTCTCAAACGATATCTGCAAACCAGTTTGTTCGGCAATTTCCTTTAAAATTTCAACTTGAGCTCTAGCAGTTTCTATGTCGTTTGAGAGAACAGCAATATCATCAGCAAATGCTAAGCAGTCTGTTGCGATCCCCTTGGATTTGGTTCCTATTCTCAATGGACTGTAGTTGGTTTCCTGTAATCTCACCCGCCAGGTTCTAATGATCTTTTCAAGAACACAGTTGAAGAGTATCGGGGATAGCCCATCACCTTGTCGGACTCCTGTTTTGATGTCAAAGGAATGCGAGAGACATCCGTGGAACTTCACCTTGGATTTTGTATCGGTCAGGGTGGCTCTAATTAATGCCAGCAGTTTCAAATCAACTACAAATTCATTTAAGATGTTTAGCAGGATTTCCCAGTCAATGGAGTCGTACGCTTTCTTAAAGTCCACAAAGACAGACACATACTGCTTGGACCTTAGTGTACAATATCTGATGATCATTTTGAGATTTTGGATCTGTTCAGCTGTTGAGGGACCTTTTCTGAACCCTCCTTGGTATTCACCTATTTGATGTTCGACTTGTGCTTTCAAACGCTCCAGGATGGCAAGTGATAGAATTTTGTAAGTCACGGGTAGCAAAGATATTCCTCTGTAGTTGTTGATGTTCTTCATGCTGCCTTTTTTGTGTAATGGATGGATCAAAGCTATTTTCAAATCTTCGGGTAGGGTTTCCTTGTTCCAAATTTCTTCTATTTGCTTTTGCAAGTTATCAAGTGATTCCTCTGGGGCATATTTCCGTAGTTCTGCTACTACCGAGTCTTTCCCCCGGCGCTTTGTTATTTTTGAGACGGGCAATGTGGCGCTTGATTTCATCTCTGTCGGGTGGTCTGGAATCTGGGTACCTGAGTAAGGGTTCCTTGGTCTCAATGGCGCTTTGCGGTTTAGAGCAATTAAGTAAATTCTTGAAGTAATCTGCCAGAATGCTGCAATTTTCTTCATTTGACGTCGCCAGTGTGCCGTCCTTTCGCTCAAAGCATAGAGATGGTGGTTTATAGCCAGTGAGTTTGCGTTTGAAGGCTCTGTAGTACTCTCTGCTTTCATTCTTCCTAAAGTTTTGTTCTATCTTTTCAATGAGAGATTTTTCGTATTTACGTTTCTCAGTTCTGAACACCCTAGCTGCTTGGGCACGTTCGGTTTTGTAGGTTTCCCAATCATTTTCTGATTTCGTAGAGTCTTACTGTTTCCACGCATTGAGTCTATCTTGGAGGACTGATTCACAGGTACTATTCCACCGGGCATGCTTTTTGCTTCTCTTGATTTCTGCAATGTCTTTGGCGGCTTCAACAAGGAGACTTTTGGCGTTGTTAAAGTCACAGTCATTTGGTCTAGCCTTCTCCTGGAACTCCTTGACCCTTTGCCGAAGTTTATCATTGTCGAAGCGTGTGATCTGTTTGGTTGTCTTCCTTGTGTTTGCAGGAATTGGTTTGAATTTGATAAGAGACACATAATGATCTGAGGCCACATTGATGACTTTCTTTACCTTGACGTTCATAATCTCAGGACTGTTTCTCCTGGAGATTGCAACATGATCAATTTGGAACTGTCCGAGAGCTTGGATGGGAGAACGCCAAGTCATTTGCTTTCTGGGTAGATGGCGAAAGTGGGTCGACATGACCTGCAGGTTGCGATTTTCACAAATGGACACCAGTCTTTTGCCATTGGGATTGGCATGATGTCGAGTCTCCCCCAGAATCCGAACAAGACTTGTGCGCCATGGCGTTCACGACGAGGGATTTATCTGAAGATTTACCCCCTGGGGTATGTTTCTTGAAATGTTGTGCGATCATGCTTTTTGACTTGACTTTGCTTTGGATGGGTACCCATCCTTTTACAACTAGGGTTGTTAGCCCTAGAGGTTGCCTCAAGATGTTTTCTGGCTTCTGGTCATTTACCAGTCTTCGCCGTAACCCTGGCAAGGGACCAGTTTTTTTTTTCACCATTGGTATTTTATTTCCCTACTACCCTCTGACTCTGCTGGCGGCAGAGCCAGCGAGCTTCCCCAATTCCAATGGGACGCACCCGATGGAGGTAACCGGTAAATCCCCACACGGGTATTATTATTATTATTATTATTATTATTATTATTATTATTATTATTATTATTATTATTGCAACTCAGATTTTACTTATTCGTAATTAGTGTTCACTGTTCCTACTTTCCTCTTCTATTTCCTCCTTTCAAGTGCATCATCGTTGAGTTTAGTCCTTTCTCCCTCTTGTCCTCTCTTTTTTTGTTTACCTCTTGCTCATTTGCTGATGCTACTATTATTATCGGAAAGAATTGAGAAGGAGCGTGTGAACTAACCCACGTAGCCTTGCGGCTGTTTTGAGAGATAGGGCTGGAAATAAACTCCAAAGAATGTGTTGGAGTGTGTTAAGAAAAAGGGACAACACGTTGAAAATACTCTATTAGTCAAAGAAAACATGATAATTAACACTATGAAACAAGGTGAACAGTTTCACTACCTTGGCGTTTGCTTCACCGACACAATTAACTTTTAAACCTAAGAATTTCATTTTTTGTCCGTATTGAACTGAGAAGGATGATAGGAACAACTTAAAACGGTCCACCTTTTCAATACAAAAAGTTATATTTTATTTATAACATGTATTTGTACTTGGAACTAGTTTCGACGCTGTGTTTGCGTCATCATCAGCCAAAATGGGAAACAGGCAAGCATGTAGGCATTTATGTTACACAAGGCGTTACATTAAACAATACACATCTTACAAGGAGATAAAAACAGGGACGAATATAGGAAACAAATGAATCGTTGAGAAAACAAAAGTTATACAAATTAAAAATAACCTTAACCACACATCTTGCAGTGCAAAAGTGTTCTTCTTGAATGATTCCTGAATGTAAAACACACGCGCACACATTTCTGAGGAGCCAGCAGGCAGGACAAAGTAAAGTGAAACCTTAAGAGTTCTTCTGAGAAGAGTTCATCATTTTTCTATGTTCCGACTAACTAATGAAGTCTCCCTTGAGTTTCTGATAAACATATACAACAGGAAATTCTCCTTCACTCTCCACACTAGCTATAAAGAACAACGGTAAAATTTTAAATATTGCGTAGAGACGTGAAAGCATGATTTTGAACATGATATAACTCCTTCAGATAACCCAGTTTTTACACAAGGTGTTACATTAATTAATACACGTCTTACGAGGAGACAAAAACAGGGACGAATGTGGAAACACATGCATCGTTGAGAAAGCAAAGTTATACATATTAAAAATAAGCTTAACCACACAACTTGCAGTGCGAAAATATTTGCCTTGAATGATTCCTGAATACAAAACGCACGCGCACACACTTCTAAAGAGCCAGCAGGCAGGAAAAAGTAAGGTGAAACCTTGAGAGTTCTTCTGAGAAGAGTTCATCATTCTTTCTATGATCTGACTAACTAATGAAGTCTCCCTTGAGTTCCTGATAAACATACACAACAGGAAAATTAAACAATACACATCTTACAAGGAGATAAAAAACAGGGAAAGTTATACATATTAAAAATAACCTTAACCACATATCTTGTAGTGCGAAAATATTCGTCTTGAATGATTCCTGAATACAAAACACACGCGCATACATTTCTGAAGAGCCAGGAGGCAGGAAAAAGTAAAGTGAAACCTTAAGAGTTCTTCTGAGAAGAGTTCATCATTTTTTCTATGTTCCGACTAACTAATGAAGTCTCCCTTGAGTTCCTGATAAACATACACAACAGGAAATTCTTCTTCACTCTCAACAATAGCTATAAAGATCAACGGTAAATTTCATTTTAAATATTGTGTAGAGACGTGAAGCATGATCTTGAATATAATATAACTCCTTCATTTAACCCAATATTTTACACAAGGTGTTATATTAAACAATCCACATCTTACGAGGAGATAAAAACAGGGACGAATGTAGAAACAAATGCATTTTTGAGAAAGCAAAAATTATACATATTAAAATAAGCTTAACCACACAACTTGCAGTGCGAAAATATTTGTCTTGAATGAATCCTGAATACAAGATGCACGCACACACTTTCTAAAGAGCCAGCAGGCAGGAAAAGGTAAGGTGAAACCTTAAGAGTTCTTCTGAGAAGAGTTCATCATTCTTTCTATGTTCCAACTAACTAAAGAAGTCTCCCTTGAGTTCCTGATAAACATACACAACAGGAAATTCTCTTTAACTCTCAACAATAGCTATAAAAGAGCAACGGTAAATTGTATTTTAAATACTGTACAGAGATGTGGAAGCATGATCTTGAACATGATATAACTTCTTCATTTAACCACCTTTGAAAATTTCTCTCTATATTACATAGCTTCATTAACAACCATTCTGTAGATGCACAAATTAATCTTGTAATCTTCATAGGTCCGGTATTCAGCTTGACAAGAATATAAAATAGGTATTAAGGAATACATTGTTGAGAGTTTGGAGGTTGACTGTGCCAGTATTGGTGGTGTATTGTTGCAGCGTTACGTGTAGGGTGGGGGCAGGTTTCTATGATGTTTATTGCGGGACATAAGGCGGTAAAGCTATGGCGTGAGATGAAGAGGAACAGAGCGTGTTGGATAGTTTAGGTCTGGGCAGCGGCCGTTGTTGGATTAGGAGGGGAGAGGGGAGGAGCGGTAGGGGAGGAGGGGTGGAAGGGGGGGAAGTATGGAGGGTGATGTGGTGAAAGTGTGTGGCGTGACAAAGTATTATGCATGATTTGAAAGACAGATCTGTTTTTCGGGATATTCATGTTTTTGAAAAATTCAATGAGAAAGTCGAATAGGATCTTTGGTTTCTCTGAGATATCATTTAAGTTTAGGTTGGGATTGAAATATTGGTCTAAATGAATATAGACGTCACTGAAAACCTCTATATTCATTTAGACCAATATTTCAATCCCAACCTAAACTTAAATGATATCTCAGAGAAACCAAAGATCCTATTCGACTTTCTCATTGAATTTTTCAAAAACATGAATATCCCGAAAAACAGATCTGTCTTTCAAATCATGCATAATACTTTGTCACGCCACACACTTTCACCACATCACCCTCCATACTTCCCCCCCTTCCACCCCTCCTCCCCTACCGCTCCTCCCCTCTCCCCTCCTAATCCAACAACGGCCGCTGCCCAGACCTAAACTATCCAACACGCTCTGTTCCTCTTCATCTCACGCCATAGCTTTACCGCCTTATGTCCCGCAATAAACATCATAGAAACCTGCCCCCACCCTACACGTAACGCTGCAACAATACACCACCAATACTGGCACAGTCAACCTCCAAACTCTCAACAATGTATTCCTTAATACCTATTTTATATTCTTGTCAAGCTGAATACCGGACCTATGAAGATTACAAGATTAATTTGTGCATCTACGGAATGGTTGTTAATGAAGCTATGTAATATAGAGAGAAATTTTCAAAGGTGGTTAAATGAAGAAGTTATATCATGTTCAAGATCATGCTTCCACATCTCTGCACAGTATTTAAAATACAATTTACCGTTGCTCTTTTATAGCTATTGTTGAGAGTTAAAGAGAATTTCCTGTTGTGTATGTTTATCAGGAACTCAAGGGAGACTTCTTTAGTTAGTTGGAACATAGAAAGAATGATGAACTCTTCTCAGAAGAACTCTTAAGGTTTCACCTTACCTTTTCCTGCCTGCTGGCTCTTTAGAAAGTGTGTGCGTGCATCTTGTATTCAGGATTCATTCAAGACAAATATTTTCGCACTGCAAGTTGTGTGGTTAAGCTTATTTTAATATGTATAATTTTTGCTTTCTCAAAAATGCATTTGTTTCTACATTCGTCCCTGTTTTTATCTCCTCGTAAGATGTGGATTGTTTAATATAACACCTTGTGTAAAAAATTGGGTTAAATGAAGGAGTTATATTATATTCAAGATCATGCTTCACGTCTCTACACAATATTTAAAATGAAATTTACCGTTGATCTTTATAGCTATTGTTGAGAGTGAAGAAGAATTTCCTGTTGTGTATGTTTATCAGGAACTCAAGGGAGACTTCATTAGTTAGTCGGAACATAGAAAAAATGATGAACTCTTCTCAGAAGAACTCTTAAGGTTTCACTTTACTTTTTCCTGCCTCCTGGCTCTTCAGAAATGTATGCGCGTGTGTTTTGTATTCAGGAATCATTCAAGACGAATATTTTCGCACTACAAGATATGTGGTTAAGGTTATTTTTAATATGTATAACTTTCCCTGTTTTTTATCTCCTTGTAAGATGTGTATTGTTTAATTTTCCTGTTGTGTATGTTTATCAGGAACTCAAGGGAGACTTCATTAGTTAGTCAGATCATAGAAAGAATGATGAACTCTTCTCAGAAGAACTCTCAAGGTTTCACCTTACTTTTTCCTGCCTGCTGGCTCTTTAGAAGTGTGTGCGCGTGCGTTTTGTATTCAGGAATCATTCAAGGCAAATATTTTCGCACTGCAAGTTGTGTGGTTAAGCTTATTTTTAATATGTATAACTTTGCTTTCTCAACGATGCATGTGTTTCCACATTCGTCCCTGTTTTTGTCTCCTCGTAAGACGTGTATTAATTAATGTAACACCTTGTGTAAAAACTGGGTTATCTGAAGGAGTTATATCATGTTCAAAATCATGCTTTCACGTCTCTACGCAATATTTAAAATTTTACCGTTGTTCTTTATAGCTAGTGTGGAGAGTGAAGGAGAATTTCCTGTTGTATATGTTTATCAGAAACTCAAGGGAGACTTCATTAGTTAGTCGGAACATAGAAAAATGATGAACTCTTCTCAGAAGAACTCTTAAGGTTTCACTTTACTTTGTCCTGCCTGCTGGCTCCTCAGAAATGTGTGCGCGTGTGTTTTACATTCAGGAATCATTCAAGAAGAACACTTTTGCACTGCAAGATGTGTGGTTAAGGTTATTTTTAATTTGTATAACTTTTGTTTTCTCAACTATTCATTTGTTTCCTATATTCGTCCCTGTTTTTATCTCCTTGTAAGATGTGTATTGTTTAATGTAACGCCTTGTGTAACATAAATGCCTACATGCTTGCCTGTTTCCCATTTTGGCTGATGATGACGCAAACACAGCGTCGAAACTAGTTCCAAGTACAAATACATGTTATAAATAAAATATAACTTTTTGTATTGAAAAGGTGTACCGTTTTAAGTTTTTCCTATCATCACAATTAACTTTGATGCAAATTCAGTTATGAGAAATATACACCGAAAGTTAGATGTGCTTACAGTCACCTCCTTCTGATAGTTCTCCTCTCATCTCATAACATGTCCAGACCATAGCAATCTTTTCCCTTTTATCTTTATTTATTTATTGATATTTGTTTTTACGTCGCACCGACACAGATAGGTCTTATGGCGACGATGGGATAGGAATGGCCTGGGACTGGGAAGGAAGCAGCCGTTGCCTTAATTAAGGTTCAGCCCCAGCATTTGTCTGGTGTGAAAATGGGAAACCACGCCATTATTGTTTAACACCGTCATGGATGACATAATGAAAAACATCAAGAAAACCTCTGGCAAACTACAGTAAATGCAATGGCCTTTGCTGATGATGTTATGATCTGGGGAGAAACTGAGGAACAAGTACAGTCGAGACTCAGTGAATGGAAGGTTAAGTTCCAGGAGTTCAGTTTCAAGATAAGCAAACTCAAAACAGTAGTGATGGCAATAAACCGAGAGGGACGATCAGTGAACATCATGCTAGGAAATCATCCACTAGAAAGCGTGGAAAGCTTTACATATCTCGGCAGTGTAGTATCTCGAGATACGCTAGCCACAAAGGAGGTGGCAAATAGAGTGTAGAAGAGCTCTCACTTTTACCGGCAAGTACGAAGATTCCTCTTGGATCTCAAAGTACCAACAAAATCAAAGCTGGTGATGTTCAATCAGTACTTCATACCAATCTTAACCTATGGTATTGAAACCTGCACCCTCACTAAGAAAGACTCATCACCGGGCGAGTTTGCCGTGCGCTTAGGGGCGCGCGGCTGTGAGCTTGCATCCGAGAGATTGTGGGTTCGAATCCCACTGTTGGCAGCCGTGAAGATGGTTTTCCGTGGTTTCTCATTTTCACACCATGAAATTGCTGGGGCTGTACTTTAATTAAGGCCACGGCCGCTTCCTTCCAACTCCTAGGCCTTTCCTATCCCATCGTCGCCAAAAGACCTATCTGTGTGGGTGCAACATAAAGCTACTAGCAATAAAAAAAAATTAAAAAGACTCATCAAGGTTGCATGCATCCGAGATGAAATTCTTTAGGCCCACAATTCAAAAACCAAACTGGACAAGTTAAGGAATGGTGTGGTTCGGAAGGAAGCTGGAATTGAGACATCATTGTTAGATCGGGTCAGCATGTCCAGACTGAGGTGGTTTAGACATGTAATGAGGATGGAGCCAACAAGGACAGCATATGTAAACTTGGAGAGACATATAGCAGGAAAACGGATGGTGGGAAGACCAAGAACCCACTGGATGGACATCGTAAAGATGGAGATTGCAGATTGGGGAAGGACACTGGAGGACGTCTTTAACAACAGAACGTATCTCAATAAGGCAGAATGGAAGAGGCTCGCCAACAGTACCCGGGAAACTGGAACTGTAAAATGATGATGATTTCTCCTAATATGGCTGTGTAATGAACAGAAGTAAAATCAAACTAGTTTTAGTGCTGACTTTCTGACCCCAACTTGACAGGTTTGATTCCGGCTCAGTCCGGTGGTATTTGGAGGTGCTCAAATACACCAGCCTTATGTTAGTAGATTTACTGGCATGTAAAAGAACGCATGAGGTTTTTGATTTTATTTTGTTATAAATAAATATCACACGAGATACGTTTACTTTCGTGCATAAAACTACTTTATTGGCGCCGAGTCTATTCCTTAACAGCACACAGCTATACACAATTATACACAACACTATAACACTATTAATTAAGCAATTTACTGTCAGTTCTGTCAAGTACAGATATCAACCAAATTCTAACATTGATTATTCGCTTTACCATCACAAGGCAAGACTAACCACCCTCTGACTCAAATCAATTTTGACAAGTTCAGATATCAACCAAATCCTCAGCTCACTGTAACACTCACTCTAACCCATACTCTACACTCTTACTCTTTAACTCCCACTCAGTCATTCTCTGGCCTCTAGGCATGTCAGCTCGATACATATACTGTTCGACAAACAGTCTAGAAATATCAACTTCTGCAAATATTCTTGCAACACTCAAAATGGAACACATCCAAACATACAAGGAACGATGATATAGATGTTGATTCCCATAGGGAAACCGAAATATTTGTCCCAAGTGAGTAAATTTATAACTAATTGATGAGCCCAACTTAGCACACTGGGCCGAAATGCTGGCAATCAGGAATGAGTTAGCTGGAAGATTTATTATGTCCAATATCATACAAGGAACAATCGATTGACTGGACTCTCAGTTGAAGTAGATCAAACTCGAATGTTCTATTACAGTTTACAAAGACACAGTGACAAAATCTATGACATTCCTAATGTTTCTACTTGTATCTGGATAATAAATCATTACAGTAAGTTTCCAGAACCCTACATATGTATCAGAATGATAGTGGATTATACCTAATATACATAATATTACAAAGTATTCTACAGTTTTTGACTACACAGATTTTGAGGTTAGACGTATTCATGTTATGTATTTGAGGTTATACAAATGTACAATACATTTTTGAAGGGTATAGTCATACTTGTCATTTAATAAAAGATAATTAAGATATATTAAACACAACAATTGAAGGTTTTTACAAGCGTTGAACTAGGTGTAGGATGGTACACATACAACATAGGGACAAAAATTTGGCACTCTAGTATCTCTGAAAACCAAAAAAATTAGATAGTGTGAGGTAAAACATTATTATTATTATTATTATTATTATTATTATTATTATTATTATTATTATTATTATTATTATTATTATTATTATTATTATTATTATTATTATTGTTGTTGTTGTTGTTGTTGTTGTTGTTGTTGTTGTTGTTGTTGTTGTTGTTGTTGTTTTATTGTTATTGTTATTGTTATTGAAGGTAACAGATGTGAAAATAATTAGAATAGTTTCTAGTATGATCAAAGGGGAAGCTGTGTGTGATGGCTAGATAAAAAATAAAAACAAGTTTGTAATGAAGATGCTTGTTGAAATTGCTTGTGATGTTAAGGGTTACGTAGTACTAATGAAGGAGGGTAGATTACCTTGGAGACTAATGGACTCAGCATTAGAGAATGGGAGAAATAGGAAGATCTTGTAGATGTTGATTATATGGTTTAATTAATTTAAGGTAAGGGCAGTAGGAGGACGACTATAATGCTTGATGTAGGTTGAGGATTTTGGAGGTCTAGTCCATTCACAGAGGTTGTCACACTGAACCCTGAAATATATAACTTATTTTAATATTTAGTTGTGTATGTATCAACATTTATTACTTTGTAATTCTCATTTGATAAATGGTTGCAAACCAAATTTGTATGAGTCACCGTCATCATCATCATCTGCCAATCAAATATTAGGCCAGGTGGCCTGTTATGGTCTCAATCCATCTTTTAGCTGGACGTCCAATAGATTATGTCCGCTTAGGTTGGTATCGTACTGTCTGTTTTGGAACTCGTTCCCTAGGCATTGTATTGATGTGGTCTCGTCAGTTTTTCCTATAGGTTCCTATGTAATTTAATACGGGTTCTGATTTTAGTTCTTTCATTGCATCATCATTCCTTTTATGATTCCATTGTGTATATCCTGCTTTGCATTTCATAAATCATAATATCTTGTAATAATTTCATTTCAGCAGTTGTGATCCCAGTTTCATCTTCTCTCCTGATTGTCCATTCCATATGTGAGAATTGGTCTAGCTTGTGATTTGTAGACTTGAAGTGTTGTGTCTCTCTCTACTAGGGATGGTTTCATTTTTGAGTTCACTGTGCCTATGGATTTGTTGAACTTCACTATTTTATTAGAAATATCTACATGATTGTCGAATGACAAGCAGTAGCCAAGTAATTGAAGGTATTAACTCTTTCTAACAGTTTGTTGAGACAGATCTTACTCAGAATTGGTTCTTTACCATGGAAAGTGAGTATTTATATTTTTTTTTTCTGTAGAAATTTCCATGTTTCATTCAGTAGCTATTCTACTGAGATGATGTATGGAGTGTTGTAAGTCGTCCTCTGTGCTGGCAAATAGTACTTGGTCATAGCATATAGAAGCATGTCTAATTTTAGGTGTCTGTTAATTATGATACTACCATGGGGAAGATGTCTCCAATCTTTTATAAGGGCATTCACGTCTATGATAAAACGCAGTGGGGAGGGGCTGCAACTTTGGTGTACTCCTCTGTTGATTAGTTTCCACAGTGAAATTGTACCATTAGCCGTGACTGCAATAGAGTTGTTTTCATATAATTTTTATTCGCTCAAAGTTAAGTTCATAAAAAGGAACACAATGACAGAACAGAGTGGAAAGAGAGAGCAATAGGAGGAGACAAGGACAAACTTGAAACCACAAAAGGACATTCTCCATATCTTGCTCTCTTTACCCTGTCGAAGGCCTTTTTGTAGTCCACGAATGCTAAATGTGTGGATATGTTGAATTCCCTATGTTTCTGTATTAAAATTTTGAGGAAAAAATAACCATCTGCACATGATCTTCCTTTCTGGAGACCATTCTGTTCTTCACCAGTCAGGGTTGAGTAGTGTGTATATAGCTTATTTTTTATGATGATGGCAAATATCTTAGAGTATTATTTAATGTGTATTTGGTAAGTCCATTTGTATGAAATAGTAATTATTTGAAGATGAATAGACAACTGCACTGATTTAAAAAAATTAACCATGGTTAGTATTAATAATGGAAAGGAACAAACAAGAGCCAAATCAAGCCATACGCTCAGAGATAATTTAATGAAAAGAAACATAATGACAGAAGGAGGGAGCAATAGAAGGAGAGAACAAGGACAAATATGAAACCACAAAAGGACATTCTCCACATCTTCATATACTGCCTTCTTCAAATAGGTCATTCCCAGGGCTTCTATATCCATTTCTTCTCATACTGTGATTAACTTGTTCCTGCATCCCAGCTTCATCAGTAGGGCACATCAACATTCAGTAAGGGCCATCTTGAAAGATTTTCCGTCTTTATGTGGGAAGTGTAAGATAAGAAGAAAGTCAGATGGACCCAGGAAAGGAGAAGAAAAATAAGTTCAAAAGAAATACTGGTGGAAAAAGAAGTTATTCATAGAGATTGATTGATTGATTGATTGATTGATTGATTGATTGATTGATTGATTGATTGATTGATTGATTGATTGATTGATTGATTGATTGATTGATTGATTGATGTTTATTTATTTATTTATTTATTTATTTATTTATTTATTTATTTATTTATTTATTTATTTATTTATTTATTTATTTATTTATTTATTTATTTATTTATTTATTCCAAATATACAGGTGTTAGCCCAATTAGAATATTTGCTCATAACTTCTAATCTTATAAAATATAATTTGAAAAATACAAGAAATAAGATAATCACAAAATAGAGTATGAAATAAAAATTTACCTAACTACAGTATAACAGCAGTGATAAAGATAAAGAATACAATAAAAAGAATAGTAAAAACAAAACAAAAACAGGCAACATGGCATCATTCATCTAGTTAATTATTATGTGTAATAAATACCTACAAGATTTCTAAAAGTTGGTTTTCATATTTTGTAATAAATCTATATTCAGAGGATGTAATTTATTATACAGTGACATCATTCTGTATAGGGCTGAATTTAACGTTTGTTTGTTTGTGTTAACTATTAGCAAGAAAAACAAATTCCTAAATTTACCTGCCAGTTTTCTAGGTGCATACAGTAGGAGTTGACAAGTTAGATCAATACTGTCTATTTCATTGTTAACCAGCTTATAGAGAAACATCATCGACTGACGTTTTCTTCTGATATCAGGCCTTTCAAAATCAAACATTTCACTCATCTTCATCATCATTTAACAGTTCCATCTTATGATATGATAAATATTTAGGATATTCTCTGCTTTGCCTGAAGTATATATATTTCAGGAACTTTTTCTGGATCCTTTCTATCAAATCTGTGTGTAATTTTGTTGATGGATTCCAAATAATAGAGGCATATTCCAGATTTGATCGAACTAATGAAATATACAAACAAAATAAAGATTTATTACTTAGGCTACACAAACGTATCATTATAAACCCAAAGTTCCTGTATGCCTTATTCACAGCAATTTCAATATGGGTAGTGAAACTTAAATCACTAGTTAATATTACTCCTAAGTCATTAATTTCATTTACTTGTTCCAGTTGTGCATCATTGATTGAGTACGTAAAATTTTTCTTATCTCTTTTCATTGAAAAAGTGATCTTCCTCCATTTATTAATATTGAAGGGTAATTTGTTAAATGTGTTCCAATCAGACAAGATATTTAAATCAACTTGCAGTTTAAACAATCGTGCACACTTGATGTTGATTTATATAATTTAATATTGTTAGAAAATAATAATACCTTTGAGAACCAAACTTTGCTAGGAAAATCGTTTACAAACAAGAGAAGCAGCAAAGGACCCAAATTAGAGCCTTCTGATACTCCAGATTTTGCAATGTAATTATAAGAAAACATGTTTCTGTAACTTACAAACTGACTTCTATGCTTCAAATATGAAACCAGAAGAGACATAAGAGACTGACATAAATTATAATCCATTAATTTACTGACTAGACAATCGTGATCCACTTTGTACAAAGTTACATAAATTGGTTACTGTGGATTTCTTCAGTATAAAACCATGCTGATTGCATGGGATAATTAATTTGATATGATTACAAATGTGAACATATAGAATACTTTTAAATATTTTAGCTGGAGACGATAAAACTGTAACTGGTCTGTAGTTATCTATTAACTGTTTCTTCCCGTATTTATAAATTGGCATAACTTTGATGTATTTCCATTCTTTGGGAAAGGTAGAATTAGCTAGGATAAGATTGAATAATATCTGGAGAGGTTCAATTAATATTTCCCTACAAGCCTTAAATATATAAGGAGGTATTAGGAGATGTCGCCCTGTGTGCGAGGACGGTACAACAAAGAAACTGAACCAAATGTCATCTTCTGGATCTGAACAGATACCTCCTTATCTCATAAAAGGTAGTGCAGATGTTCTTATAGACCTGTTTTTGTTCACAATTGGGTCATTATGAGTTGCAGGAATGTTGGGGACAGTATAAATAGCCAGTTTCCCTTGTAAGGCAGACCGTCCAACGAGGTTGGGTAACATCTGTCATGTATGGCAACTGCACACATTTTTGGAGTGGAGGATAGTGTTGAGTTGCAGGAATGTTGGGGACGATACAAACAGCCAGTTCCCCTTGTAAGGCAGACCGTTCAACGGTTCATTGAAAACTGTTTGGAGTGCTTCCTGGTTTGAATACATTACATTTTTTGTTGTTACACTTTCAGAGGTTATAGAGGTTGAAATAAGCTATACATTGATGCTAAAATATGAGAAAGGCTTTTTTTTTTTTTTTTTTTCCAGTTGTAACTCTTTCATTCTCAGTCATCAAGATATTGATATGTTTTTTCGCTGTTGTATAGAGCCTGTATTGAGAAAAATTTAAATGTATGAAAAGATAATATACCACAAAAGTGAATCGAGCAGTGACAATTTTAGTGAAGGAAATCAAAGTAAAAGATCGTCTCCACCCACAGGGGGATCTTGTGGGTTTAAAAGTGGAACCAAAATTTGAATTTATTCAAGTACGGTAAGTTATATTTATGTAATTTATTGCATATCTTATTTTTCTTGATGTTTGTTGCAGATCATTTTTGGCAGCAGTGTGGATCATTCTAACCAGAAAGATCGGCCAAAGTCTCTTCACCTCCAGGTTTCACGGTTCTCCATTACTAATGTTCGTAGCCTGGAGCATAGCTCTCGGGCTGACCTTGCTAAGTGCGTGGATGCTCTGCAGTTAGGCTCCCTCTTTTATGGAGCAGAGTTTCCAGCTGTTCCAGGAGATTTCCATGTTGTTACTGAGAAGTTTCTGAAACACATTTCTGGTAAGATTGGCAACTTTCTTGTTCCTGGTGCCATTCAAAGATTGTGCCTTGATCCTTCATCATCAATAATAACTAGTCAAGTATTGATAATATGGGAGGATAACAACAAAAGTAAAACTTACAATTAAACTACACCTTTGCAGATTGTCTATTAATAGGGAACCTGATATTTTGCCGGGTTTCATTTAAGAAATCGATTGAGATTGAATCAATCATTGAACAATAACATGTATTGAAATTGACAGAACTTGACAACATGCACATGTTACTGGGTTATCACTTAACACTCCATTAACTCCAGCAACAACCAGTGTGGTCTTGTCACTAAACATACACGCTTTTAATTGAAGCCCTATCACTTGTTCCTTGCTTTGTTCAGTATTTATTCTACACTGACATACCAGAAGGCATTTGATACCTGCGTAATAATATGTAAGGCCCCTTGTAATCTAAAGAAATGCAGCATCTCAATGTGGCATAGATTCCACCAGAAGATGGACATTTGGAGATATGTTAAGCCATGGTGTCTAGATTACTTCTTACTTCTCCTTGGTATATGCAGATTTGAATGGATTTCTCCACCTGGGGATTATGTACTGTATGTGTGTATGTACGGTCCTCAGCCCTAAGGCTGGTTGGATCCTCAACAGCTCCGCCATCAGCTGTCATAGATGGCCTAGGCATCACTGGAGAGACGTACTAGGGAGATGACAAGTGATGTAAGTTTCCTGTTGCTTTCCTCACTGAGCCAGAAGTTATTACATATCAGTCTGCCAAGCCCACTGAAATACATGGATCATCCAACCCTATGAGCAACATTTTCACACCATTCATAGTGGGGACTGGCTGCATAAGGAATGGCATTACTAGAATTGCTCATACCTGTCACTTTAATATTGTCAAAGTCAAGGATGAGACTGAGACAGGTCAATGAAAGTAGCAAAATTGCTCTAGCCTATACCAGAAGACACAGTGCACTGTAAACACTGGGTCCTGCCAGCAAAGGCACCCTGGGGATAAATATTTAGCCAACATGATAGCTACACCATTTATTGGAACTGTGCAGAATTCTCTTTTAGTCAGTTGCAATCAACTTCAACCCAGTGTGATGGGGTGGATTATTCTGATGGAATATTTTTTCAATGTCAGGATAAATGAGATCCTTGAAAGGCTACAAATAGTCATCATGGAACAGTCACTTTTTAAGTATGTGGTTTGTTGAACCAGTGGACCCAACTATGTAAATACATACATTACGTAGCAATATGGAAACACCACAACCTTAGACAGTGGCTTGTTGACAGCTGGGTCTGTGGCCTCATCAGGTTTGTGTCAAGCTCACTCACTACCATTAACTCAAAACTACTACTTACTCATCGGAGCATGCCACATTTTTTCCAATTCTTCAGAGCCCAGTATGCAACTTCTTAAGCTCAGGTAAAGCTCTTAGATCCTCTGCTTCCCATATCCCATAGAAGCTAAAGGGCGTTGCACAGGTCTGTTGTATAAGTTTGTCATATCTCCTGCATTGAATGCAGCTGTGATTGGAGCCAGTATTGTTGCTCTGATTCCACAGACAATCCTAATCCTGGTCATACTCAGCCACTGCTCTATCCACTGTGAATCATAACAATCTTCCATGACATATTCTTAAAAATGTATGATGCTGTGGAATGAAGATTACTGAATGTCTGCATAACTCCAGAAATGGAAAGTTTCATTTGTTCAGTATCCACTACCATGCCCCATTTGAGCATGGATAGCACACATCACTTTTCCTTGAGCTTCCGGTCAATGAATGACGCAATTTCCTTCTCACAATTAAAGAAGATATCGGGATTCCAAAGTTGTCTTGGGGCAGTGACACTCTCTTACCACGACTTGTGGCATATAAGCATAGAAATATGTAATTTTCTTCAGTTGACTGGAACGTTGCAAGTGAAGCGTATGTGTGCAAGTGCTGAGTGCTAAGTATAAGCAAAATGGGACTAGCGCCTGAACTCTAAAATGGTATTAATTACTTTTAAATGGTGTTGTTAATGATGATCACGGTGCTGTTGGTGATTGGAGAAACGGAGATTAATCCTGGTTCCCTGAGGTTGTAATATATTGAAAAAAATAAGGATGTGGTAAAGTAGCTGAGCCAAGTTAGCATGACAAGGGAGTTGATTATGGATCAATAAGGATATTCAAGTTCTGAAAAATAGCCTGAAAGGTGAATTGGCAAAAATTAGAGAAGGTCTAAAAAAGTAACAAGAGAAGATGGACTTATTAAAAGGGACATCACATGGTGTTGAGTAGTGCACATGAGAACTGGAAAGAAAGCCCAAAAAATAAAACTTGCACAACATAAAAGCCTCATCATATTTGGCATTAAATAGAAGAGTGGCAAGAATAAACTATTGTTAACATCTGTGTTGGAAGTGATAACGGCAGGAGTGAGAGTGAACTTCACTGAATCTGATGTAGATGATATACAGAGAATAGGAAGAAATCAAGGAAATAGGCCTATAAAGTTGCAACTGGTATCTGGTATGAAAGCTTACCAGATTCTACTTAACTCCAAGAATTTAAAAGGGGGAAGAGGTATGGGTCAAAAGAGATGGGACCTGAAGAAAGGAAATTAAAGTTCTTCGATTTTACCAGCGTGAAGCCAGAAAGGAGGGTCTTACAGCTGTCACAAAGGGCAAGAGGTTTATCATCATGGGAAATGGTTGGAGGAAAAGTTACTCATTAGCACAGCTGGATACTTTGGCTTGGGGAGACAGTACAGCAACACTGACACAAGCCGGAAGGAGGATTGCTGACCTGCAAGAAGCAGAAGTGGAGCACGTGCCAGCAATTTTGCTGACAGCTATGCAGACTGTGGACACTGTCACAAGCAACGAGGAGCAACCCAGGAGAATAGGCTTGTTATCAGATGTTGGAAAGGAGGCTGGGACCAGTACAACACTGGCAGCAGTAAGAAGCAGGAATAAAATAGAGGATCCAAAGATAAAGAAACAGGGACATAATCTGAAAGAAATTTGGGTCAAGAAGGGTAATTATGTAGATGCAAAGGGAAATAAAGAGGAAGAAAAGGTGGTCGGGGGATACATAGCTCTCCTCGTGGCAGTATAATCCAAATTGACAAGCCTGTTAATTCAAGTAGTAAAACAGGAAATGTGACAGATAAGAGGAAAGCAAAATAACTAGAATGGCCCCCTCGTTCGCCTGATTTAAGCACATGTGATTTTTATCTATGGGGAAATCTTAAAGGAAAAGTTTACAGGAATAATCCTCGAACTGCAGAAGAATTAAAAACTGAAATTAGGTTTAATTAAACTGGGGAATGATGAAGTGACCAAGCTTGTTGATAATTGAGTTATTTGCCTTTTTAGAAACATGATTACTTGAAGGAATTACACTCTCATGGAAGGGATATGAGACAAAAAGTGTAATGAAAAGAAAGAAAGGTTCACACGACAGAAACCCTTGCGGTATATCACTTTTAATAACAGAGGAGATTCATATCAAATGATATGAGGATGTAATTTGGGCACAGTTTTTCACTGAGTGGTAGAGGATAGAGAGTTATATGTATAGGCTTCCTATATAATCATCCATTAGGGGTCACTGCAAATAATCAGATTTAAAAAAAGGATTTAATGGAAGAAATTAATTAAAGTTAACTTTGATGGGAGATTGGAATGTTTGTGTTTATGAAATGAAGCTACTGGCAGCTTCCATATAAAATAAGTATATAATCTTATTGAACACATTCATTTTGTTTGTAGGCACATGTTGAAGGCAATATGATTATTCACTGTGAGAACTCAAATACATAAACAACATTGTACCGGGCGAGTTGGCCGTGCAGTTAAAAGCGCGCAGCTGTGAGCTTGCATCCAGGAGATAGTGGGTTCGAATCCCACTGTCGGCAGCCCTGAAGATGGTTTTCCGTGGTTTCCCATTTTCACACCAGGCAAATGCTGCGGCTGTACCTTAATTAAGGCCACGGCCGCTTTCTTCTCATTCCTAGGCCTTTCCTATCCCATCGTCGCCATAAGACCTATCTGTGTCGGTGCGACGTAAAGCAAAACAGCACAATAAACAACATTGTAGCCATCTTGTAACATTGTAACAGAACGGCCACCTGCAATCAATGTGGTGCGTGGTACTAAACCAGTATATGGTGATACTATACAAACTACCAACCTGCGATGAATAAATATCTAACATACTGCCTGCCAAAAGGCATCTTTCCTTTTCTATTTCACAATTGGTAAGGGACAGAGTTTGTGAATAGGCCTTTCGCATTCACCATTATTCCTCTGCACAATCACTACACGAATTAATCCGTCACTTACGGGATGCACATTCTTGATTACTCCCATCTTCCACTGCATAAGAGGTAGGTTTCCTTCTTTCAGTATGACTAGGTCTCCAGGCTGAAGATTGGGATATTCCACTCCCCATTTATTCCTTTGCTGTAAGTTATTGATGTATTCATTTGGCCATTTCCTCCATAAGTTCTGAGATAGCTGCTGAATATATTGCCATCTGGTGATCGGTAAGTGTAGTAACTGGATCTCCTATAAGGAAGTGGGACGGATTGAGGGAAGAGGAGTCCAAAGGATCATCATTTAATGTGGTGAGAGGACGTAAGTTTACGCAGGCTTCAATTTGTGTTGGAGTCCTGCTGATTATGTTAACGGCCAAAAGCATGCAAAAGAGTATCTGTGATGTGACAAAAAAAAAGGGTCATCAAATGAATGTTTCCTGGACGAAACTTTTGATTTGTAAAAAGGGGCAGCAAATGAACAATGGATGATATATGGATGTAAAATAGAGGTCAGCAATAGATTACAATACTTGTGAATATTATTTATTCATTTACATAGTTTATGCCCACATTGGAGCACTTAAATCAAACCCAAATACATTTATGTTAACAAAGAATTAACTGAAGATTTAGCTTGCATCGTCTTCTTTCTTTCCCAAAACCTCTTCATTCTGGCTGACCTGGCTTCCCTTTCTTCATCAGATATAACATATTGTTTGTGTTGTACAGTTTTTAATGACAATCTTATTTGTTTGTTCTTGAGAATCCTTTTTTCTTCTCTATTTTCAGTTTGCTTCATTGTAATATTCAGCTCTTCTAAATCATTCTGAACTTCTTTAAACCAATTATTTTTTGTTTTACTTTTCCGAAAGTAATTACAGTAAATAGTTGTTTTATTATCCTATTATCATTTAATCTAGAAAGATGACAGAAAAAGGCAGTTCTTTTTCTCATCGAATCTACAGGGAGAATAATTTAAGTCTTCAGACTTCTCGCGTGCCGTGGGAAGTACCGAGCGAACGCCATAAGGCTTCTGTCAACATGGCGAGATAAGAAGTGTTCACTGCAGCGCGCAGCTGTTTAGCACTCTGTCCCTCAGTTAGTTAGAAAATATTGGATTTTTAAGGTGTGTTGTGAGGTTATTATCACGATGGTTAAATACACTATAGAGCAAAGAATACTTTTGGTCAAGTGTTATTTGCGCAAGAAGAAACCAGTTAAAAAGTGCCTTCGAAAATTCCGTAGACAATTTCCCAGTGCGACAGTACCGTCAAAACGTTATGTGCATCAGCTCGTTTACAAGTGACGTAGTACCGGTTCCGTAAGCAATAAGAAAAAGAAGCGAAGGAGAACAGTTCTCACACAGGAGAGGTTAGAAGGTATACAGGCAAGACTCCAGGTCAGTCCACATAAGTCGCTTCGGAGAGTAGCTCAGGAAAGTGGTATTTCACCTCCTTCAGCATGTAATGCAACAAAATTGTTACGTTTATGATCTTATCGGACCCCTTCAGTCCATAACATACTGCCTACAGATTTCAATGCAAGAATACGATTTTGCAAATTGGCTAACAAATAGTGTCCATGACGGTATTATGGATCCAAACTTTCTTTTTATGAGGGACGAAGCCTGGTTTCATTTGAGTGGATATGTCATTTCACAGAACAATAGAATCTGGGATACAGACAACCCGCACATTTTACAGCCGAGACCTCTGCACGATGTGAAGGTGGATGTGTGGTGCGCTATCAGTGCCCGACTAATTATCGGTCCGATATTTTTTCAGGACACGATTACTTCTGACCGTTATATTCAAAACATTCTGGAACCATTTTTTACTGAACTGACTGAAGAAGAGAAAAGGTACGGCTGTTTCCAGCAGGATAGTGCAATAGCCCACACGGCGCGTAGCTCTATGCGACGGGTACGGGAAATGTTGAATGATGATGAGATCATCAGGAAAGGCTTATGGCCCCCTCGTTCGCCTGATTTAAGCACATGTGATTTTTATCTATGGGGAAATCTTAAAGGAAAAGTTTACAGGAATAATCCTCGAACTGCAGAAGAATTAAAAACTGAAATTAGGAACATTGTGCATTCTATCGGTGTCCATGAACTACAAAGTGTGTTTTGAAATCTCATTACAAAATGTGAAGCTTGCATTGCAGCTGAAGGAGATCACTTTCAGTATCGTCTGTAAATACTGGTGAGTTCAGTTTAATTGCCTAGTTGATTTATTCATTGATGTATTTATTCATTTATTTATTTATTTATTACTGGTGAGTTCAGTTAACTTTCCTAGTTGATTTATTTATTTGTTTATTCATTTACGTATTTCTCCACAGCATCTATGTAGCCGGTGAGTTCAGTTTCGTTTAGTTTGTATAGGCGTAATCATGCCGCTTTTTTGAGCCGACTATGCCTGCTTGTCATGGCGAGCACTGCGCTCACTATCTCCCCTTCCCAGCGCGCCTAATCCTCAGCACTCCGCTCTGCACTTTCATATTAATCACCCTGTATTATAGATTCACTTTTCCTATAAACCACTGCATTAGGCAATAATCTCCGTTGTCCATCCACCTGATGTTTTTTATTAATGATTGTTCTGAGTATCCTTCTGTCAACCTTTTGCAGTGTATCAGTTGTTGCTTTGGTGTTCAATTTAAATAGTGTTTCACAAGCATAAGTCGCTTCAGGTTTAATGATGGAACAATAATGTTGAAGTTTAGCGTTATTGAAAGAGATTTTTTCTTGTACGTTGGCCATGTAATTCGTTGTGCTTTTTTTAACTTAAATGTTCTGCTTTCTATTGATGATTTTTCATGAATTCCAAGTTATAATTTCACCAAGATATTTAAACTTATTCACAATTTTAATTTGTTTGGTATTGGCTAAGGTAATGGTTGGTGCTGTAACAGGGAAGGTTGGCATTATTTCTGTTTTTTCATATGAAATTTGCAATCCAACTTTTCTTGCAATGTTATCAAGTTCTTCTATTTGCAATTTAGCTTCTTCCATATCATTAGCAAGTAGTGCAAGATCATCAGCGAATGCTAAACAATTGAGTCTTATTTTTCTGCCAATCTTCATGTTAGGTTGACACATCTTATTCCATTCCTGCATGATTTTTTCCAACACACAATTAAACAATAATGGTGAGAGTCCATCTCCCTGCCGACGTCCAGTATTAATGTCAAATAAATGGAAATGGGTCCACTAGATAAAACAAGCAAAACGGAAAGGTCTTGCAGCATTATCAGTAATTAAAATCCTTGAGTGTAAATTTCCGGATATAGATTATAAGATTCAGAAAAATGTTCTACAAGCTTTAGTGAAAAGTCGAATGTTAAGGTGGGTCCAGACTTATTGCACGGCTCCACATGGTGTTATCCGGTGATATAATACAATGCAACACAAGAATTTTCCTCCGCTGGATCATCCATGTTTATCTGTATCCGAAAACCTGTATCAAAATTCATGCAATATGAAGAAGGGGAGTAACAAATCTTACCAGTTGAATTAATTGATACTGAGTAAAATTAATAGTAAAAGCATCATTCACTATTTAACATTTCATTATGAAGCACTCACCTTTTCCCATTCCCCTATGTTTCTTCATTTTCCTTCTCCCTCCTTAGGGCTGATAACCTACATGTTAGGCCCCATAAAACAACAATCAACAAATCTCTCTCCTTTGTGAAGCCAGCAAGTATTCCATTTTTCTTTTACAATTGTCACAATCATTATAATCATCATCATCATAATCATCATCATCCTCACTCTCATAGAACCCCTCCAGTGTGCCAGGTAGGGTGGTGTTGAACGAGTCTTCACCATCGTTGTTCATCCAGAAATGCCTTTTCTCTCACCACTGACTCCCAGTTCCCTCCTCTTCTCTCCACATCCTCTCTCAGTTGGTGTAGCCATCTATTCATAGGTCTTCCCACTGGTCTCCTTCTTTCAACCATTGTTTCTAGGCATGCACTTGGTGTTCTTGTGCCGGGCATTCCCTTTACATGTCCATACCATGTTAGTCTAAAAGTCCTTAGCCTCTCTTCTATTGAGTTCACTTCCAGTTCCATTCTGATGTCATCGTTCCTTACATGGTCCTTGCATGTATTTTGGAGGGTAGTTATTAAAAACTTCATTTCACATGCTTGCAATTTACGAACTTCTCTCTCTTTCAGTTTACATGTTTCTAGACTGTATGTGAGAATGGGCACAAAGTATGACTTATACAGAATCTTCTTGGTTCTCATGCGCACTTTGTTATCCCAAAGTAGATGTCGTAAGAGGTTGTAGAAGTTGGAACTGCTAGCCACTCTGTTTACTACTTCTTTATCTGCAGTACCCTTGCTGGAAATCATACTCCTGAGGTATTTGAATACCTGTACATATTGAATGTTTTTACCTTCAAACTTTATGTGGCAGTCAGTATCTTTCCTATTCATTTCCAATGCGACAGTCCTCAGCTGATTTGTTTAGTTCGTTTCCTACTTCCTCCCATGCATCCTGTTTTGTTTTTCTTCATTAAAGTGTTCTGTGTTTTGGTGGTTCCATATCATGTCCTTGTTCTTGTACACATGGATTGGCTTTATCATGCACTCCTTTCTGCACTCCATTATGAATATAAACACTGAATTGAAAATACAAATAATGCTCTGGCAATGACTCCAGCTCTCCTTAGTGTGAAACTGAGTAGCAGCAGTGTAATGCAATGTGTGCACGTTCAGACTAGCACGCCTGCACTGCATGTCGACTGCCAATGAGCAAACAAGCTGTTACGTATCACCATATCAACACTTTGCAACAATAACACAGGGTATTGTCCACACTGATACACAATGGAGATATTATTTGGGGATACAGAACAAGTCTGAACCCGCCTTTATATTGAGCTGAACTATGGTGGTTAGAGAAAGAGTGTGAGATGCTGAATGAGATAGTGAGTAAGTTCTGTAATATTATAATGGGGTTACCAAATTGTGGAGTAAGATTAATTAATATGTGAAGAAAGTATTCAAGTTTATATTCTTAAAATAATTTTTAAATACATATTGTTTAAGACTGAAAAGGGTGACCAGCTTCTGCAGATGGCATATCATCATCAGAGTGACAATAAGCCATGCGCCACATGCCGCAACGAGCGTAAGTCTCATATAACCTATGTCATTTGACTAACACGCTCTCTCCTTCAGTTCATTAATTTTATCTAATTTTATCCGTCATTTATTCAGGTTAACTTCATGGACACCGCAACGAATTGCAAATTTTTACCAGCCACAAATTAAAAATTGTCAGTTTTAACCATACCTTCATGCACCGTCCTGACAATGTCTAACAGCATTTCAGCATGATTTTAACAAGCACTACAGGAACATTTCGTTTTGTTTACATTGGTTTATGTGGAAACACCATCTAGCAGTTCTGCATCAGCTGGTGGTTATTTACAGTGGTGTCCAGTGGCTTGCATCCTGCTAACACCACTCAAGTAGATTTGGCAATCGATGATCTGACTACAGAATCAACATTTACCAGTTACCGTTTTGCAATTGAAATTTTAATGATTAGCAGTGATGGAACTAACAATTCGACGAATATTAATGCAAGAAAGAGTCTGGATGATGAGCATACTCCATATGCTAAGAATTTAGAGCCTAATTTATTTATTTTTCAAATTTTACACATAGTTCATCCCAGATTTTAATGTCAGTTGTATTTTTGTACATTTGTTTTATGTCAGTTGTGTGTTTGTACATTTGTTTAATAATTAGATGTTTTACATTAAGGCTGAAGATGGCCAGCCAAGGCCGAAACTAGTCCCTAGTTTAGTAATGTAATTCAAAAATAATGCATGTTATAGTATTGAAAAGGTGGACCTTTACGACATTAATAATTATTATTGTGGTCACAATTCAATACGGATCAAAACCATGAAGTTTATATCCTATGATTATGTAGCCAACCAGGCAAAACAGAAAGCCTGTTTATATTTATGTCTTAAAGTCAAAATAGCCAAATTGGGCAAAGACATCGAATTTCTCAAACAGTGTATTGCTCACAATTTGACACCCAACTTTCTTAAAAGCAAGTTTAAGACTCATCGTTCTTCTTTTCAAATGACTAAAACCCAAACTAGAACAAATAAGATTTGGCTGAGAGAGAAGATCAAATTTTTGTACAAGAAAAAGTCCTTTTTGAATCATAGATTATATGAGACTCACCTGGAAACTACAAGTTTACTTTCAGATGCTCACTGGAACCTATTTCAAGCCCAAGTTGACAATAGATTATTTATTGTATTATCAAAGACAACAAACCCTAGAGAAAAAGCTGCATATGTTAATGAACTCTAAACTCAACAATAATCCTAAAGAAACCAACAAAAACACTAGGCCTAACATGCCCAACCAATTTCACCCTCCAATCATAAATTTGTCCAAGGTACCATTGAATGAAGGTGAAAGTTCCATTTTAGCCAAGGCCCTAAACACAATTGGCATAATTTTAACACTGTGAACACAGCCATCACTACAACAGTAGAAGCAGAATTAGCCATTAGCAAATTATTCTTCTTCATGTGCCATGTCCTCGCAGAACATCGGCGATCAGTAGCATGATCTGTTCTTTGTTCATAGCTATTCTCAACAGAGTAAGCCTTGTCACCCCAAACCACTGGCTCAATTTTCCGAGCCATGATGTCCTACTTCTCCCCGTCCACGTTTTCCATTAATTTCCCCTTGGAGTATTACTTGCAGAAGGTGGTATTTACAGTTCCGCATCATATGACCAAAGTATTCTAGCTTCCTTTTCTTGATGGTAGTGAGAATTTCTGGTCTTTGTTCATACGATGCAAAACATCTATATTGGTCCATTAGCAAATTGCCAGCAGATAAACAAGACGAAGTAAGGATTGAAGTAAAAAGAAAATTAAACTCCATTCTTAACCCAAAAACAATATTAACTCCCATAATTTACCCCTTAGTACTCGTGACGACAATAGCTACAAGGATTCGATTCTCATACAAAAGCAAATACATGCTCTCAAAGAAAGAGAATCCATGATAATAATCTTATAATTACATCATCATCATCATCATCATAATCATTGTTGACCAACTCCAGTTTCCCAGGTGTGGTATACGAGCCCCTTCCATTTTGTTCTGTCCATGAACCATTCTTCGTTCACAATCCTCTCCCAATCCTGACCTCTCTCCTCTACATCCCTCTTCACTAAGTCTGTCAATTTTTCTCTAGTTCTGCCCACTGGTCTCTTTCCCCTGATTTCTCTTTCATACTCCTTTCTTATAATTATGAAAGCAGATTAAGGTAACACTACCGTCATAATGGACAAAAAGGAATATGTAAGCAAAACAAATCAATTTTTTTAAAGATAGCTCATTCTCTACAGTAAAGAAGGACCCTACCCCGAGAATCCAACGCCAGCTTAAGCAGACCCTCAGGAATACTTCATATCTATTGACAGATCAAGAAAAAACTAAATACTATGAACCCAGGTTTGCGCACCGCCAAAGCCCTCCCCATGATACACAAAACCAGCGTCCCCATTTGCCCGATCATTAACTATAGACCGAGTCTGTTATATAAAGCATCACAATTCATTCAAAGATTTTTAAGAAGGAACTATCATTTTTTGTTGAAAAAATCCATCAAAAACACTAAGGAATTGATCGGTAAATTAAAAAGTTTTAACATTCAATCCAATTATTCTCTCCACTCATTCGATATTGTAAACATATATCCTAGCATACAGATCTCCAAGGTATATCCCATCATTCAAAACAATTTAAGCAAATACAGCGGCGTAAGTGTATTAGAAATACAGATTTTCATGTCTATGCTTAAATTAGTTATAAGCAACAATTATTTCACTTTCGATAATGTTATTTATCAACAAGAAGGATTGGCTATGAGATCGCCAGCTTCGGGTATCTTAGCTGAGATTTACTTGGATTTTTTGGAAAACACCAGAATTGATGATAATAACTTTGACAACATCCTTTTCTGGGCAATATGTAGATGACACCATAGTAATTATGGTTGAGGGCATCACAGACGCTGCTACCACCCTTATTAATCTAAATAACATTGGCTCGCATATAAAATTCACATTTGAATCTGAAATTGAACAGAAAATTAATTTTTTAGACTTAACTATTTTCAGGCACCCAAGCCATTTAAGATATAAGATTTTCAGAAAACCCACCCAAACAGTCACTACAATCAGTCAACACGCTCTCTCCTTCAGTTCATTAAATTATCTAATTTTATCCATCATTTATTCAGGTTAACTTCATGAACACCGCAATGAATTGCAAATTTATACCAGCTACAAATTAAGAATTGTCAGTTTTAACCATACCTTCATGTGCCATCCTGACAATGTCCAACATCATTTCAGCATGATTTTAACAAGCACTACAGGAACATTTCATTTTATTTACGTTGGTTGATGTGGAAACACCATCTAGCAGTTCTGCGTCAGCTGGTGGTTATTTACAGTGGTGTCCAGTGGCTTGCATACTGCTAACACCACTCAAGTAGATTTGGTGATTGATGATCTGACTACAGAATCAATATTTACCAGTTCCCGTTTTGCACTTGAAATTGTAATGATTAGCGGTGATGGAACTAACATTTCTATGAATATTAATGCAAGAAAGAGCCTGGATGATGAGCATACTCCAGATGCTAAGAATTTAGAGCCTAATTTATTTATTTTTCAAATTTTACACATAGTTCGTCACAGATTTTAATGTCATTTGTATTTTTGTACATTTGTTTTTATGTCAATTGTGTGTTTGTACGTTTGTTTAGCTATTAGATGTTTTACATTAAGGCTGAAGGTGGCCAGCCAAGGCCGAAACTAGACCCTACTTTAGTAATGTAATTCAAAAATATTGCATATTATAGTATTGAAAAGGTGACCATTACGACATTAAACTTAATAATTATTATTGTGATCACAATTCAATACGGATCAAAACCATGAAGTTTATATCCTATGATCTTTCAACTTAGTGACCATTTGAAATGTTGCCTTTGTTGCAGGAACCAAGCTGTAGTCCCTTTTCCTAAGTCTACTAAAATCCCATGTGGATTAAACCTCCACCCTCTTTATTTACAGATACACAAATGTTGCTGTCAAAACTAGTCTATCCTAGGCTAACAACTTATTAAAACAACGCTGAAAAAGAAACATCCTAAGCTAAAATAATCTCTTTGAAAATCACATACCTTATTTCGTAATTGACCTTACTTTCATACCGCAAGTTCACAATTCAAAAATGAACATAATAAACAGGTTGGGGTTCTGACGTGTTAATGCCTATGAATATTCTTTTCATCAACTTGTCAGCTATCATGCCTTAAATATAATTTATGATTGTATCATCCATTATGAGTTAATTACATCTCTCATTCCTGATCAAAATCCTTCAAATGACAAATTCAGCTTAGAAACTTCCATATTATGATGGTCCTAAACAAAGGTAATTACCACCTCGATCCAAATGAAATTTGCTCATTTTTTCACCTTACAATTCTACTTGAGGCAATTAGGCAAAATTGTTTATAACTCTCAACAGTATTCCCTGCATCCTGGGATACTTACATTCTGATATAACGATTGCCATTTGCATGTGGCTTACTTTTACACTTTGATCCATTTATTTATATCACTGAGCACTGAATTCTGGATTGGTGACCTTATTCCGTCATATATCTCCCTTTCTTCATTATCCCCTATAGTCTGCATATTTAATTATTTAAGATGTCGTCATCACTTCGGGCTCTTATTCCTTGAGCTAAATTATTTAACTTCATCATGTGCATCTTCCTCCTCCTCCTCCTCATCATCATCATCATCATCATCATCATCATCAGTTTTCCTTTATCCAGCTGTAGCCGGGTAGGGGCAAATATAGTTCCTCTCCACTTTCTTTGGTCTCCCCACCATTCCTCCTCCAACACTGCTGTGTCCCAGTTCAGGTTTCTTTCTATAATACTGCGTTGGATTGTGTCCTTCCATCTCAATCATGGTCGTCCGTGGCCTCTCCTTCCTTGCATTTACATTTCCATCACCTTTTTTGGCATTCACTTTATGTGCCCAGACGGTCGGCTCTTCTCTATTCTACCATTCATTTTCTCCACTCCAATTTCTTCCAGGATTTTCTCATTCCTTATTTTGTCTCTTCTACTCTTCTGTATCATACTCCTCAAGAACTTCATTTTGGCTGCCTGTATTCGACTGCCATCCTTCTTTGTCATTGTTCAAGTTTCTGCTTCGTAAGTTGTTATGGGTACGTCGTAATACATCTTGTACATAGTTTCCTTTGCTTCCATTGGCACATCTTTGTCCTATAACATGTTTCTCACACTATGATAGAAACAGCTTCCAGCTTACTAATTTCAGCATCCAGTCGAGCATTCTCCATTAATTCACTCCCCAGGTATTTGAACGTCCCCACTACTTCCAGGGGCTTGTCTGCGAGTCTAATCTGACCTTTCCCTTCTTTCTCCCCTCTAGTCATAACAAGAGTTTTACTCTTTTGTACACTTATTTTCAATCCACATTCTTCAATCTTCCCATTCACCACATCCAACTGTTCTTGAACCTTCATGTCCTCTTCTCTCCAAATCACAATATCATCTGCAAATAGCATGATGTTAATTTCTCTTACTCCATATGTTGCTTTTGCTGTTCTCATGATGTCATCCATTACTATTGTAAACAGGATTGGTGATAGAACACTTCCCTGTCTCAGCCCACTAGTGATTTTGAACCAACTTGTCCTGCCAACTTGTATTTGCACGCAATTACTACATTCCTTGATCATTTTTATTTTTATTAACCACTGTCCAATCCTTTTTTGCATCATACTATCCCAAACTTTAGTCCTGGGGCACTGTCATATGCCTTTTTATTGTCAAAGAATGTCATCACCATATCATCCTATACTCCCATTACTTTTCCATTAGTTATCTCATAATGAAAATGGACTCTCTTATTGACCTTCCACTTCTGAAACCAAACTGATTTTCCTGTATCTGATTTTCAACCCTCAACCTTATCCTACTTTCCAGTATCCTCTTCAGTACTTTCTTCAATTTATTCAATACTTTCTTATCGCCTTTCTTGAAAATTCTGATGATTATTCCTTTTTGCCAATCCTCAGGGACCTCCTTATTCTCCCAGACAATCCTGAGAACTCGATATGTCCACTGCAGACCTACAGCTCCGGCTGCCATTATCATCTCCACTGAAATTTCATCTTCCAGCAGTTTTTCCATTCTTAATCTTTCTTACTGCTATTTCAATTTCATTCATTGTAATTTCTTTATCCATTTCTTCATCAACTAATTGCCTTTCCTGATCATCTATTGAATGACTGTCATTAGTTCTCATGTTCAGCAACTTGTGAAAATACTCTCTCCATCTATTTCTTATTTCTTCTGGCTTTGTTAATATTATGCCGCCTTCATCCTTCACAAATCTGGTGTTTACTTGATCTCTCTTTTTGTTTCTTAAAATATCATGCAGTAATTTCTTGCTATCCTGCATATCATCTCTTAATTTCTATATGAATAAGGTCCAGCTTTTCATCTTTTCTTCCTCCACTACTTTCTTGGTCAAATTCTTTGCCTCCACATATTTTCTTCTACTTCCTTCAGTCTTAGATGTTTTCCATGCTTTCCATGCCATTTTTTCCCCTTCACTTTAATCTTCACCATATCATTCCACCAGTGTGTCTCTTTGTCTTTCACATTTCCTTATGTTCTACCACATACCTTTTCTGCACATCCAACCAATGCTTCCTTAAATCTTTTCCATTCATCTTCAACATTCCCCATCTCCGTCCTGGGTACCAAGGGTATTATTTCCTTTCGAAATTCTTCTTGTATGCTTTTCTCCTTCAACTTCATACTTTAATTATTTTCTCTCTTCTTAATGTGGGTTTTTCAATCTTTCCCACTGTCAATTTTCCTATCACAACTCTATGATCTCCACCAAAGGCTTCTTCAGGCATGGCTATAACATCTAGAAGGTTCTTCTGGTATTCTTTCTCTATGATTATATAATCAATCATGGTCTTTGTCTCCCCAACCATACCTTGTAATCTTCTGACTGTTCTTATTCCTAAATCAGGTGTTTCCAACAATCATTTGGTTCCTAATGCAAAAATCCACCAACAGCTTGCCTTCTGAATTTACATTTCCATATCCAAAGAGCCCTGCAGCATCTTTCTTTCCTTGTCTTTCCATACCAACTTGTGCCTTTAGATCTCCCATCAATAGCACTTCTTTTTCTCCTATCTGTCTCTCCACTTCCTCTGAAAAGTCCCCTAGATGTTCATCTGTGCAACCCGTTTGTGGGGCATACAACTGAAATAGATCTTTCATGCCATTTTCAAACTGGAATCTCATCACCATCATCCTATCACTTACACATTTTGTATATTCCACATATTCTTGGATTTCTTTTCTGAGTATGATGGCAACTCCATTTTTTGCCTCAGGTCCTCCGCTGTAATATGGCCTGTACCTTCTCTTAGAGGAGTCTCTCCCGTACCCCTTTTCTTGGTCTCACACAGTCCAAGTATGGCTATATCTTTTTCTTTCATGAAGTCAACCAGTTCTTTAGTCATTCCCGTCAGTGTCAGGACATTTGCTGTTGCAATCTTGGTATAGTTTGGTGCTGGTTGCCCACTTCTCACAGTTCCCCCAACACCCGAAGAGCTGCACTTCGCTTTTAGCAGGGGACGCCCTAACCTTTTCCGAGGCACCATATCTGCTTTATCCATATAGGCTATTGTTACGATGGGCTCGCCACATCCAAAAGCATTTTATACCTACTGCCAGGTTCACAATTAGGCCGCCCCTAACATGGAAACAGACGCCTTTCGTAGCCGCTTCTCTGGAGTACAGACGCTCCTTCCACCATCTCCACCATACTGAAGTCCACCTTCTCCGCCGTAGATGCCGTTAAGGTCTTCACTCGTAACCCTGAGCTGGGACCCATACCAGATGTTACACACCGGGTCAGTGTGCTCTGGAACTCCCATAGGCAGGAGCGCCACTCCCTGGGTAGGGCTGCCTCCGAAGAGGGTCCCTACCTGCTACCTGCATCTTCCTATCCTTCATAATTATTTGTATTCATTCCTCAATTATATCACATGAGTTCTTTGTTTCTCTTATGTGAGAATTCACTACTTTACTTAACTATTATTGGGATATCATCTCACATGCTCATCTTCCTGGTCTCTTCCAGATTATACCACATTTAATTTGTTTCTGTTGTTTCTACAGTCTCCAAACTTTGCAATCAGAGTTTCATTTATGAAGTGGCTCTATTTTCCTGTAATAATAACTAACTGCCTATCAGGAGAGTTCTAATTACTTATCTCCACTCTATTCAGAGTATAAAATCTATTCTGCATTTTAATTATCTGGGTCTTACATGTTTGTTCTGTCATATTCATGGCAAGAATTACTATTATTAATGCCTTTTAGCTACTGCATGCTATCACTTATGCTCACCTGATAATTAGAGAGAGATTGTTAATGCCATAATCAACTTAAGGTTTCGTCAACATCATCATCATTATTATTATTATTATTATTATTATTATTATTATTATTATTATTATTATTATTATTATTATTATTCAAATATCAGTGGTTACTATTATTGTGCATCCTATGTAACCTGAGTAAGTTTTACCTCACCCCTTTTATTATCCTTGAAATTATTCTTAGACATTACTTATAGGCATCTAACTACCTCCTTAAATTTCCCATTTATTTATCTGAATTCACACCTCATTTATCTCTGAATTACATAGTATTACGAGTTTAGCTTTAGGTGACAGTAGTTGATACAAGATTATTTGATAAATTATTTGAACTTCAATTGATTAATTTCAATTATTTTGATTTATTTATTTATTTATTTTACATAGTTTACGCCCCCATTGGAGCACTTTAATCAGTCATATATATTAAAGTCTAATAGTATTAAATATTCAGCTTTTTCCTCCACTCCCAGAACTTCTTCATCCTGTTGGATCTGGCTGCCTTTTGGTTGTCAGAAATGGTGTACTTCCTTTGTTCAAATGTTATGAGTTTGAATCGTAGGTATTTATTCCTTAGAATCCTCTTCTCTTCTCTGCCTTCAATTTCGAGCATTGATAAATTTAGTTCTTCTAAATCATTTATGATCTCTGTGAACCAAGTGTTCTTTGTTTTATTTTTCCAGAAGTAACTAAATAACTGCTTCACTAGTCAGGTTTCTGGCAGTTTGAATATATGACCAAAAAAGGCAATTCTCCTTTTTTGCAAATTTATTATTATTCTTTATTATTACTGGTCTTTTATAAATCAGTGTTTGAGGTACATTATGAGAATATGGTGGCCAAAAACTATCTCAAACAAAGACCTTTGGGAGGCCACAAGTCAAAGTCCCATACAGGAACAGATAATGAGAAGAAAATGGAGATGGATTGAACACATCCTGAGAAGACCACAAGAGAGTATCACAAGGCGGGCATTGAGTTGGAATCCACAAGGCAGTCGCAAGCAAGGCAGACCGAGGATTATCTGGAAGAGAACGATAGATAAGGAGATTGCTGGAGTTAACAAGACATGGAGGGAGGTGAAAGCATTGGCGGCAGATAGAACAAGCTGGAGAAATTTCGTCAAGGCCCTATGTTCCACATAGAATTAAAGGAAATAAGTCATTAATACTGGTACATGATCTCACCCACATTACACATCAAAGCAAAGTATATCCTTCTTAAATTGCATTTACAAAATTACAAATTCAACATTTCATGTGTGCACTTACTTTTGCTGAATAGTTGACGGCATTCCATTTCACCCGATAGTTCTCATATACAGCTGCCTCACTCCATGGCTATATCTTCAATAGACTGTGTTGATGGGTGATTAAATCCAAGGTAATCCAACATATTGGCACTTTATACACGCACTAATCACACAAATTTTCTTCTTTCTTCTACCACTTAAATTAATTAATTAATTAATGTTATTTGCTTTACGTCTCACTAAGTACTCTCTTACGGTTTTCGGAGACGCCAAGGTGCCGGAATTTTGTCCCGCAGGAGTTCTTTAACGTGCCAGTAAATCTATCAACACGAGGCTGACGTATTTGAGCACCTTTAAATACCACCGGACTGAGCCAGGATCGAACCTGCCAAGTTGGGGTCAGAAGGCCAGCGCCTCAACCGTCTGAGCCACTCAGCCCGGCACCACTTAAATTAAAACATTGGTTGTGAGCTTCACAAATAGGAAAAGTCCTCTCAGTTTTAATTACTGCGTTGATGGGCTGAAAGTTTCTTTTGCGGATCATTGTAAGTACCTAGGTGGTAATATAAGGAAAGATCTTCATTGGGGTAATCACATAAATATGATTGTAAATAAAGGGTACAGATCCTTGCACATGCTTTTGAGAGTATTTAGGGGTTGTAGTAAGGATGTAAAGGAGAGGGCATATAAGTCTCTGGTAAGACCCCAACTAGAATATGGTTCCAGTGTATGGGACCGTCACCAGGATTACTTGATTCATGAACTGGAAAAAATCCAGAGAAAAGCAGCTCGATTTGTTCTGGGTGATTTCCGACAAAAGAGTAGCGTTACAAAAATGTTGCAAAGTTTGGGCTGGGAAGACTTGGGAAAAAGGGAGATGAGCTGCTTGACTAAGTGGTATGTAATACCAATATAGTTGGTCTGTTATTGGACATGGTATTTTCCGAGCTGTCATTGGAGAAATGGTGTGGACTGACATCAGTAGATGAATAAGTTTGAGTGGTGTCTTTAAAAGTAGGAAAGATCACGATATGAAGATAAAGCTGGAATTCAAGAGGACAAATTGAGGCAAATATTCATTTATAGGAAGGGGAGTTAGGGATTGGAATAATGAAAGGTATTTTTTTAAATAAATTTCCAATTTCTTTGCATTCATTTAAGAAAAGGCTAGGAAAACAACAGATAGGTCAGGGCCATCCACACAGCGCTCCCCAAGCGCTAGCGCTCTGGCCACACTCTAAGCCAGTGCTCCGACTGCTTTGGTGGAAGGTAGTTTTGGTAGTGGTGGGAGGAGCTTGGCTGGCTGAGCGCACGGTCTGCCTGCCGTGCCAAAGTGCGCAGCCGATCCATCAGTCGCTAGTCGAGTCCAATGCACTTTGTTGACAGCATGTAACTAAATCATTTTCGCAGTTGTCATGACTGATCATCATACAAAAAGAACAGGAGTGGTGAAGCAGCAGCCTTTAAAACAGAATAGAAAATTTCATTTTTCTGTACAGCTTATAAAGGGCATACCAAATGTTTAGTGTGCCACCGAGATTTAATGTGTTTAAAAAATCACAATTTGGAACAGCAGTACAGTGCCAACCACAGGGATGATTACGTGATTTGACAGATGCCAGTTGCCAGTCAAAGTTGGAAGAATTGAAAGAAAATTTCAAGCAGCACTATTCTGTACATATTATTGTTTTAATTTTAAAATGCTTGTCTACAAACGGGAATGAAGAAATGATTTCATTATCTGAAGAACACTAAAATTGTGACTTGCCTTATTTTTATCTGACAGGAGTTAGAGGAGAGTGAGGTTGGTGAACTCATTTTACGAGCAAGCTACAAATGTTCGATGTGAATTGCCAAAGCTGGGAAACCCTTCATGGAAGGGAATTTGATCGAGTGCCTAATGGACGCAGTGGCATGTATTTGTCCTACAGAGCTAGTTGAGAAATTTTACAAAATCTCTCTTTCTCCTCAGTCGCTGAATAGACGATATGGCCGTCGATATGGAACAGCAACTAATGGAGAAAGCAGCAAATTTTGTATCATTTTCCATCGCCCTCAACAAATCAACCGATGTTGCGGACACAGCTCAGCTCGTTATTTACATTCGAAGGCTAGATGATGAACTTCGGGTCACCGAGGATTTCCTAGACTTGGTAGCTTTCAAAGACACCACTACTGGTTTCGATATTTTCCAAGCTGTGGAGGGTGTTTTTGAGTCAATGGGATTAAAATGGGAGCAGTTGATGAGCGTAACGACAGATGGAGCTCCCGCTTTACGTGGTCTACGCACGGGGTTCTTCAGCTATGTAAAATTAAAAATGGCTGAGAGAGGTAGTACCCTAATGGTGGTGATCCATTGCTTGATACACCAGGAGGCAATCTGAGCAAAAGTCGCCAAGCTGAAAGACTTAATGGGAACAGTTGTGCAAATGATAAATTATCTTCACTCCCTTGGACTCGCGCACCGTCAATTCAAAGAGTTCTGGGATGAGATCGAAGCGGAGTATCCGGATATCCCATACCATGCAGAAGTAAGATGGCTGAGCAAGGCAAAGCTGCTTCATCGTGTTTTTTTTGCTTGCGGAACACAATAGATACCTTTTGTGACATGAAAGAGCGACCCGAAATTCTTTAGCGTGGTCTTAAGTGAGTGGCGGTCTTGGGGATTTTTAAGTGACATTACTGCCCATCTGAATACTTTGAACACTTCGCTTCAGGGCAAAAGCACAATATCTATTGATAAAGGTGTTGATTCCCACAGGGAACCTGAAATATTTGTTCCGAATTAGTAAATTTATAATATCCAATAACGGACCAACTATATTGGTATTATAAGCACATTATCTGCGATTTAGTGGGGGGGAAATTCAAGCGTTCAAAAGAAAATTGATTTTGTGGGGAAAACCAGTTGGGTGCAAGGAACACAGGATGTTTTCCATTGCTTGAAACAGTGAAAGAAGGTGTCAAATTTGTTGAGAACTTGCAGGTATTCACCAATTACAAGATTTTAAAAAGAGATTTTCAGAATTATCAGAACTCCAAGCAGTATTAGATGTATTTGTTTGACCCTTTTCTCATAGTACAGAAAGTATTCCACAGTTATTTCAATTAAGAGTTGATAGAACTGCAGTGCAATGTTCGTTTTAAAGACCGCTTTCTAATGTCATGAAGTTTAGAAGAATTTTACAGTGGCTTTCCGCAATAAGAATACCTCTTTTTCTATAAACATGCATGTTAAGTTCTGTCAATATTTGGCTCAATGCACATTTGTGAGCGTTTCTTTTTGAGTCTTAAGCTTTCCAAAAGTAAACATCGTGCAACACAATGAGCGATAGAAACTTACGCAATTGTTTAAGAATAGCTGTGCCCAGAAATATTGTACCCAATTTGGAGAAGATTGTTTGCTCCAAAGCTAAAAGCTCGTAAAAACAACTGTGCGAAAGTCTCTCAAGGTCTGTACTTTCTGTTCATATTGGTAAAATGTTGAATTTTCCTCTCAGATATGTTCAAATTTCAGTTTTGAATAAATCGCATTATTCCTTACCGAACACTTGAGTTTGTTTCCTGCACATTCCATACATCGGAAGTACCATTCGATTTGTATATGCAATATATTTGTTATGGCAGAACAGCCCTATCAATATGTTGTCAACTATCCCACAAAAGTTGTCAGCCGCACGACTGCACCGTACGTATCTACGTATCTAGTCAGCGCGGTCCGAACATCGTCCGTCTGTCTCAGGTCTCCTCGCTGCCACAGTGTAGTGGTGGTAGGGGAAGGAGCGCTAGTCTGACTGCCCAGAGCTCCTGGAGCGCGGCCGCACTCCAGGAGCGCAATGACTGAATGGCCCTAACGTAAGGAATCTGCCACCTAGGTGACTGCCATAAATGCAGATTGGTATTGATTGATTGATTGATTGATTGATTGATTGATTGATTGATTGATTGATTGATTGATTGATTGCACACTAATACTAGACCTGTTCATCTGCCTCTTTAACCACGATTATCAAATCCTCCTAGCCTGTTGGATCTCTCATAGACAGCTGAATAAGCAGTTAGCGAAGTACTGTGCTATCTCATTCTATGTCCTGCACTTCCCCCTTTTCTGTTTGTACACAAACTCCCAGGGTAGTTCATTGGCCATTCATTCTCTGGATGTGTTGACTAAATGGGATGTTTCTGTGACCTTCACAGCTATTGTCCTCCTAACTGATGGCAAGCTACGGGACTCCGTCCTCACGGTCAGTTCTAGCTAATACAACAAATCCTTTCTAATACTGCAGTGCTACTGTTGTTTCTTGTATACCGCAAGGAATATAAAAGTTCTCTCCACACTGTCTATAATTTACTATTGGCCTACTTTTCATTCCCTTAGCTCCTTTATTCTTGCTCTGATTCAGTGTCTTAGTTTATAAAGTGAATGTGCAAAGTCAAGCAAACTTCACTCCAACTAGCTCTGGTCTATAATAAATGTTTACTAGTACCACTTATTTCTTTGTTACTGTCCTGATATCTCGACTGGTAATTATTGCTTCACGCTAGTTAAATAATTCATTTCTCCTTTCTATAAGTGATAACGTGACAACATCTGACCATTGGTCATTTAAAATGTTTAACCGTCTACTCTAACACTGAGTGAACACTGAGATTGACTCATTCAAAATGGATGATGGCTGAGCACGACTGTTTAGACTACTACCGAAAGAAGACTGGTGGTGGTGCTTGTTGGTTTGCTTCCGACATTCCCTCTTCGAATCCCGCTGTTTGCGCCGAAGATATATCCTTCTGCTCAAAAAGCAGAGCGCATCAGAGATGAATCTCCCATGTCCGTAGTCCAGTTAATATAATATTAGGTCCTCTGACTACTTAATATCCATGCGAATTACTAGGCTTCACTGATTAAATATCCGATCGTTCAGTTTCAGATAATTCACTTGGCTTGGGATGAATTAAATTTTAGAGCGGATGAATGGTGTCTAGGTGTACTTCAGTAACGCCTCTTGGTTCACACGACACTACCGGATGTGCTGACCTGTTTCCTCACAATTAATTATTTCACTTATAATTAGTCACTTAAATTGTCTCCAAAATTAATTTAAATTATTTGATGTGAGAAGTACGGAATTCACCTGTTATTTGTATCTGTAACACAAAATAACTGACAATACTTGCTTTCCATGTTTGGCTCTTTAGAATTTCCTGCATTCTGATTGGCTGGTTTACTTTTAAATTTCCCTTGGGTTGAATCATTACACATAAAGAAGGAAAGGCAGGTATCTCATATCCTTGTTTTTGCATCCACTTTCCTTGTCTCTCCAGTTTCCTTGGTGCTTTGTGCTGCGAACTTAGTTTCTCACGGGAAGGTTTGTGAGGGTGGGGCTCTGGTGGTGTACAAAATTGTATTGGACCTGGTTCACAACATAATATTGTCAAAACATTTCGTGCCTTAAAGTGCTTGCAGTGGCTAAAGATTATCAGTGGGTGGTCTAGATCTTCAAAATGAAATGTATGTTCTGAATCTCCTGTGTAAGTTGAATTCACATATTTGAAATAATGTAATTATTTGAATTACCATGTTATATATGCGTTATGGGTGTAGTATGTTCCTTTCTCAGCTGCTAGAGTTCTGTAGCTGTAGGCTGAGAGTTTTCATTCATTCATCGTTGAGCTCACTACAAATGGTAGTTAAGTCCTTACTGACATTTCCCCCTGCTTTTATTATTGGATTATACATAGTTAGTCTTCCAGCAATTGCTGTGTTTTGAGTGTGTATTGTATATTTTTGTATACTGATGGAGTGCTCATGCACTGATGCAAGTCAGAAAATGGTTATCTTAGAATCAGTGGAGAACCTAGGTGCAGTTCCTACTTGTTGAATCATTTTCAGAGGGTTATGTAAGGTCCATAGTAGATATACAAATAAGCAGCTTTATGTACATAACCAGGGAGAGAGAATCACCATGCTCTATCAAAATTTAAGGGATCCATTTTGGTGAACTCTGGTGTCCAAATTATGGACATTTCAGTTTCATTTTATTTGTTTATTATACTGTATTAAGATTTAAACTAATGCCCAAGCGTGGGGCAAGTACTTTATTGTTAACGTAACAAATGGCACCAAACAGTGGGTTGTATTTTATTTATATCACAACGCATGCATGAATGAATAAAAAACTCTTCTCTCCCAGTCAAAGATAACCACCAACTGGGGAGAGGTGGTGGTGGTGACTGTTTTAAGTGGAAGTACAACTAGGCAACCATCCTCTATATAACACTAAACAGAGAGAAAAAAATGGAAGGGATCTGACACTGAAAAAATGAAGATATCGGCCAAAGAAAGACAACGGGCATGAAGGCCGTCAAAATGAAAGACTCCCTAGGTCTCAATACCTAATACCATCAGGATTGGAAAAGAGCAAAAATTGACCAAGGGAGATCGAACAGGATGAAAGTGAGGAGCCTGGCACAAGTAAGTGGAAGCAATGCCAGGACTCAGCTAAGGGCCCTGTAATCGCCAAACCTCACTTCAAAGTTCAGAGCCCCTGGGGCCCCTATTAGTTCCCTCTTACAACAGGCGGGGATTCCATGTGCCCGCACCCACAGGGAGGACTGGGGAGAGAGCATTCATTATGCATTCATTATTGAATGAATGAATGAATGAATGAATGAATGAATGAATGAATGACAAATATCAGTAAGTAATATATAACACTCCTCAGTTCGTAATTTAGTAAATTAGTAAAGAGTTCGCTGGATCGCGTCCTTCACATGCATATATAGTCTTCCTCATCCCCCACTCCATCTCCAAATTTCCCAGCTCGTGCGGGCATGCCTGTCCAATCATGAGCGAGAGATCTTCCATGCTTAAGTAACAACATTGCCATCTCACGACCACACACTGAACTATCACGATTGGGTCGGTTGCCAACGACAGGGCCATTTTAAGGACTTCATCATCCACGACTTGGGTTCTCCTTATGACTCACCAAAACTTTCCTCAGATATATTTCCAGACTTGGAAATATCTCAGTTTTTTGTTACTTCTTTTACGTTGCACTAACACATCAAATATGTTTGGTGATGAGAACTCTGTGTTTACAACTGCTTGTACAAAAAAGTACTAGTATCTAATATGGGGAACTTCTACCAATAAAATAATAATAATAATGATAATAATAATAATAATAATAATAATAATAATAATAATAATAATAATTTCACCTCTGTGAATAGCAGAGTCTCGACTCTGTCCTTTCGAAGCACAAATAAAATGTATACCATTGTGAACGTTCATGCGCCGATCAACCAAGCGAACAAGAGAGACCCAGAGGGAACTGATAGATTCTGGGAAGAACTTGGAGATTTTATCCAAGATTCCAGACAAACATACCATAATCATGCTGGGGGATTTCAATGCCCAGGTAGGCAAAGAGAGAAAGTTCCAAAACATCGTTGGAAACTATCCTGCTCACCAGAGAACAAATCGTAATGGAGAAAGGCTAATAGAGCTGTGTAAGGCATTTAACCTCGTAATGAAGTCTACTGCTTTTAAACACCTGCCCAAGAAACAGAAGACCTGGAAATCCCCAAATCACCACCTTGGTGAATTCCAGATTGATCATGTCGCGATCGCGCGGAAGGCTCAAAGAGAAATTCAGAATGTTAAAGTTCTAAGACAAGCAAAACTGGACTCAGATCGCTATTTATCCAAGATAAAAATCAAACTGCTCCCAAGAAACACAAGGAGAGTTCGAGCCAAAAGGATTGAAAGATTTGATAGAGAAAAACTAGGATCTAACCATGAATTCACTCAGAAACTACAATCAGTGGATGCAGAGAACTGGGAACAACTGCGCGAGGCCCTGGTCAAAACAGCTAAAGAGGCGGTTCAGCTTACTAAGCCCAGGAAGCATGCTTGGTGGAACAGTGAATGCGATGCAGCGATAAGGCAAAGACAGTTCGCCTGGCAGAAATGGAACTCGCTAAAGAACCAAGTCAACTGGACAAACTTCGTGAATGAGAGAAAGTGTGCAGCCAAAACCATCCGCAGCGTTAAACGTGCTTTGGAGAAACACCAGCTGGCTCAATTGAGCAGGATTTCAAGAAGAACAATGCACGCGACTTTTATAAAACATTTAAAAGCAACTTGAGGAAATACAACCCACCGAGCCTACAGTTCAGAGATTCCAATGGAAACCTAGCCCATAACGACAAGGAAAACTGCCGGATCCTTGCAAAATACTTCGAATCCCTTCTTAACTGCGAGGCCCCAATGTCCAGCTTCACATTTGAAGATAAAACAACAGTTCACCGAGATTCAGCTCCACCTACGAAAGAGGAAGTCGGACAGATTATCCAATCCTGTATATGTAACATCTGTACAGACATGTGCCAGGTGAAGATTCAATAATAGCTGAATTGTGGAAGTTTGCTAGTGACAATGCAGTGGAAAAATTAATGGACATCATACATGAAATCTGGAAAACTGAAAGACTTCCAAGTGACTGGACATCTGCGACAAGTCGGATGTTAACAACTATCGCGGCATCTCCCTCCTACTTATAACCTACAAAATTCTCTCGAAAGCTCTTCAAATCAGGGCAGAAGAACAGCTAGATCCAGAGCTGGGTGATTACCAAGGAGGTTTCAGGAAAGGACGGTCATGTGTGGAGCAGATTATGAATCTGAAATCTGTCCTTTCATATCTTAAACTAAGGAGCAAGCCTTTTGTAGTAACGTTCATCAACTTTAAGAAGGCCTATGATTCAATTGATAGAAATACCCTACTTCAGATCTTAAAGGAATTTGGCTTGGACGGTAAAACAAGAGTGATCATCCAACAGACTCTCACCAACACCATCTCAAAAGTGAAGTTTAGAGGAGAGATTTCAGAGGCCTTTGAAATACGGACAGGAGTTAGGCAAGGAGATGGTCTCTCGCCTTTGTTGTTCAACTGCGTTCTTGAGAAAGTGATCCGTGAATGGCGCAGAGAAATAAGTTATGAAGGAGTCGAAAGCGGAGTCAGACTAGGCCACAAGAACAAGAACCTTTCAATTGACTGTCTAGCATTTGCAGATGATCTCGCGGTTTTCGCTGATTCCTTGGATGTGGCCACGAAGCAGATCAACCAGCTTCAAACACAAGCTGCAAAGGCGGGCCTCCAAATCTCCTTTGAGAAAACGAAATTCATTACAAACATCAAACTGGCGCCAAGTGAGCTAGAAGGGACTCACGGAAAAGTCAAGCGAGTTGAAAAATTTAAGTATCTTGGTGAATGGATAGAACCTAACTTGTCCGAAAAAGAAGCCTTTTCTTCACGCATGAATGAAATGGAAATGGCTTACCATCTAACTAAAAATGTCTATAACAAAAGATCTATATCTCTGAATGCAAAAATCAAACACTATTGCACTGTTATCCGGCCAGAGGCTCTATATGCTGCGGAATGTCTCGCCATGAACAAAAAAGGCATGATGGAGAAATTGGAGGCCAAGGAAAGAAAGATTTTGAGAAAAATCTTAGGTCCAGTCAAAGACAATGGCGAGTTTAGGAGACGGCACAACCAGGAGTTGTACTCGCATGTGGAGAAAATAACTGATGTGATGCGAAAAAGGAGGATTACTTTTTATGGACACATGGCCCGAATGAATTCAACACGGTTAACCAACCGCATTTTCACTTTCCTCCAAGAGAAAAAGGCAAAGGGGGCATGGTTCAGTGAGGTACAGAAAGATCTGCAGGAGATTGGGATCTTATTTGAAGATATCTAGGAGCGTGTCCCACTTAAGAAAAAACTCCAAGAACATCAGAGTTTCCTACCAAAGCCGAAGATGAAAACTGGAAAGGTATGGACGGAAGAACGAAAGGAGCAACACCGTGTACGAATGAAGGAGTACTGGACCAACATTAAAGTTCAAGGGAAACAGTTGAAATGACGTGGTCCTTAGTTGGCCGAAACTATACAATAATAATAATAATAATAATAATAATAATAATAATAATAATAATAATCATACAGAGTCATAAATACATTGCGGGGAGTGTGGTATATGCACCATCACAGCATGCATTCACTCATTCATTCATTCATTCATTCATTCATAAAGTCTATTGGATAACTCTGTACAGACATGTGCCATAAATAATTGAATCATGAATAGTCACAATAGTTAATGGAAATATTGCATTCCATCTCATCACATCCAAATCTTACACTCATTATGTTGGTTTTATTGAGATGGATTACCCAGCATACATACATGTATATGTAACATCTTATTGTATTCTCACTGCAGATTGCTCAGCATGTAGTCCTTGGAAGTAGGTTAGTATGTCCATTCTATTAATTTTTCGTAATAAGTTCCTTGGAACTAAGACAACTTTCCTTAAATGTCATCTTGGTTAAATCTGGCAAGAATGGTAACCTCTTTCTGCAATTGTCCTAGAGGTCAGAAGTAACTTGATACAATTTCTTTGTTATAAACTAATTTTCCAGCAAAACAAATTTAAAAAAAGAGCTGCTGCATCAACATCAGTGCATTCAGTTTGGTGGCAGTATGTGAGTCCCTGTAAATGGACCTGTCTCGTAGGGAATAACTCTCACTGTTAAGCATATAAGTTGAATTTGGTTGAAAACATGTGGAATGATGAATTTCTTGAATTTAACAAGTAGGAGGCTAAAGTAAAAATATTATTATTGATCGTACAAAGAAGAAAACACAGGTACATTTAATAAATACAAGTAAAATAGGATATTTTCAAAGCCACGCTATTCCCCGTGCTCATCATAATCATATGAAAACTGTGTTTCTGTATAATTGCCTGCATTCAGTAAAATCTGGAGTATATCCACATTTTTTTTCAAAAAAATTAAAGCAAAGAAGATGGTTCTGCCATGCACTACATAACAAACATGACATTGCAAACATAAAAAATTATTTTATTTCAGAAAACTGTTGTTGAACATTGTCGAGTTACTTCATCACTGATTGAAATAATTGATTCATTGGCTTGTCGTATGCATGGTATCCTACACATAACCTAACTCTTGTAAAACCTTCAATTATTATTGTTAATATTTTTTTATTATCGTTTATTGAATGCTAAGTACGACTATATCCTGTAAGTATGATTTTACATTTGTTAACCTCAAATACATATTGTGAATACGTCTAACATCAAAATCTATGTATTGCATGGTATAAATGTCATTCCATATTGATGGTTATCACTTTACAAATAAAAAGTCATATATAATCCTCTTTTTCAATACGAAACAATCATCTATATTAGATATATCTATACTTTACATGTTTCAGCCTATCTAAAGGCCATTTGTTAACCTCAAATACATATTGTGAATACGTCTAACATCAAAATCTATGTATTGCATGGTATAAATGTCATTCCATATTGATGGTTATCACTTTACAAATAAAAAGTCATATATAATCCTCTTTTTCAATACGAAACAATCATCTATATTAGATATATCTATACTTTACATGTTTCAGCCTATCTAAAGGCCATCCTCAGTAGAAGCTCAAATATTACATTTATGCAAACAAATAAAAACACTGAATTAAAATACAATAATCATGATTGACATACTAAAAACATATTGAGGTAGAAAATCCTCTCGTCTAAAAACTCGTTTGATTGACATAAAACTAAGACTGGAACACTGTGTTGCGCAGCATAGTTAGAGCATCAATAAAGGTAATAGTAAGTGTGCATCATTCATTAAAAGGCTGTCATCTCAAATGGTACGACCTTGTCGGTAGACAAGAGAATTTTTCTACCTCAACATGTTTTTAACATGTCAATCATGATCATTGTCTTTTAATTTCACACACTTCATGAGTGTTTTTATTTCAAATCAAATCAAAATACTTTATTTGCCAATGAGGTCTTTACCTCGGTGGCAAATGATACACAAAAATACATTATTCTCAACAACTACATTTTAAAATGAAAAGAAAACATTTTTTCCTGAAATACAGTATTATACAATTTACATCAGTATTTTTTCTATTAAACACACAGCTCATTCTTAATAAATTTATATTATTTACAAAATTCTACTCATAATATCTTCTGTACTTACACACATAATCAACTCATATACAGTATGTGGAATCACTTCAAAAAATACTATACAATATTGCTATAAGATTTAAATGTACATGTTTTTTTTTAATTGTTTTTTTATTACCCATCTGGTACGTAACGTGCATAACGACGTGCTGCATCTTAACCAGGGCCCCTTTTGCCACTGCTTTTCAGAGTTTCTGATGGGCCTTCACAGCAACTGTAGTGGTTCCAGGGCCCTCAAAGTCCCCACTGTACTTCACCCCTACAGGCAGTCCCCTACTTCAGCTGTCCAGTCTCCATAGACAAGGGGATGGAATTAATTTATTCACAAAAATGTAATAACCTACACAGGTCGAATGCCCTCTAACATTTCTTTCCTCTGTTGCTGTTTATTCTTTTCTATAATATCTGTGCAGATTTTGGAAAAGGATCAGACACTTTCCCAGGTAAACTGTTCCACTCCTTCACGTCCTTCCTAATGAATGAAAATTTACCCCAGTCATTTCTGCTAAAATCCCATCTAATTTTATACTTGTGATCAGCCCTGCCAATATAATTGTTTTCCAACTGAAGCCTTTCACGGATTTCTCCCCATGCTTCTTCTCCTGTATCTTCTTCTTAAGACGTCGTCTCCAAGAGGAGGTAGACGATCCACACGGCCAGCTCTGATCTTGACATTACAGCCATGCCATGTGAATTTATTGGAATATCTCTCAGGATTTTTAATGCAGTGGTTTCCCATTGCCTTCTGCATCCTAATGCCGTTGACTAAACTGGTTCCTCCGCCTTTGGGAATTATTTCTTGTCCCCAGGACAATAGAGTGCCCTTGTATAGGCTCTATATAATCCTATAAATCTAGTTTTCTCCCTTCTCTTACTTAAAGCTTCCCACCCAAGTTTCTGTAACATTTCTGATACACTACTTTTTCTCCTGAAATCTCCCGTTACAAATCTTGCTGCTTTCCTCTGCATACCATTTATTTCTTTTATTAGGTATTCCTGGTGAGGATCCCAAACACTGTTTGCATATTCCAGTAATGGATGAACCATTCTTAAGTAACTTTTCTCTTTTAATTCTTTGTTGCATCCTTTAAGTAGCCCCATTATGGCATGTAACGATCTGTATGCTTTCCCAACAATGTCATCAACATGAATTGCATGAATGTAATATTTTAGCTTCTACTGAGGATGGCCTGTAGATAGGCTGAAACATGTATAGATATCATCCCATCTAATATGGATGGTTGTTTTGTATTGAAAAGTAGGTTTACATAGACTTTTTATTTGTAAAGTAAAATCTGTGTAGTTGAAAACTGTAGAAAACTGTAATATTCATATATCAGGAACAGTCGAGTATCATTCTGATACGTTTGGAGGTTTCTGGAAACTTACTATAATGATTTATTATCCAGATACATGTAGAAACCTTAGGAATGTTATAGACTGTCCATGTGTGTTTGTAAACGGTAAGCGAACACTCGAGTTTGACCTACTCCAATCGAGAGGCCGGTCAATCGATTGTCTCTTAAGTGTTTGGATGTATTCCATTCAGAGTATTGCAGCAACATTTCCAGAAGTCGATATTTCTAGGTCGAAAAGAAAGTCTGTCAGTTTGACTCCGTGGTGAAGTCAGTCAGTCAGTGAGACAGTGACAGAGTCAGTGCAGTAAGAAAATGTAGAGTGTGGGTTAGAGTGAGTTGATGTCTGTATTTGTCAGAATCAACTTGAGTGAGAGGGTAGTCAATCAGTGTGTGGACTGTTGATATCTGTACTTTTCTGAATCGACTGTGTGATATTGAAGAGAATAACCAGTATGAGAACTTGTTGACATCTATACTTGACAGAATCTAAAATAAATTGCTTCACTGTATTTCCCTTCATAATATAGTGCTGTGTATAATTGCATATAACTGTGTATTGTTAAGGAATACAGGTAGTGACAATAAGGAAGTGAACGTATCTCATGTGATATTTGTTTATACCAAAATAAAGTCGCAATTAGAACTGTAGGATTTACAACAAGTTGTAGGGTGTAAGAAGAAACTTATTTGTCGTGAAAAATTTATTTTCAGACCGAACAGTTAGTCCTTGCTCAAATGGGAACAATATCAGTCATTAAACTGGTTGCCTGATTTTGATCAATTCAGCAACTTTTATCATTCATTCTGGTGGAAAATTGCATTGAAATGCATAAATAGTAACTTGAAAAACTGCAGCAAGAGTCTGCTTTTCTTATAAGATTTAGGTGAAGTAGAATGATTTTCTTACCACCAAAGGTCTTGTAGTGAAAATTAATGTAGTAATAGATACAGTGACCAACTAAGAATGCTACTAGGATTTTGTGGTTAACATCCAGTCCTTTGTGAGAATAATGATAAAAATTACCCTATAGGGTAGTGGGAGACTGTTTTTACTCTTTGGGAATGTAGTGACAAATTTATGAACAAATCTTGAACCCTAGCTGCTTTGTCAATGAAGTAATGAAAACATTGAAACTTGTTGAAATTTTTGAGATCTCTGTAGTTTCTTGTAACCTTGTGGAATTTAACAGTATAAAGCATAATTCTCTATATTGGATGATTTGTTCTCCTTTCATTTTATATTTTGCAGCACTCAAGTGTAGAAGTGCCGGTATACTTTTTAATGCTCAATTTGTGTTATATCAACCTGGGCCCACAAAACTTTGGTAACCATTATCAGTATTGTTTTGGTCTAAATTTGTGATTACCAATTTTTTTCCTTCGTGTCTCTGTGGTATATTATATCAGTGTTTTTGTTTGACAGGGAGCGATTATGAGCATCACCTCCCTGGCAATGTAGCTCCTGCAACTGTTGGTGAACTGGAACGAATGTTGTGTCGGGACTTGTTATGGACAGAGGCAAAGGATGTGTGGTGTGTCAGCTTAGATCCTGTGTGGGGTGATTTTGTTGGAGCACCTGCAACTGGTACTAACAAAAGTGTGCCCTTCTTGGACGCATTTCCTCTGACATTGTGGGTTCATGTTAAGTTACCTGGGACTAGTGACAATGCTTCTTTGAAGACTTGCAATGGTGATGGAGATAAATGTGACGACACTGTTCAAACTGCTGATATCCATGCACTAGCTCACATATCTAACCTTGTGAGTGTTCAGTTGAATCACTACCAGTACCTGTTCCTGTTGCGGTTATCTGAGGAACTTACAGAACTTGCTACTGTATTAGCCTTAGACTCAAACCGTATCTTGAAGCAAAAACAAAGTGGTTCTATGGTTATTGGTGCACTTTTACCACAGGTATTTATATTATGTTATTCATTATTTAGTTCACTTTTCAGATTATGTTGATTTGAAGGATATTATTTATCATACAATAAAGTAATATTTCTGTTGAACATCCTCACTAGTCTTGCTGCTATATAGAAATATTTTTAGAGCATAGTTTCATAAATGGGAACTTTCTAAATATGAATTAATGGAGAAGATGGACACTTCTGCACTGGAATGAATATTCTGGATTTCTAGTGGATAGCTTCATTATGCAATGTTGATAGATGACCAGATTATCAGTCTAATCTGCTGGTAGGCTTTGCACAGTAGTTACTCAATGACACAAACACAGTCCCGAGCACCGAGTTATTGGTTTACACCACTCCAGGTTGGCCTTAAATTTAGTTACTGGAGCTTTTAACCCACATACCACATCCGGCATCTTCATTCTGATAACTTTGTGACTTATTGGATAACTCTGGTTTCATTTCTTTTGCATGAATTTAGTAACAAGCTTATCGGTTTTGTTAAACTTTCCTGCCTTTAGTCCTCCGAATGCTTTTCTTAATGTGTTGGCATTCGTAAACTTTTCTTCACATTCCTGTTAACTTCGTTTGTTACATTAGGAATTACCAAACTTTCTTGCAGACTGTACATAATTAGTATGTTTTACATAACATAAAAACTACAATTTAAAGTTTATATCATTACTTCTTCTCTCTCCTATATTTAAATGAGGGGTGCTTAGTTGGGCGTCCGTGAGGCTAGCCCAGTGCCGCCGGGCTGATGTGACGTAAATTCGGGCAGGGCAGTTTACGTAGCAAGCATACGTCACAGTGAAGCAAGAGAGAGAACCCACTTTGCAAGGAAGGCAACAATGACTGATTGTGATTACGAAGCTGTCCTCCACTCCTCAGCAAAATGTTGATTGGGGTTCAGTATTTAAAATAAAACACTATAATAGCAAAACTGACCTTTTTAAGATAAAGGTTTGATTTATACTACGCTCGATATAAAAAGTTATTTTTATTTTCTTATATTTATTCAATCAAAGAAAATGGACACGTATTCAATTTTTGTGTTACGATCTACAAAGGTACAGGGTTTAAGCGTACAAGCTACAATTTACTATTTCCTGGATGGAAATGACAGTATTTCCATTTTTTTTAAAAGTAAAATTCCTGTTATTCATTAAGCAAACAGTAATATAATTACATAATTCAACAAGTTTACTGCTTGATTTTGCACAGTGTTATAGTGTTATGTGAATTTCCCTGTTCACTAAGTTTCTGAAAATAGTATTTTAAACTTATCAGGCATCCGATGATAATAGCTAGCCTCAAAATGGCAAGGAGTTCCATCATAAGTGAAAGTTAGGACAGATATTTATTATCCAAGCTTAAAGTACAACAACAATAATGTTAACATATCTACCAAATAGATATATAGTATGCCTTCAAATAAATAATCTGATTTTATTCCTGGTAAGCATGATTCGATTGTTGGTGAGTTTATCAGATAATTTAAACACAAACAATCACAAGTCACAGCTTATACACCTTAACTCCGTATTATATTAGAAATGTTTCTAAAGCACCTCTTAAAATGTAATAGTGAAAATTGTAACTCATTATGTACATTATAAAAATATTTGATGTTGTAGGCCTAACTCTTTATTGTTTATGGTCAAAGTACATAAACTGGCTGAATATCAATAACTTATTTCTTACAACGAAAATTGAAACTGTCTGCAACCCTGAAGATGGTTTTCCGTGGTTTCCCATTTTCACACCAGGCAAATGCTGGGCTGTACCTTAATTAAGGCCACAGCCGCTTCCTTCCCATTCCTAGCCCTTGCCTATCCCATAGTTGGCATAAGACATATCTGCGCCAGTGCGACGTAAAGCCAATTGTAAAAGTCTGTATACTTTCTGGTGTATATAATAAAATTCCAAATGTACCCTGAACCACTCTCACAAAGAACAAACAATTCGAAACCAATGTGACTCCTTTTTGATGGTATAAATTGCTTCCACTGCAGCCATCCTTTTCACAGCATTATTGATTCATTCACACAAATGTTTTCCTGTGGTATACACAATTCTTGGCACTTCTTACAAATTGGATTCAGAACAGGCAAGTTTTGAACAACTTCCCACTCATGTTGGCATCTTTAAGTCTTATTGTCAAGAAAATGACAGTATTTAAACAATAATGAAAACCTTTTCTCACTCATCACTTTGTTGAAGAATAGTGTCGAGATGAAATCCCTGTGACTAAAGGATAGTTCATAAGTAGGCTTCTTTCTTATTCCTTGAAAAATGAGAAGGGATAGGAAGAAGTTTATTTCTCATGTGGTAGTTGGAGTCCAATCCCGAGCTCGCAACTGAGGTTTCAGTACCGTATGCACTTTGAAAAATTGTTCTGCGTATTTATTTGTTTGCTCACATATTAGCTTGATTAGATCCTCCACTGTAAAATGGCTAAAATAATTCGATGGGCTTGCTTTCTTGGAATCACATAAATCAATATTTATTTTACTGTCCGATACAAACGTAAAAGGAGCACGAGGATTACCTTGGCTATATCAGTGTGAAGTGGCTGCATTACTTGTTGTAGGCAAGCTAATATCTTCTCCCTCTTCCTCATTTTCAGAAGCAAGTTCATTGTCACTTTCACCATTTATGCTATCGTTGCTGTCCAAAGAGTTGTCATCTAATTCGTCATCTGAATAAGTGAGTTGAAGAATTGTTTCATCATCCAAATTTGCGCGCTTAGCCATTATGAATGGAAGAAAATACAATGAAATATTGGTGAGCACTATGGTGTAGCAAGTCTGGAACCTGCTGACATCTATCAAACGATCATAGAACTACACTCAACAATACTAAGAGACGAGATAACACGTCTCACCCAGCAGATAACATTTTTCTAAGGCTCTAGACTAGTTAACTTGTCATTACCCAATTGAGTAACAACTATTGGTAGACGAATTTACTCATCACACCCGGTTAAGAGGTTAAAGGTAGGAAAGATGATAATGTGAAGATAAAATTGAAATTCAAGAGGACAAATTGGGGCAAATATTCATTTTTAGGAAGAGGAATTAGGGATTGGAATAATTTATCAAGGAAAATGTTTGGTAAATTTCTGAGTTCTATCAAATCATTTAACAAAAGACTAGGTAAACAATTGATATGGAATCTGCCATCTGAACAACAGCCCTAAATGCAGATCGATGAGTGATTCATTGATTGATTCATTCATATATTTGCATGTAAATGTGCAGTAGATATTGTAGATAAGTTAGATTTACATGTCTCATGTCTTTTTTAATCTTGTATCATTAACTGTTTTTTGCTTGCTGTTCTTGCTTTTTGTGGGGGGATATATTCATGTGTGAAAATATTGAGAAAATGCTCATGAGCCTGAATTTCACTAAGTAGTTCAGTAGAATATATATAACGGGATTTATATTATTAAACTATTTCAACCTAAATGTTGTTACAGGTGGAGGTGACATTTGTCATGCCATCAATGTCACCTGGAAAGGAATGTTCAGGTGGAGACTTGGAATCTGTGATACCAGACTCTGCCAGCTTGCAGGAAGATAATGTTAGCCTCCCTCAGGGTGTAATGAAACAACCCCTTACTCCTGGCAGTGAGGTATCATCTCTCTGTATTGACTTACAGCATCAGCAACGACAGCATCAACAGCAGCAGCAACAGTTGCCACATCATCACCAACAGCAGCAGCATCAACAGCAGCAGCCGCAGCAACAGCAACAGCAACAGCAGCAGCAGCAGCAATTCCTCCACATGGGGGATAAAATAGAATATCAAATGGGAGAATATACTTATCCTGTAGTTTCACATAGAAATGGCAGTGGTCCAAGTCCTACTGCATTTCCTGGACTCGTAATCCCCAACAATTTAAATGCTGGTCTATCTTCAGTTAAGAAAGGTTTCAGTAACCTCATGACATCACTGGATTCAGCACTAAAGGCAAGTCCTGATGATGCAAGTGACACCGCATCACTACGTAGTGATGCATCATCAGATAGTGAGAATTTTGTGGTTGTAAATTATTCAGGTGACAAGACTACAGAATGTTTAGATGCTATGTTTCGTGTGACCCCTGGACCAAATGACCCTATTCAACCTCTAGAAGTAGCTAGTGAGGTGTTAGCAGAAGATGATGGAACAATTACTACATCTCCTAGTGAGCGGTCACTAGATAGTAGCAGCAGACGGAGAGATCTGGTAAGTCGTATGGTTTGTAAGAATTACTGGAGTAATTATTAAAATTTCAAAAATGTGAATAAGAAGAAAAAATAAAACAAATGTAGCAGATTAAGAAGAATTTCTTTTTAAAACAGCAGGGTTTTATTTCATTCCATATGTTTTGATTTGTAGATATCAGAAAAATGAAGTACTATGTTGTTTGTATCTTGAACTGGCCTTTCTCTTTACTATCAACTTCTGGTCTAGTTCTCAGTCAATCTTTAACAAGTTGGTGTACTGTATGAGACTGGAAGTGAATGAATTTCTTTTAATGGGAACTTAGGTTTGGATTCTGATTATATTTAGAGACCAGCAAGGTACCAATTGCTGCTTTCAGAGTTGTTCCTCGGAGAAAAGAAAAATTATACTTTCTGGTTCATCAAACATAAATATGGGACACTTCAGGAAGAGGTTTCAAAAATCTAATTACCTTTTAAGACATTAAACTCATATCCGTAAAGATTTTACCACGATAGGTCAGGATCTAAAAATTCTACAGTGCAAACTAAAAGGTCCACTACTCAACATCTTAGAGAATTTTTACATTAGTGTGGAAGAATATAATGTGGGAAACTTTCATTTCGATTATTTGTAGTGAAAAACAATACCAGAAGATTTCACAATTATTACACTCCGTTTCAGTTACCACTCCCATAATCCTGCATACTGCCACACTCCACCTCGTCCTAACGACACGTCGTATGTTTCGACTGTGGGAGTAGGTCAGTCGAGAGCTGAACTCTGTAGACAGGGAACACAAGTAATGCAAGCGGGCCACGTAATGTAAGTTTATTTCGTACATCAAAACTTACCTTAAATGTTTCCTGACATCACCATTTTTTGATTCTTAATTTGATTTTTATTATCCACTTTACGGACTAAAAACAGATGGTTCAACTTCAATAACAACTTATATTGTCAGCCTATGACTGAACACATTAATTAATTCAACAGTGTACAGATATCAGTTGGACTGCATCAGCAGACAACGAGAATATCACAATAAAGAAAGGCCTCCAGCTCAAAAATTGTTTTAATGACCAGCGTTTCACACTTTTAACTTTTATCATGTTGTTTTTAAGGAGAAACTTTTTAAAAGGCTCTTCATATTGTGTGTCTAATGTTTTTAGTTATTATATAAATTTTACTGAGAATGACCCTATGCTGGGTTGAAACATGTCTATTTAAAATTTAATCTTAATTGGATGTATTGTTGAGTACTGAGTAGGATTTTGTACAATTTGTAAGAAGTTCAGCCATCAATATGGATCTAACATGAGATTTATGGTCTGTAACCAGGTCAGAGTTTGACAGAGCTGTGAGTGACCTCAATAGGAACAAGGCACCTGGAATCGATGACATTCCCTCAGAATTACTGACTGCCTTAGGAGAAACCAGCATGGCAAGGCTATTCCATTTAATGTCTAAGATGTATGAGACAGGAGAAGTCCCATCCGATTTTCGGCAGAATGTTTTTATACCTATTCGCAAGAAAGCCGGTGCTGACAGGTGTGAAAACTACCGCACCATTAGTTTAGTATCTCATGCCTGCAAAATTTTAACATGAATTATTTACAGAAGAATGGAGAAACAAGTTGAAGCTGAGTTGGGAGAAGATCAATTTGGCTTCAGAAGAAATGTAGGAACACGTGAAGCAATCCTGACTTTACGTCTGATCTTAGAGGATCGAATCAAGAAGGACAAGCCCACGTACATGGCATTCGTAGATCTAGAAAAGGCATTCGATAATGTTGATTGGACCAAGCTATTTAAGATTCTGAAGATGATAGGGATCAGATACCGAGAATGAAGAATTATCTACAATCTGTATAAAAATCAGTCTGCAGTGATAAGAATCGAGGGCCTTGAAAAAGAAGCAGCAATCCAGAAAGGAGTGAGGCAAGGCTGCAGTTTGTCCCCTCTCCTTTTCAATGTTTACATAGAACAGGCAGTAAAGGAAATCAAAGATAAATTTGGAAAGGGAATCACAGTCCAAGGAGAGGAAATCAAAACCTTGAGATTTGCCGATGATATTGTTATTTTATCTGAGACTGCAGAAGATCTCGAGAAGTTGCTGAATGGTATGGATGAAGTCTTGGGTAAGGAGTACAAGATGAAAATAAATAAGTCCAAAACAAAAGAAATGGAGTGCAGTCGAAGGAAGGCAGGTGATGTAGGAAATATTAGATTAGGAAATGAAGTCTTAAAGGTTGATGAATATTGTTACTTGGGTAGTAAAATAACTAACGATGGCAGAAGTAAGGAGGACATAAAAAGCAGGCTAGCACAAGCAAGGAAGAGCTTTCTTAAGGAAAGAAATTTGCTCACTTCAAACATTGATATCAGAATTAGAAAGATGTTTTTGAAGACTTTCGTGTGGAGCGTGGCATTGTATGGAAGTGAAACATGGACGATAACTAGCTCAGAAAGAAAGAGAATAGAAGCTTTTGAAATGTGGTGTTACAGAAGAATGCTGAAGGTGAGATGGATAGATCGAATCACGAATGAAGAGATACTGAATTGAATTGGTGAGAGGAGATCGATTTGGCTAAATTTGACGAGAAGAAGAGATAGAATGATAGGACACATCTTAAGACACCCAGGACTTGTTCAGTTGGTTTTTGAAGGAAGTGTAGGTGGTAAGAAAGGTAGGGGTAGACCAAGGTATGAATATGACAAGCAGATTAGAGCAGATGTAGGATGCAATAGTTACGTAGAAATGAAAAGGTTAGCACAGGATAGGGTGACATGGAGGGCTGCATCAAACCAGTCTATGGACTGATGACTCAAACAACAACAACCAATTCTCCTATCCACATCCTGTGAGAAGTTAGCCTTTGTTGAGAGAATACTTCCTTGATATAAAAAGTGGTTGACCTTGTCCAGTGGAGTATCAGCACTGAATATATGGAAAGCTGGGAGGTTCAACCCAGGTGTAGGCTGTGCAAGTACTTTGGTTTTCTGAACATTAATGGAGAAACCAAAATGAACGCAAGCACTCTTGAAACAACTGACCAACTGTTGCAGCTCCTCAAATGCTAGAGCACGTGCAGCAGCGTCATCTGCATATTGCAATTCCGTAACAGAGGTAATCTTAGTGAGCTTCTGCGAGCGAAGTATAGCCAGATTGAATAGTCTGTAGATATTCCATGTAGCATGGCAGCTAGATAAAGAGCGAAGAGTGTTGGAGCAAGCACACATCATTGTTTCAATCCATGAGTGATTGGAAATGGATCAGAGATAATATTTTGAGGAATACTACTGCAACTGGTGGTAAAAGGCACTCCCCAGTTGTATCCATTCCATATCCTATCCATTCTTCCATTTTCTGTCAGTTCATATACCAATATTTGAAGTGTTCTGTTATTTCCAGTTCCTTGTCTCCAACTTTGATAACTCCTTTTCCTACTTTACTTCCTCTACTCATCACCATTGTCTTCCTCTTCTCCACATTGATCCTCAATCCTCATCTTTTCCCCAGATCACATCACCGTCATCTGTAAACATCATTACATTTATTCTCTCCACTCTAGAATCTTCCCTTGCTGCCTTTGCGATCTCGTCCATCACCATTAATAATATATTTATTGCAGCAAATTGCCATATACAAAGAATGCAGAACATAATTAGAGGACTTTTCCTTTCTGCACACTTAGTCCGTGATAGCGATCACACTGCTTCCCTCACAAAGCACACATGCATCCCTCTTTTGGTGAGTGATACTTCATCGTGGAGCATAGTTTGAAGTGAAAACCATGCACAGTTAGTCTTGTTGTTACGTGCCGTAACTCATAGTTGGCTTCCTTCCATTTGTCGTTCATCATCGCTTCGGTACTGTAGTCCAGCGAGATTTCCGATTTCTTTCTCTGATATTCGCGAAATAAACTTTGATATGCTGGAGTTGATGGGAGAGAGAATGTATCCCGTATTTCCTCCAAAAACATAATTTGCTTAGTTAACTCATACACCAGTCTCAAATACGTAAATTTCGACAAACATAGGGCTATTACAAACTATCCACTTCATAGCCGTATCGATGATATAATCTAATGGTTTCATAAGAAAATATTTCCACCTAATCGATACCTTTTTCGATGTTATTCTTAATGATAATATAAATTGCCAAAGGCAAAATAAAGAAAGGTATCGATTAGGTGGAAATATTTTCTTACGAAACCATTAAACATAGGGCTCTCTTTAAAAATGTTGCTTTTATCTTCTCCACTTCCACTAAGTTTCTTACTGACAGATGCTGCCAGATACTGGAGATGCCGTAGGTTATTACAGGTGCTATCACCATTATGAACAATAAAGGTGACAACACACTCCCTTGTTTTAGCCCATTGTAAATTCTAAACCATTCAGTTCTACCCACTGGTGTCTTCACACAGCTGTAACAGTTATCATATATAGTGAAACCTCGTTAATGCATTCCTTATTAACACATATTCCTGTTTAGCTCGTTGTAAATTTGAAGTCCTGATTCTCATCGTATCAAATCTATATAAAAATATCTCGCTTATCACGTCACGAGTTTTAGCTATTACCGCTTAGCACAATCACATTTTTCTTAGCCCAGAGAATGTTATTTGTCATCCCTTGTTGAAGGAACGTTATTTCCAACTCGGGTAAGAGCCCTCGCCGCAGTTGTGTGATAATGGGAAAATACCTGGAAATTTTTAACTTCACAGGATAAATTGCACCTTCGGAGAGTAAGCCATTAGCCTCAGAAATACTCAGTTTTGTTTGCTGGTTAGCAGTGAAACTGCATAATAACACAATGAGCCTGCTTTTGCTTGTATTTTGCATTCCATTTAGAAGTTAGAAATGTATTTCATCTTTAGTTGTACAGTGAAGGGTAGCGAATATTTGTCGTGCCATAGCCCACATCTGGAACAAAATCGTGTGAAGTTGACCGGTGTGGTGTATATTTGTCTTGTGATAGCCTAATTAGGGATATGGGAAAAGTCATGAAATTCCTTACAAATGACAAAATTAAAGTCTGTCAGCAAGTTGACTGTCATTCACATCTGCAAGTGCGCAGAATAGGGATGTACTGAAACACTACCGATAGATGTCTCACGAGTGGTAGACGGTATGCGCCTGTCAATCGTCATTTGTTCCTATATGTTTCTGATAGAAAATGCCAAGTTACTTGAAGAAGTTAAAGTTTTAATATATCGCAGTGACAGAAAAGAAGACAAGAAAAGTATTTTGCCTAACTATTGCACTATTTCAGTGTTCCGAAATCAAGGTCAATCATATTCATACCATCAATTTCATAAGGAGGAGCCCTTCCGTAAAAAGTGGTTGCATGCACTTCGTAGACAGGACCTAAGAAATAAAAGTGTGACTGATAATGTCAATGTCTGGTTGAAGCATTTTGCAGTTGAAGATTGTCATTACTGAAACGAGTGAATAAGAGAATGAATTCTAATTAAGAAATAATTTTATAATAAGTTAGTGACCTTCTGATTAGCTAATATGACCTATTTCAATCATTTTAGCCGGGCTGAGTAGCTCAGATTGTAGAGCGTTGGCCTTCTAACACCAACTTGGCAGGTTCGATCCTAGCTCACTCCGGTGATATTTGAAGGTGTTCAAATACGTCAGCCTCGTGTCAAGTATATTTAATGGCACATAAAATAATTCCTGTGGGACAGAAGTCTGGCACCCCGGTGTCTCCAAAAACTGTAAAAGTAGTTATCGGGATGTAAAAAATATAACATTTGTTGTTGTTATTGTTATTATTATTATTATTATTATTATTATTATTATTATTATTATTATTATTATTATTATTATTATTATTATTATTATTCAGTGAGCCTCTGTGATTTATGTGGCAGTGTGCCTGCCTCTCACCACTGGGTTCCGTGGTTCTAATCCGGGTCAATCCATGTGAGATTTGTGCTGGATAAAGCGAAGTTGGCACAGGTTTTTCTCCTGGAACTCCAGTTTTCACTGTCATTGTTCATTCCAGCAACAGTCTCCAATTTCATTTCATTCATCTCTCAGCCATTAGTCATTGCCCCAGGGGAGTGTGACAGGCTTTGGCAGCTGTCACAGCCCCTAGATGGGGCTTTATTCATTAATTTTAGGTGAAAGACGAAGACTTAATGAGAATGCTGTACCTTCTATATTTTTAGGGAGTGGCACCTGCACCTTGGAAAAAATTATCCAAAGATTAAGAAGATTAAGTAGGGAAGCAGCCTTAACACTGTGTGCGGTGGTGTACCCTGAATCACAGAGTGACGTATAATTTAACACTGGAGCGTCATCAATTCCAGACTTCCTGAACACAAAATAATTCATCAGTTCTAAATTTAAAATATTTATATCTGTCTTATGACCTGAAACAAGGTCTTGAAACCCGTGCACTGAAGGGAAATTCATTTCAGTAGTACTAGATGTAGCCTCTGGTACTGCAGTTGTGCCAATATCATGCTTTGTGTACACTTCTAACCTAATATATATTACGCATGTTTTCAAAAGGCTATTTGCCCTTAAAGAATTCAATCTTAACAAAAACACTAAAAGAAAAGGTTGCTACTTCTAGTCCTTCCCTTTCAGTCAACTAGCTTCTTTGCGGATAATTTTCCGCCCTTTTCCTTCAATTCCGCTTTCAAATCTGCAATAGTCATTTCTCATCTCTTTCAAAACATCGACAGAATATCGTAATTTCATTTCAATCAATCAATCAATCAATACTGATCTGCATTTAGGGCAGTCTCCCAGGTGGCAGATTCCCTATCTGTTGCTTTCCTAGCCTTTTCCGAAATGATTTCAAAGAAATTGGAAATTTATTGAACATCTCCCTTGGTAAGTTATTCCAATCCCCAACTCCCCTTCCTATAAATGAATATTTGCCCCAGTTTGTCCTCTTGAATTCCAACTTTATCTTCATATTGTGATCTTTCCTACTTTTATAGACGCCATTCAAACCTATTCGTCTACTAATGTCATTCCACGCCATCTCTCCACTGATAGCTCAGAACATACCACTTAGTCGAGCAGCTCTTCTTCTTTCTCTCAATTCTTCCCAACCCAAACATTGCAACATTTTTGTAACGCTACTCTTTTGTCGGAAATCACCCAGAACAAATCGAGCTGCTTTTCTTTGGATTTTTTCCAGTTCTTGAATCAGGTAATCCTGCTGAGGGTCCCATACACTGGAACCATACTCTAGTTGGGGTCTTACCAGAGACTTATATGCACTCTCCCTTACATCCTTACTACAACCCCTAAACACCCTCATAACCATGTGCAGAGATCGGTACCCTTTATTTACAATCCCATTTATGTGATTACCCCAGTGAAGATCTTTCCTTATATTAACACCTATAGAGCATCCAGCGTTAAGAAAAGACTACAGGCCTTATGGGCTTTTACTTCTATTGGTGTTACCCACTTTAGTTCTACCTGTATATAAAAATGATAATGAATCCCTATCAAAATGTATAATTTTTCTTATGAAACAAGTATTGGTTGTGCCATACAGTACTGAAGAAGACGTAAAATCATTCTGATAACTTTGATTTTATCCTTTTTAAATATCGTATATGCGGTTCAGTACACGGATCAGCCGGCCATGCTTGTCGCATTGCGCGCCACATTTCAGCGTGTAGTGCGGAAGTGTGTACAGTAGTCAACACGTGTAATAACTCAGCTTAATGCGAATCTTCATTGGTGAGGTCAGTGCGGCATGTTTCCCTTTTTGTGTGTGTCACTCATTACAGTGATTGCTTATGTAAGGGAGATATTCGCCAGAGTGAAGTGATCGTCTTGCTGGGGCGCATAGTGTTTTGTTATAAATACAGTATATTGTGTTTCATTTTTCGTGTATTGCATTGGTTTTGGTTGTGTGTATCGTGTATAGTTTTTGTCTGTTTAGTATTTTATATAATCAGTCAGCGAGTAATACATTTAAATTATAGCTGAACATGTGAAAAGGAGAAGTAGAGAAGTTGTTAGGAGAAAGGAACGGCAAATGGTGCTTAATTCATTTTCATATTTGAAAACAAAGCATCCAGAACGAAGAGTAAACAGGGTAGTAGATAAAGCCGCAAAGTTTTTAGGAATTTCGAGGCCTTCCGTCTTCAAAATAAGGAAGGAAGCCAGCGAAGGGCCACTCCAGAGTCCCAGCAAGAAGCGGGAAAGGAAAAAGTTAATTCGCAGTAATTCCAGACTCATTAAATACAATGATTTTTTCAGAAGTGGAATACGGCGCACTGTTCATGAATTTTATTTTAGAGATGAACCGCCAACTCTGAACACAATCCTCACTTCCGTAAACAGCAACCCCGAACTACATGATTTTAAGAAATCATACAAATAGGTCACTCAGCATTCTGTATTTTATGTTGCGGAAGAATATTTAAGTTATCGTATTTTGTAATAAACATGAAGCCCTTGCATCTGTTGTCACTTACGAGTAAATTTATCTGAAATGAGCTGAAGGATAAATCACCGAGATAGAGATATCTCGCCGTCAGCTTCCTGTGTTGTAACCACACAGTATTTGCCTTAATAATGAAATGTTTCTGGGGGCTAATAGACTCAGTACTGTGCTCCCTTAAAGCAACAACGATCAAGAAACTTTCTCAGATATAAGAAACCAGACAATTATTTCGGTTTCTGGACATGCATGTTATTATTCTTCTTGTTTTCGAATGGGTCTACTATGGACCACGTTAAGCATCATTCATTTACGGTTCTTCCTCTTTCGATCGGCCCAGTACTTCTTCATCCTTTCGGAGTGGGCTTCTTTATGTTCTCGTGACCAGTTGTTGCCGGTCCGTTTTTTTGCTACTTTGATCTTGGAATCCCTTAATTTTGTTGATGATTTTTCTGTATTCCTGTCTGTTGTATACTACCTGCTGTGATATATTATTTTCCTCCATATCCTCCTTGACCCCTATTATTATTATTATTATTATTATTATCATTATTATTATTATTATTATTATTTAGTTCACATCCCTGCATGTTCAAACTCTTACTCTATTTCGAATGATACAGTGAGTGGGCTATTATCCTTAGAAACGTTATGACTGTAATTTCATTAATGACTGGAGATAATCTGGCATTTATATTATTATTAGTCTTGCAACAGCTGTACCAAACGATGTATAATTTTATGTCATCACTGTATTTCACAAGCAGTGTCCGAGCAGCGGTGAGTGAGCGAGTATGGCAACAGTGGAAGGCAGCAGGCCCATAAGGCCTGTAGTCTTTTCTTAACTCTGGATGCTCTATAGATAATTACAATGATCACCAAAAGGAACTTTCACCCCATCAATGCAGTAATTAAAACTGAGAGGACTTTTCCTATTTGTGAAAATCACAACCTGACTTTTAGCCCCGTTTATCAACATACCATTGCCTGCTGTCCATCTCTCAATATTTTCGAGGTCACGTTGCAGTTGCTGACAATCTTGTAACTTATTTATCACTCTATAGAGAATAACATCATCCGCAAAAAGCCTTACCTCCGATTCCACTCCTTTACTCATATCGTTTATATATATAAGAAAACATAAAGGTCCGATAACACTGCCCTGAGGAACTCCCCTCTCAACTATTACAGGGTCAGACAAAGCTTCACCTACTCTAACTCTCTGAGATCTATTTTCTAGAAATATAGCAACCCATTCAGTCACTCTTTTGTCTAGTCCAATTGCACTCATTTTTGCCAGTAGTCTCCCATGATCCACCCTATCAAATGCTTTAGACATGTCAATCGCGATACAGTCCATTTGACCTCCAGAATCCAAGATATCTGCTATATCTTGCTGGAATCCTACAAGTTGAGCTTCAGTGGAATAACCTTTCCTAAAACCGAATTGCCTTCTATCGAACCAGTTATTAATTTCACAAACATGTCTAATATAATCAGAAAGAATGCCTTCCCTGCATTTAAAGCAACAGTTTTGTTTCGATTATCATAAATTTAAAAATACTCCATATAAGTCACATGTAAAACAATCGAGAAGCGGAAAGCGAATAACGTTTATTACAATTACACTGCCTAGCAGACAAGTTTTGCGTGATACATCCCTATTGGTTGAATGTTGAAACTCGCACCTTCCAGTTTTGACTCGATCACTTGAATCAGTCTTAGTCAGTTGAAATTTTGTTCAACTCGAAATGGCAGCCAAAGTCTTTATGTTGGAGTTGCACCAGGTTTTACTGTATTGCTTGTATCATGTTTTTTTTTTTTTTTTTTTTTTCTATGCTTCTTTGTATTAAGCTTTCCCAAACTCTTGATCTGGGGATGCTGTTGTATGCCTTTTTAAGCCTATAAAAGTCTGTACTATATTCTTCCCATATTCCTAGCTCTTTTTCAGCTCTTTTTCACGATCTGTCTTAGAATGTAAATAGGTTCCACTGTTGACCTTCCACCTCTGTATCCAAATTGTTTCTCTTTGACATTCCACCTTTCCTCCAATAATTCTTCTTTCCAATATTCTTTCCATTATCTTGGCAACATAGCAGAGGATGGTGATTGCTCAGTAGTTACTGCACATCTTCTTATTGCCTTTCTTGAATATTGGTATTACAACCCCCTTTTACTCAGGCACTTTTTCCTCTCTCCATACATACTTGAGTATTCTATAAGTCCACTCGAGATCCGCTGGTCCTGCACGTTTGATCCTTTTTATGGCTACTTCATCTGATCCCACAGCTTTTCCCATTTTCATTTTCTATTTGCTCATTCCACCTCTGTCAGTATAATGTCTGATTCCTTTTCTGTTACTTCTTCTGTTCCTGCTGCCTGGATACCTTCCGCTCATGTCTGGTTTCTCACATTCAGCAGTTCACTGAAATATTCTTCAACAAATCCTATGTTCATTGTTTCATTCCGACAGTTTCTTACAATTCCAAATATTTCTTTTTTCCCACAGTTCAAATTTTCCTTTACTTCCTTGGTGAATGTTTTCCCAAATTTTCTTCTTTTCTTCGGCTTCTACTTTTTTCCAAACTCTTTTCACTTCTATGTATCTGGCTCTACTCTCTTCATTCTTTTGTGTTTTCCATTCCTTCCATGTTTTCTTCTTTTCCTTTACTTTATCTTTCATTCCACCATGTTCTCTCTTTCTCTCTTACCTTTCTTGATGTTTTCCCCACATGTTTTTCTCTGCACACCTTACAAATGCACTCTTAAAATTATTTCTTTCTTTCCTTTCTTTCTTTCTTTCTTTCTTTCTTTCTTTCTTTCTTTCTTTCCGTATATCAAGCAAGAACGCGGGGGGATCAACATGAAGTAGAAGAGAAGCTGTCACTTTACAGAAAGAAAAAATTACAGGTCAAACAGTTGGTTGTAGCTGAAAAGCAGAAATGCAAGGAAGATCTGGCTACCAAAATAACACAGGATGGAAATAAAAAACTGTTATACAGTATTGATAAGAATAGCAAAAACTCAAAATGAATATATCCAATCTGTAAAACTTCCTAATGGTGAGGTGACTAGGGAGAAGACTAAAATATTACAGGAGTTCCAAAGACACTTTGAAACTTTGCTGAACTGTTATGAAAATGTCACTCCATTAGACGACGAACCTTATGATTTTGGCAGCACAAATACCACTAGTTTGACATGGTTGGAAGTAGAGACAGCAATAGTTAAGCTGAAAAACAACACATCAACTGGATCAGATGAATTAAGTGTTGAGATGATCAAAGCACTAGGAGAGGTGGATGTACAGGGTACTAAATAGAATCTGGAAAGAGAATGTAATACCCAGTGACTGGAAGCAAGGAGTCATCATCCCATTGTTGAAAAAAGGTGATAGAAAGAAATGTACCAACTACAGAGGTATAACTCTACTGTCACATGGCCTCAAAATCTACTAATCCATCCTTGAGAGCAGGATTAGAAAATATGTTGAACCTACACTTGATCAACTATAGACCTCATTTTTGCCACCAGAATGCTCTATGAGAAGTATCGGGACAAGGATAAAACACTTATAACTGTTTTTCTGGACATTGAGAAATCATATGACCATGTACCATGCAGGCATATGAGAATGATTGAGACATAAGAAAATGCCTGATAACATCATAGCACGAGTACAACGATTATATGATGATACCAAGTGTTGTGTCCAGGTCCAGGATTGAAGGTCAGGTTGGTTTGAAATGAAGAGTGGAGTCCAGCAAGGAAGTCATCTTTCACCACTTCTCTTCATAATCATAATGGGACCGAGCTCGATAGCTGCAGTCGCTTAAGTGCATCCAGTATTCGGGAGATAGTAGGTTCAAACCCCACTGTCGGTAGCCCTGAAGATGGGTTTTCTGTGGTTTCCCATTTTCACACCAGGCCACGGCTGCTTCCTTCCCACTCCTAGCCCTTTCCTGTCCATCGTCGCCATAAAAGCTATCTGTGTCAGTGCGACGTAAAACAACTAACAAAAAAAAATATATCATAATGGATGAAGTTTTAAAAGCAGTTAAGAGAAAGGATCCAACAACTAATGCCATGGTTTTTGCTTATGATGTAATGGTATGGGGTAGGACAGAAGCGAAGTACAAACTAGACTAGATCTCTGGCATGAAGCTTTTACAACCTTAGGTCTCAAAATCAGCAAAACGAAGACAGTTGGCTTGGTGATGAGTAGAAACTCTCCAGTTGTTCATCTAAGAATTGGAGATGAGGAGATGGATATTGTAGATAACTTCCTGTATTTAAGTAGTGTTCTGTCATCAGACAATACCATACATCAAGAGATTAGTAACAGAATACAGAGAGCTTCCAAATTCTATCACGCTGTACATCAGATACTTTGGGATGAAACATTTCCGTTAGTTTCCAAGATCAGTTTGTACAAAATATATCTAGTACCTATATTGACGTATGGCCTGGAAGCAGCAACACTTACTGGACCAACAAAGAGTCGTCTTCAGGCAACAGAAATGAAGTTCTTGTCTACAAAAAACAAAAATGGATAGAATAAGGAATATGGATATCCGACAACAGCTTGGATTGGGAAAGAAGATTGCTGGAGACTCTAGAAGTGAAGAGATTGCAATGTTATGGTCACATGAAAAGAATGAACCCCCACAGGACTCCTCGAACATACTTTGACCACAATGTTCCTGGGAAGAGACCAAGAGGAAAACCTCGTGACGTTTGGGAAAAACAGATAATGAAGGACCTTGAAATTAGAGATGTGAACTGGTGTCACATATATGAGCAGCATCTGTGGATGGATAGAACGAACTGGAGGAGGCTCGTACACAACCGCACTTGGCTTGCCGGAGCGAAGAAATTATGATGATGATGTTCAACATGAGGAATATCTGTTCTTGATATCAATTTTTTATCATTCCTGAACTCTACCTGAACCTACTTTTCCTTCAATCTCCAGACCCTAATCTTTCATTCTCTTGCCAACATAGTTGGGGATGTGTGGGACCTGGTAAATGCAGCACGGGTGTAGTTTAAGGAAGCGGATGTTATCAGTGGAATGCTGTGTAGGAGGGATACTGACTGAAAGGTCATTGGGGATCTAAATGAGTCTAAGGAGTGGGTATGTGGGAAACTGGGAGTGAGATTTCTAGATCCTAATGGGTGGGTAGGAGATAGGGATCTGCACTCAGATGGCCTTCACTTAAACTGTAGTGGTACATATTAAGTTAGGAAATTTGTTTAGAAGGGTTATAGGGAGGTACATTCAGGGAAACGGGGTGGCCTAGGGAGCGGTGTTAAGGGAACAGGGAACTGGAAATCAAGTAGGGATGACATAAAAATGTTAGTGCTCAACTGTAGAAGTATTGTAAAGAAAGGAATAGAATTAAGTAGTTTAATAGATATATACTTACCAGATATTGTCATAGGAGTTGAATAATGACTGAGAAATGATATAATGGATGCAGAAATTTTCTCACGGAACTGGAGTGTGTATCGTCGAGATAGGATAGGAATGGTAGGAGGGGAAGTATTCATTCTGGTGAAAGAAGAATTTGTAAGCTATTAAAATGTTAAAGATTACAAACATGAAATTCTAGGGGTAAGGCTCATCTCTTAAGATAATAGGCAACTTGATGTCTTTGGAGTGTACAGACAAGGAAAGGGTAGCGCAGACGCTGATTCAGAATTATTTGATAAGATAATCAGCTATGTGGGAAACGATAAGGAAAGGAACTTGATTGTAGGGGGTGATCTCAATTTACCAAATGTCAATTGGGAAGGTAATGCGAACGAGAGGAAGCATGATCAACAAATGGCAAATAAGTTAATATGGGAAGGGCACCTGATTCAGAAAGTGATGGAACCAACTAGAGGGAAGAATATTCTGGATGTGGTGCTGGTAAAACCAGATGAGCTCTATAGAGAAACTGAAGTAATAGATGGTATTAGTGATCAATTAGTAAATATTCAAGATAAATATTATAACTAGAGTAAGTGGTCCACCTATTCAATACAATATATAATTTATTATATTTAGTACATGTTTCATCCCCTAAGGGACATCATCAGCTATAATAAATTAACATTAATATATCAGAAATACAAAATAGATATTACTAAAATTGGAAAGACACATTAAAATATTGATGTATGGTTACGACATTTAAAATGAGATCTTAGAAATTTTGTTAAAATTGTAAGTCATATGATAGATAAAACAGTTAAACTGTCCATTATACTCTTAATGATATTCTTGGAAAATACCAGTTGTGCTTTATAAAATCTTAAATGATCAATTGTTGTAAATAGCACACTTGATTTGTATCTCGTGATGAAAGATTAGTTAAATCTTTGATATGCATTCCTTGGATAGTATAATATATTGAATGCTTCAGAATTTAAAGTCAACTCGGGGCCACAGTGGCAAAGTTCTTTGTAGTAATGAATATAGTTTTATTCCTTATTATTGGTCCCGATGTGCGGAGAAGGACTCGCTTCTACGGAGGTAAGTGTGCACACTTTAACTGTAAAAAATAACCATAACCAAACCAAACATAACCAAAATGATTGAAAAGCAGGACATGTCCGGCAAAAGCCGGACGGGTGGTAACCCTAAATAGGCGGACCACTTAGTTATAATATTTAAGTTTATCTGGAATATTAACTAATTGATTATAGTGAATACGGGATTAGTATTACTTGAAATGAAGCTGTTAAAGCTTATGACTTGTAATGGTGTCCAGCTCCATGGCTAAATCAGAGGTGCCAACTGTTACGGATTATCCATAATTATTATGGATTTCCTCTCACGATTACAGGATTACGATCAAAGGGTAAATTATTACGGAAAAGCGACATTATAACGAAAATATAATTTCTACGGAAAAAATAAGGAAAGAAGGAAAAATGAATCTTTTCGAGCATTAGTACTCGGCTCTCTTCGTTTCAATGCTTGTGAGTTGGCAACGATACTTATTCGATCGTCACTTCCTTTTGATACCCGTGAGCGTCGTGAAATTCATTCTGAATTAAGGAACTAATGTATTCATGTATTATAGCAGTATTAAGTGTACCTGCCAGTAACTCTCCTACAGAAAGATTCCTCAGTGTTAATAGGAAAAAATAGAAGGACTTCAGGCTTACAGTAATCACATCTACACTGGAATCGCTTATTGTTCATAAGCTGAAAATGTCCTCACAGGGGGAAGGATGCTACTAGAAAAACCCCACACAAAAGCACCTGATGCGTGTGAAACAAGCTACAAACAATGTTTTGTGACAGGCCTGGTAATGTGAAAACGTATTGGATACTACGATATATTTTAGAGTAGATTGTTGTGGGGAAGGGCAAAGAGGGTGTTATTATCCAGAAGGGATGAGTTTACTTTGGATTTGACTCCAAAATTTTTCGGAGGTTAGAGAAGGGGGTTTACGGAAAAGTCATTTCGAAAGTTGGCACTTCTGCTAAATGGTTAGCGTGCTGGCCTTTGGTCACAGGGGTCCCAGGTTCGATTCCCGGCAGGGTCGGGAATTTTAACCATCATTGGTTAATTTCGCTGGCACGGGGGCTGGGTGTATGTATCGTCTTCATCATCATTTCATCCTCATCACGACGCGCAGGTTGTCTACGGGAGGCAAATTGAAAGACCTGCACCTGGCGAGCCGAACTTGTCCTTGGACACACCCTGCACTGAAAGCCATACGCCATTTCATTTTACTTGTAATGGTATTAGTGATCACAAAGCTTTTTTTTTTTTTTGTGGTAGTTGAAAATAAATGTGAAAGAAAGGAAGATATTAAAATTAGGACTATTATGCAGTAAGGTATGGCTGATAAAACAGGCATCAGGGAGTTTTTAATAAGTGACTATGATCGGTGGAAAATGGTAAATCAAAATGTAAACAGACTCTGGGATGAGTTAAAAGCAATTGTTGAGGAATGTGAAAATAGGTTTGTACCTTTAAAGGTGGTAAGGAATGGTAAAGATCCACTATATTATAACAGAGAAGTAAAGAGACTAACAAGAGATGCAGGTTGGAAAGAAAAGAGTTAGAAATGGCTGTGGAAGTAAGGAGAAATTGAAGGAATGTGCTAGGAAATTTAATCTAGCAAAGAAGTCAGCTAAAGATAATATGATGGCAAGCATAATTGGCAGCCATACAAATGTTACTGAAAAATGGAAGAGTATATATAGGTACTTTAAGGCAGAAACAGATTCCAAGGAGGATATTCTAGGAATCATTAATGAACAAGCGGAGTGTGTATGCGAGGATCTTCAAAAGTCAGAAGTATTCAGTCAGCAGTATGTAAAGATTGTTGGTTACAAGGATATTGTCCAGACAGAGGATATTGATTAATACTAAAGTTGTATTAAAATTTATCTATGATCGCATTGACATTTACAGTAAGATACAAATTGAAAACTAGAAAAGCTGCTGGAATTGATAAGGTTTCAGGGGATATATTAAAGAAAATGTGGTGGGATATAGTACCATATCTGAAGTACTTGTTTGATTATTGTTTGCGTGAAGGAACTATACCAAATGAATGGAGAGTTACTATAGTAGCCCCTGTATATAAAGGAAAGGGTGATAGACATAAAGCTGAAAATTATAGGCCACTCAGTTTGACATGCACTGCATGTAAGCTTTGGGAAAGCAAAATTAATAACTGGTTTGATAGAAGGCAGTTTGGGTTTAGGAAAGGTTATTCCACTGAAACCCAACTTGTAGGATTCCAGCAAGATATAGCAGATATCCTGGATTCAGGAGGTCAATTGGACTGTATCGCGATTGACCTGTCTAAGGCATTTGATAGGGTAGATCATGGGAGACTACTGGCAAATATGAGTGCAATTGGACTTGACGAAAGAGTGACTGAATGGGTGGCTCTGTTTCTAGAAAATAGAACTCAGAGAATTAGAGTAGGTGAAGCTTTATCTGTCCCTGTAATAATTAAGAGGGGAATTCCTCAAGGCAGTATTATTGGACCTGTATGTTTTCTTATATATATATATATCAATGATATGTGTAAAGAGGTGGAATCAGAGATAAGGCTTTTTGCAGGCGATGTTATTTTGTACAGAGTAATAAGTAAGTTACAAGATTGTGAGCAACTGCAAATGACATGATGATAAATGGGGTTAAAAGTCAGGTTGTGAGTTTCACAAATAGGAAAAGTCCTCTGAGTTTTTATTACTGCATTGATGGGATGAAAGTTTCCTTTGGGGATCATTGTAAATACCCAGGTATTAATATAGGGAAAGATCTTCATTGGGGTAATCACATAAATATGATTGTATACAGATCTCTGCAATTGGTTATGAGGGTATTTAGGGGTTGTAGTAAGGATGTGAAGGAGAGAGCATATAAGTCTCTGGTAAGACCCCAACTAGAGTAAGTTCCAGTGTATGGGACCATCACCAAGATTACTTGATTCCAGAACTGGAAAAAATCCAAAGAAAAGCAGCTCAATTTGTTCTGGGTGATTTCCGACAAAAGAGAGAGTAGCGTTACGAAAACGTTGCCAAGTTTGGGCTGGGAAAACTTGGGAGAAAGGAGACAAGCTGCTCGACTAAGTGGTATGTAAAAAATGTATATAGGAAAATATTTAATATTTATTTCCACCTATTCAATACAATACAAGATGTTGGCATTTAAGTTAAAACATTTTTTTTTTTTAATGTGAGACATGTTTCGCCTCTTACTGTGAGGCATCTTCAGTCACTATCAAAACCTTATTATTTTTGTCAGGCAACAGGTTGAAATTATCCTAAAATGTGTTTGATAATGATTGTAGGTGAGATAAAAATTTTACAGTTATTGTAAAAATGTTCATGAATAACTAAAAATCTAATATAATGATAAACTCATGTGTAATTCACTTGATGAATAGGACGTCATTTGATGGTACAGTAGCAAGAAGATGGTTGGAAGCCTTAGTCAATACCAGATATCCAACACATAGTGGAAAGCATATAAAAAAACTTTACAGTGAAGATATACAATACATTCAAATTATATTTAAAAACTAGTAGATTCTTAGTAGTACGCTTAAAGATGGAGGTGTCATATAATTATGAGTGACAGTTGATGGCTTAAAGCCGTAGTCAATGTTTGAAGTATAAGTAAAATAACATGCTAATATATAATGAATAAATATGAAATAAATTACATTGTTGAATATAAAATGTAAAGGAAAAACATTCAAATTTTTGCTGGGCAAATATTATTTAACGTTAGCGTATATTTGCCCGTGAAGTTTAATGGTCAACAGTTCATAGGTTGTATATAGATTTGATCGGCGAGATAGTGTTGACACGAAGTTTGTAGTTAGCTTAAATTTATTTTAAGACATCCAAGTAAGTTTGTAGAGATGATGATGAGCTGTTATTCTTTACGTTGGTGTGATTTTAACGCGAAGGTTGAATGGCTGTTGTTTTCTTTATCTGATGATAATATATTTTTTTTTTTTTTCTAAACATTGACAGTGGAAATTTATATTATAGAAGATATTGTGGAAGTTTGATGGGGTTGTTGAATTATTGTTGTGACTGGTTGGTTCTGAAATGAAGAAAAAAACTGTAGTTAATTTTGATGAGAATGAAAAGAAAAAACTGGGAATGTTTTGTCAAAGTGTTGTTGGAGAGAAGATGTTGGTGCTTACCTATGGCGTTGTTGGCCCGTTTGACTTGTTGTGTGAAGCGTTATCAGGATACTAGTGATCACTAACGTTTTTACTCCTTGTGTTGTATGTATGCCGTCTGGGCGGAGGGGGATGGGTTGAAGGGGGTGAGGTTGTAGGCTTGTGATAGGCGAACGGGAGGGAGTTGTGTGTAGTGGGGGAAGTGGGGGGGCGTGGAGCAATTAATGGCTTAAGATTGGTAGAAGGATTCTCTCTCTCTCTCTCTCTCTCTCTCTCTCTCTCTCTCTCTCTCTCTCTGTCTCATATGAACTCCCTTAGCCCTTATTTTCCCTACCTTGAAAACATTAGCCCACCTATCTTCCATAACTTCTACCCTTCCTTCCCCTCCTTGCCTATCAATTGTACCTTGTACTGATTGAGGGAGACTTACCTTCATTCCTGTCTTCTGTTAATAGCCTTGTTATCTCCTTCAAACTCGTTTTCTCTTCCCTCATTGTCCTTGATCCCTCTCACACCACAGTCCTTGTACCTGCCTCCCTCAGCCATTCTTTTATCTTCTTCATATAAATATGAAATGATATGAAAATATCAACAGAATGGGCATATTGTGTACAGATCAGAGGAAAGAAATACTGTATACTACTTGAGAATTTCATGACAGTGAATCCTGCAAGATACTAACTGATCAAATAGCTATACTACAATTCTACTTAGCATATCCTAATTATAAAATTATTGGATTAACATATCAGATAAAAGGAATAACAGTTAACTGGAAAAATGTGTAGTTACATTAAATATGCCAATACATAGATGATTATTATTATTATTATTATTATTATCATCATCATCATCATCATCATCATCATCATCATCATCATCATTATTATTATTTGCTGGGGCCATCATGGACCACGTTAAGTCTTGTTGCATTTGACACTGAACTTGGCCTTCTTTAGAGCCCAAATTTCCCTCATTCTTTGTGAGTGGGCCTGCTTACGCTCCTCTGTCCAAGGGGCACCGTGTCTTCTCTTCGGTTGCTCATCTCGGTTTAGCCCGTTCGTCAATATTTTCTTGCGGAAGAGATCTCTCTTAAAGGCGTCTTCAGCTGAGATATGTAGCATTTGCAGGTCTTCTTTGGTATTTCTAAACCAGGGAATTGTGGTTTTGGGGTTTGAATCAAAAAAGTGAAAGATTTCTTTAGTTAACTTTCTTCTGTCCATTCTTTTCAGATGACCGTAAAATCGTGCCCGTCCTTTTCTGATTGTGTCGGTAATTTTCTCTATTTTGCTGTAGACTTCCTTGTTGATCTCTTTTAATGGATTCCATTTCTGTACTTTGATCCCAAGATTCCTCTCACAATTTTGCGTTCTCTTTTCTCCAGTTCTTCAAGTAGTCCTTTGTTGGTATTTAGAGACAGGGTTTCGGCTGCATATAGAACTACTGGCTTCAGAACTGTTTCATAGTGACGTATCTTGGTGTTTTGGGAAAGGCATTTTTTGTTGTAGATTGTGCGGGATGTTTGGTAGGCTATTTCCAGTTTGCGTACTCGCTCCTGAAGTGCTTCTTTGTCCAGTGCATTTTTCATGATGATCTCACCCAGGTATTTGAATTTGTCTACTCGGGTGATGTCCCCGTATTTTGTATGGAGTTTTGGTGGATCCCCTTTGATGTTAGTCATTACTTCTGTTTTCTCAAACGATATCTGCAAACCAGTTTGTTCGGCAATTTCCTTTAAAATTTCAACTTGAGCTCTAGCGGTTTCTATGTCGTTTGAGAGAACAGCAATATCATCGGCAAATGCTAAGCAGTCTGTTGCGATCCCCTTGGATTTGGTTCCTATTCTCAATGGACTGTAGTTGGTTTCCTGTAATCTCACCCGCCAGGTTCTGATGATCTTTTCAAGAACACAGTTGAAGAGTATCGGGGATAGCCCATCACCTTGTCGGACTCCTGTTTTGATGTCAAAGGAATGCGAGAGACATCCGTGGAACTTCACCTTGGATTTTGTATCAGTCAGGGTGGCTCTAATTAATGCCAGCAGTTTCAAATCAACTCCAAATTCATTTAAGATGTTTAGCAGGACTTCCCGGTCAATGGAGTCGTACGCTTTCTTAAAGTCCACAAAGACAGACACATACTGCTTGTACCTTAATGTACAATATCTGATGATCGTGTTCAGATTTTGGATCTGTTCAGCTGTTGAGCGACCTTTTCTGAACCCTCCTTGGTATTCACCTATTTGATGTTTGACTTGTGCTTCCAAACGCTCCAGGATGGCAAGTGATAGAATTTTGTAAGTCACGGGTAGCAAAGATATTCCTCTGTAGTTGTTGATGTTCTTCATGCTGCCTTTTTTGTGTAATGGATGGATCAAAGCTATTTTCCAATCTTCGGGTAGGGTCTCCTTGTTCCAAATTTCTTCTATTTGCTTTTGCAAGATATCAAGTGATTCTTCTGGGGCATATTTCCATAGTTCTGCTACTACTGAGTCTTCCCTCGGCGCTTTGTTATTTTTGAGACGGGCAATGTTGTGCTTGATTTCATCTCTGTCGGGTGGTCTGGAATCTGGGTACCTGAGTAAGGGTTCCTTGGTCTCAATGGTGCTTTGCGGTTTAGAGCAATTAAGTAAATTCTTGAAGTAATCTGCCAGAATGCTGCAATTTTCTTCATTTGACGTCGCCAGTGTGCCGTCCTTTCGCTCAAAGCATAGAGATGGTGGTTTATAGCCAGTGAGTTTGCTTTCGAAGGTTCTGTAGTACTCTCTGCTTTCATTCTTCCTGAAGTTTTGTTCTATCTTTTCAATGAGAGATTTTTCGTATTTACGTTTCTCAGTTCTGAACACCCGAGCTGCTTGGGCACGTTGGGTTTTGTAGGTTTCCCAATCATTTTCTGATTTCGTAGAGTTGTACTGTTTCCACGCATTGAGTCTTTCTTGGAGGACTGATTCGCAGGTACTATTCCACCAGGCATGCTTTTTGCTTCTCTTGATTTCTGCAACGTCTTTGGCGGCCTCAACAAGGAGACTTTTGGCGTTGTTAAAGTCACACTCATTTGGTCTAGCCTTCTCCTGGAACTCCTCGACCCTTTGCCGAAGTTTATCATTGTCGAAGCGTGTGATCTGTTTGGTTGTCTTCCTTGTGTTTGCGGGAATTGGTTTGAATTTGATAAGAGACATATAATGATCTGAGGCCACAGTGATGCCTTTCTTTACCTTGACATTCATAATCTCAGGGCTGTTTCTCCTGGAGATCGCAACATGATCAATTTGGAACTCTCCGAGAGCTTGGACGGGAGAACGCCAAGTCATTTGCTTTCTGGGTAGATAGCAAAAGTAGGTCGACATGACCTGCAGGTTGTGATTTTCGCAAATGGTCACCAGTCTTTTGCCGTTGGGATTGGTTCTTTTGTGAGCAGGGTAATTTCCTATAACTTTCTTGTACTTCTGCTCACGACCTAGTTGGGCATTGAAGTCACCCAAAAGAAGCTTGACATAGTGTTTGGGGATTTTGTTCAATTTTTCATCCAGTAGGTCCCAGAAATTATCAACTTCATCTGGATCAGACTTGTTCTTATCGTTTGTAGGAGCATGTGCGTTAACTAGGGCGTAGGTTTTGTTCGCGCATTTAATTGTGAGTATAGACAATCTGTCATTCACAGGTTTGAAATTTGCAACCGATTTAAGGATCTTAGTTCTAACAGCAAACGCGGTTCCAAGCATCACAGCTCCATTGAGGATTCCTCTTTGTGCTTTGCCCTTGAAAAATCGGTAGCCTTCAGATTCAAAAATCTCTTCATCTGGGTACCTTGTTTCCTGTAGGGCCACTATGGATATCTGATTTTCGTGAAGAGCTTTGGTGAGGGTTTTCAGCTTGCCAGGTTGTGTAAGTGAATTTATGTTGAAAGTTGCTAGAAAGGTTGTATATTTTGGCCTGAGTTTTTGACTCTTCGGGGTACACCGAGACGCTCCGACTCGTCTCTTGCATAATGTCGAGTCTCCCCCAGAATCCGAACGAGACTTGTGCGCCGTGGCGTTCACGACGAGGGATTTATCCGAAGATTTACCCCCTGGGGTATGTTTCTTGAAATGTTGTGCCATCATGCTTTTTGACTTGACTTTGCTTTGGACGGGTACCCATCCTTTTACAACTAGGGTTGTTAGCCCTCGAGGTTGCCTCAAGATGTTTTCTGGCTTCTGGTCATTTACCAGTCTTCGCCGTAACCCTGGCAAGGGACCAGTTTTTTTTTTCACGGTGGTATTTTATTTCCCTACTACCCTCTGACTCTGCTGGCGGCAGAGCCAGCGAGCTTCCCCAATTCCAATGGGACGCGCCTGATGGAGGTAACCGGTAAACCCCCACACGGGATTATTATTATTATTATTATTATTATTATTATTATTATTATTATTATTATTATTATTATTATTATTATTATTATTATTAATGATAATAATAATAATAATAATAATAATAATAATAATAATAATAATGATGATAATAATAATGATAATAATAATAATAATAATAATAATAATAATAATAATAATAATAATAATAATAATAATAATAATAATAATATCATTTCCGATGAGGCCTGCTAAGGACCAGATGCCAATTTCAATTCAGTTCTTCATACTGTGTTGTTTTCCTTGTTTTCCCTTCCGCTCCTTCCAATATTCTTTCATCCTTTCACTATGCTGTTTCCTTCTGTTCTGGGACCACTTCGCACCACGCTTCTTGTTCAATCTTCCTTGGAATCCTTCCATAATTACTACCCTCTTCCTAAAAATTTCTCTGACCATAGTTTCTTCTTCTCTTATATTATTTCTTTCTATATCTTTCCTTACTTCTTGAATCCAGCTAGTTGTTGCCTTTTTGTCCCAAAGGTACTTGAAAATCCTTCTTGTTAATCTGGAATCATCCATTCTGTAAATATGTCCAAAAAATTGCAATCTCCTATTTCTTATGGTTTCTGTTATGTTTTCTATGTTCCTGTATATTTCATCATTAGATCTTAATTTCCATACTTCTGTTGTTTTCACAGGGCCTAAGATTTTCTCATTATTATTATTATTATTATTATTATTATTATTATTATTATTATTATTATTATCTTTAGTTTAGTAAGGATTCAAATGATCCAAAGAGTTATCGGCCTATCTCGCTCCTTTGTCATCTGTACAAGATCCTTGAAACTCATACTCCATAGGCTAACGGAGAAGTTAGAGGCAATCTTCATACCGCAGCAAGCTGGATTCAGAACTGGGAAGAGCTGTACATCTCAAGTGTTGAAGCTAACGCGGCATATCGAAGATGGTTTTGAAAGGAAACAGATCACTGGAGCTGTATTCGTCGACCTTACAGCTGCATATGATACCGTCAACCATAGACGACTCCTTATGAAACTATATAATGCAACTAATGACTACCAGCTTACCTGCTTCATTAGGAATCTCCTTGAAAATAGAAGATTTTTTGTTGAATTTCAGGGGAAAAGAAGCAGGTGGAGATCACAGAGGAATGGATTACCTCAGGGAAGTGTACTCTCTCCATCATTGTTCAACATCTACACCAATGACCAGCCGCTACCCGAAGGAACACAGAGCTTTATCTATGCAGATGACTGTGCCATTACCACTCAAGACACCTGCTTTGACGCTATTGAGGAGAAATTATCTAATGCACTTTCAGTGCTGTCTACTTACTTCAAGGAGAATCAGCTGAGACCGAACCCCAGTAAAACCCAGACTTGTGCCTTCCACCTCAAAAATAAAATGGCAAACAGAACTCTCAAAATCACTTGGGAAGGAACCACATTAGAACATTGCAGCACACCAAAATATCTTGGAGTTACCCTTGATCGTGCTCTAACTTACCAGAAACATTGCTCGAACACAAAGCAAAAAGTGGCAGCCAGAAACAATATTATAAGGAAGATAACAGGTACTACCTGGGGGGCACATCCCAATACTGTGAGAACCTCTTCCATTGCTCTATGTTACTCTGCAGCGGAATATGCATCCCCAGTATGGTACAAGTCAAGTCATGCCAGGAAGGTAGATGTTGCTCTAAACGATACCTGTCGCATCATTACCGTCTGTCTAAAACCAACTCCGTTGAACAAATTGTATAGTCTTGCTGGTATTGCCCCTCCTGATATCCGTCGAGAGGTTGCAGCAAAAAACGAGAGGAAGAAGGCGGAAACTTCTGAAGCTCACCCTCTGTATGGATACAGGCCAGTTACTTCAAGACTCAAATCAAGGAAAAATTTCCTCAGAACAACAGAGGCTCTTAATGGGACACCTCAGCAATCCCGAACTGATATGTGGCGCGCAAGCTGCACTCGCTCTGAAGAATGGTTGACACCAAGTGAAGAATTACCACCTGGTCACGTGGAGAAATGGAGTACCTGGAGATCACTGAACAGATTACGGGCAGGCGTGACTAGATGTAAAAGCAACCTGCAGAAGTGGGGTTTCAACATCGAGTCATCATTGTGTGAGTGTGGTGCAATCCAGACGACGTCTCATTTGTTGCCGTGTAGTAGGTGCCCTAAAACATGCACAGTACAAGATCTACTTCAGGCAACAGAAAATGCACTGGATGTCGCCAATTTCTGGGCAAAAGTAGTATAGACCTTTGTTTTTTGATAAGTGTGACTTTGTATATAATGTATATAATTCAGTAAAGTATATATGTATATGTATTTATAGTATTAATGCTTCTGATACGAATAAATAAATTATTATTATTATTATTATTATTATTATTATTATTATTATTATTATTATTATTATTATTTCTCCAGTAGTTGTACTGAATAGATCATCACTAAAATTAATAATGGCATACTACAGAAAACAAAACAAGCCTATCGTAATAACATTTGTTGACTTTAAGAAGGCATATGATTGTATACATAAACCTTCAATGTTAAAAATTTTAGGGAATTTTGGACTCCATCCTAAATTAATTAAACTGATAGAACTTACTTTAACTAATACCATATCAAAAGTAAAGTTTAGAGGAGAGGTTTCTGAACTATTTTTGATTAAAACAGGTTTAAGACAAGGAGATTGTTTATCTCCGTTACTATTTAATTGTGTATTAGAATTTATAATAAGAAAATGGTACAAGGTCAACCCAAAGAACATAAAAGTTGGAAGCTCGAAACGAAAATTTAAGTTTAAATTGTTTAGGATTTGCTGATGTTTTCCAACAATATTCAGCAAACTCAACACAAAATTAAATCTCTACAGATCGGGCGAGTTGGCCATGCAGTTAGGGGCATGCGGCTGTGAGCTTGCATCCGGAACATAATGGGTTTGAATCCCACTGTCGGCAGCCCTGAAGATGGTTTTCCATGGTTTCCCATTTTCACACCAGGCAAATGCTGGGGTTATACCTTAATTTTTTTTTTTGCTAGGGGCTTTACGTCGCACCGACACAGATAGGTCTTATGGCGACGATAATATACCTTAATTAAGGACATTGCTGCTTCCTTCCAACTCCTAGGCCTTTCCTATCCCATCATCGCCATAAGACCTATCTGTGTCGGTGCGATGTAAACCCACTAGCAAAAAAAATCTCTACAGGAAATAGCACAAAAAATCGGTTATACAGTATCCTTTGAAAAATCTAAGAACATATTTATACATCTCCCACTGGTAAATAAAATAACAATTGATGGGCAAGAAATCAAAATTGTTGATAAATTTAAGTATATAGGAGAGATCACAACTTATAGTCTTAATGAGAAACCAGCTTGGTATGACAGAATAATAAATTAAACCTAACAAATTATATCACCAAGACTACATACAATTAAAAAAAAAGGTTTATCAATAGCAGCAAAATTAAGACATTATAAAACAGTCACACAGCCAGAAATAACTTGTGCTAATGAAACCATTTTTTATACTGCTAATACAGCTGAAACAGACAAAATACTTCAGACAGAAAGAAGAAGAATTAGAACATGCATAAATAAACCATATCAAGTTAATGGGCAATGGGCATCAAATAAAACAGTTTACAAGGAAATTGGACCAGTATTGAGCACGATTAGGAAAAAAGACGTATATAATTCTTTAGACATCTTACCACAACACCTGACACCAGAATTAGCAGAAGAATAATTGAAAAATTATGAAATAGCAAGACCAAGATTAAATGGATCACACAAATTAAGGATATTAAAGAACTACAAATAACAATAGACGATCTCAAAAACAAAACAGAAAAAATTCAGATACTTCAAGACACACAGCAGGCTACAGACCAAGATCAATAAAAGGTCTAATGGGAAGGTATTTCCAACAGAACAAAGGAAGGCAGTATATCTCAGAATGAAAAATTATTGGACTGATAGGAAATCAATAAATCCCACGAACCTACTACGCTGGTGTAGCAGGGGGAGAGGTGATACTCCCTCGTGGCGCGTCCCAGGTGGCGGATAGGGGGGTCCTAACTGACTTGCCGGCAGACTTGAGGGAAATAAAATACCTCTCGCAGACCAAATACACAACCCCCTGTGGGTGGGAGACGCAGACGAAAAATACACCCATGGTATCCCCTGCCTGTCATAAGAAGCGACTAAAAGGGGGCGACCAAGGGATGATTGGATTAGAACCATGAAACTACTTGTGATTAGTACCACCACGCGGGAAACACCATGGGTCGCTGTTACTTGCGCGTAGTACCACTATGTTCGGTACCAAATAGGTTTGTGATTAGTAGCAATCAGGAGTACCGTACGGTCAGGCTTTTACGGTACCTGTGATTAGTAGCACTATATGAGCGACACCAGGGTTCTGGCTCGCCTATGATTAGTACCCACTATATAAGGAACACCACGGGATAGTACGAGTCCTTGTGGTTAGTACACTTACGTGATGAAAACCATAGGTTTGCGTTGCCTGCAAATGGTGCCGCTGTGTGTGAAACACCATAGGTCTGTATTACATGTGCAAATTTCACTACCTGTGAGTAGTACCATAATGTGTGGAATACCACGAGTCTACAATACTTTTGATTAGTACCGCACCATGTCAAATACCATGGTTCTACTGTCCAAGCGATAAGTACCATTATGAGAGGCCGATGACCTATATCTTGGACCCCTTTAGCTTGCAAGCGTCCTGGATTCAATATTGAGCTATAGAAGCAGTCCCTTGGTCAGTATTACTATTGTTTTCCGTCAGTTTCTGAGACTGAGGCATTGCGGGTCAGCTCCACTGATTGTTTTAACTTCATATCCATCCGTTCATTTTTCGTCCTCACGCTTTGAATTCTGGTCAGTGGAGGATTTTGGATTTTTATTTTGTCATTGCATTTCGTCTCATTTCGTACCATCAGGGGCCGATGACCTCGATGTTAGGCCCCTTAAAACTACAATCATCATCATCAGCATCACAAAATCAATAAATCCTTTTCATAATTGACTAGAGTGGTCCAATGTAGGCCATAAAATGTAAAATAAAATAAAATAAATTATTATTATTAGTAGTAGTAGTAGTAGTACGGGCAAACAGAAATGAAAACTAGAGCCTTTTATGCTCGGCATTTCTTCTTAAGAAGTACTTGGATGGCTGTTTATATTTTTCTTTGACTATCTTCACTAAACTTGTCACTGCTCGATTCTCTTTTGTCCTAGGTTAATGTTTCATACACATAAATTTTCCTCAAGACATGCTCTATACAATAGTGAAAAATGTATCAAAAATCTGTTCATTTATTTCAGTCAGTCTCTCTCTCTCTCTCTCTCTCTCATATGGCTTAATTTTACCTGATACCTAGGGTTGGCATTTTGTATGAAATTGGCCAAGATCTATGGCTGGATGCCTTTCTTGACGCCAACCATAGGTGCAAGTGTGTAATCACTAGTACGCGTCTTTGAGTTGGTTAGAAGTGCAATGTCTTGTATTTAAAGAAAGATGTGCATTAGGACAAACACAAGCACTCAGCCCCCAAAGGAATTAACCAAATACGGTTAAAATTCCTGGCCCAGCCAGAAATCGAACTTTAATCATTCTGAACCTAAGGCCAGGATGCTGACCATTCAGCCAAGGATCTGGACTGAAAAGTCCCTTCATTATATTAGCATAAAAGCAATGATACGAGACACTATCCAAGACCTGATCTATGCAAGGTGATATGAATATTCCTTTCTGTTAAACATTTCAGGGAAAAGTCTCACTTAGGCCATGCGGTTAGGGGCACGCAGCTGTAAGCTTGCATTCTGGAGATAGTGGGTTTAAGCTTACTGTCGGCAGACCTGAAAATGGTTTTCTGTGGTTTCTCATTTTCACACCAGGCAAATGCTGGGGCTGTACCTTAATTCCACGGTCACTTCCTTCCCACCCGTAACCCTTTCCTATCCCATTGTCGCCATAAGACGATGTGTCGGTGCAATGTAAAACCATTTGTAAAAAATAAGTCTCACATTTTCATTCCTGAACTTCATAGAATACAACAACTCAGAATATTTAATTGACTCTTTTTATGTGCTCATTCATTGTTTGGATCTGTATTATATGATTCTCAATAAATTGGAGGGATCTTTGCTGTTTGTGATATATACGAAGGTTGGAACTTTAATAGTGATAACTATTTAATTACAACTGTTACAAAATAGATACTTGTTACCAAGTTTCAAAGCAGTCACCAGTATTGTGTGCAACCTGTTGCCAGTGATTTGGAAGTCGTAGGATGCTTTTAGCAATGTCTGTTGTGTTGGTAGCTCGAATGGAGCAGTCTACTGCCTGACAGATCTCTGGAACAGTTCTGAAGTGAATGTCAGGAATTGGTTCCTTCATCTTAGGAATCAAGTCAAAGTTACAAGGGTTTAAGTCCAGGGATATATGGTGGATGGTACAGCAATTCCCAGTCCCATCAAGCAAACAAATCTGTCACAGCTTGCGCTTAATGCGGTTGAGCGTTGTCGTGCAAAATGATGGGTGGGTACTGCAGAAAGTGTCGCCACTTCTTTCTCAAAGCTGTTTGCAGGTTGTGTTAGGAAAATTAACAGTAATATTGCGCATTGGTGGTCTGCTGTCGAGGAACTAATGTATTAGGATAACACCATCACAATCATTCACGAGAATAACCATAACTTTCACACTGCTGGGGTTCTGACAATTTTTCGATCTTCATGGTGACCTCATATTGTCGCCATTTGTTCAGTTGGCCTTTCAGTTACGGCCCATGTCTCATCCACCGTAATGGTACGGCATAAGAAAGCCTCTCCCTTGTGCTCATAGCGCTCCAGGTGGTTACAAGCAGTTTCGTATCATGACCATTTCTGCATTTCCGTCAAATCACGCGGAACCCATCATGATGCAGTTTTTCTCATGCTCAAGCGTTCCTTCAGAATGTGAAGCACAGTCGTATGTGCTGATCCGTTGTCTCGGGCCAGCTCACGAATCATGTGGCGTCTCTCAGTGTCCATTAACACGGCAAGAGCATGCACTTCTTCTTCACTGACACTAGGACTACCTGGCCGATGCATGCCTTCCACATTTTGGCATCACTCATTGAAAGATTTTACCCACCATGCCACTGTTCTATATGGCAATGCAGATTCTCTGCAAGACCCTTGAAAACCTTGATGACACAGTCATGCTGTACGACCTGTGGCACCTTCAATCTTTATCCAACTCCATTGTTCCTGTTTCGAAAACATCATGACAACACTACCTTAGACCGCCAGCTAACATGAGACTCTGTTCCTCTCGCCAGTTCGTATCCGCGTGATGTGGGTAAATAGAGTCCATGTGCTCTAAGGGAAGGTAGGTAGGTAGGTAGGTAGGTAGGTATGTATGTGACTAACGTGTGCTATCAGCAACATTATTAGATTCCATTGCATGGCGTCTCTACAGCAGTGTTCCCACTATCAATGTTCCAACCCTTGTAAAATGCATTTATTCCATGTCCAAAGTGTATGTTTTTCTTCTTAGGTATCTATGTCAACGTTTAAGCTGGGACAAGTCGAATTTGTTCAGCAATCACATGGTTTTAGTTCTGTTATCAAAGTGCAGGTGGCTAATATGGCTGCTGAAGAATGTGGAGCCATTCCCTGGGATGAATTTCAGGTAAGATTGAATGTTATTTCAAATTCTACTTTCAGTTTTGTTAGTCTGTATGTAATCCAGACTTATTATTCACTTCCTTGGTCCTTACACAGCTGGAAATTATTTCGAAATTAATATTGGTAGTTCTAATTCATTCTTAATTTAGAAGAGTTCACTTTCACTATCTTAATTCTTAAAAAGGTTTGAAACAATATTTTTATAATGTATGTGGTACAGAATAGTAGCTCATGGAGTCCATATCAGTGATGTGTAGTAACATGTATATACTGTAGTGAAATATTTTCAACAGGTATTATCTGATGTTTTACCATTTCACTCCCTTATTGTCTTATAGTACATTTGGATTCAAATTTTAGAAAGTAAATAGAATGTACTGTATGACATGGCCTTCAACACTATTTACACAATATTTTTTGTGTCTTCATTTATCGATATTCGCCTTATCATAAACAGAAAGAAAAATAATTAGGGGGTCCGTGTATATTGAGAAATTGTATGTATGTAGGCGACATTGAAAGATCATGAAAGACTTTATGACAAGCATAGAAATTAAACGTGGTAAAAAAAAAAAAAAGCAACTAATGGTATACAAAAACACCTCATAAAGTAAGATATCACAAAGGTACTAATGCTAACTCTACATTGGTGTTTGCTGATAAGTACACAGGTGTACAATAATTTTACTGTTTTAGATTTTGAAGGTTTTTTTTTAATAGTAATTTCTATTGATTCGAAAAATGAAGACAATTTGGTTGCATCACATACTGTTTCTGTGGAACTTTATATCCTAAATTCATATTAATTTGTATATCTTTCATGTGAACATGAACCACTGTTCCTTTACACAAATGCCATCTATTGGAATGAACGTACTGTTTAAATTTTCCCAAGGATGCAACCGAGCTTTTAGATTCCAAACTACAGGAAAACAACTTACTTGCTGTTGTTATGTCAGTGACTTTCTACAGTAACTGAGAAAAATATATTTTTTCAGTACTCCGGTGAAGAAGAAAATCTGGTTTACTGTATACATCTCATGGTGCTTAAACCATTTTGTATTGTGACAAAAGCTTAGAAGGCATACTTTGGAATTAATCTATGAGATCAATCCAGAACATGGACTCCTCATACTGCATGCAGTGCTTATGTTGAAGATTTAAGTAAATGGAAGAAAAATGTATGTTTTGGGATACAAATGGTGTGGCATGAACTTAAAAATTGCAGTGGTAACTGTTGCTTTTGTACAGGCAATGTGAAGAGTTTTAATTAGAAGAAAAGAACAGAAAAGGCATTACATAACCAGATTTGAAATCTGCCATGAAACCAGTGGTCTGTGGCTCTGGTATTCCTATACCCAAGAAACCTACAGACATAGTGAACTTGATAGATACAGCCAGTAACAGTGGGTCATCATCACATGGGTCCAACAACAAGTTTGCTCCTTAAATATTGAATGAGCCCCATGCATTAACATAAGGCAACTAAATGGTATAGTAAGGAATTTCAATTTTCCCAAGGATGCAGCTGAGCTGTTAGTTTCCAAACTACAGCAAAACATCTGATTTGCTGCTGGCACATCAGTTACTTTCTATAGGAACAGAGAAAAATCTATTTTGTAATACTTCTGTGAAGAAGAAAAAACTGTCTTACTGTGATAACATTCCAGATCTGATAAATAAAACTAGGTGCTGTTAAATACAGTCGAAATGACTGGAGGTTATTTATTGATTTCAGTAAAAGAATTTTGAAGCGTGTGCTGCTATATAATGGCAATGCTCTGTCTTCAGATTTGATAGAGCACGCAGTGCGACTGAAAAACCACTATGAAAATCTGAAGCATGTTTTGGAGAAAATTAAATATGATGATCATCAGTGGTTGGAGATGGAGATTTGAATGTGATCTGTAAGATATTAGGCCAGCAACAGGGCTTTACAAAATATCCATGTTGTTTGTTCGAGTGGGATAGTGGGGCGAGAGACAAATATTGGAAATAAAGACAATGACCTATGAGAAAATGTTTAAAACCAAGTAGTAAGAACATAATAAAGGTAGCCTATTGGATCCTAAGAAAATTGTATTGTTACCTCTTCACATAGAACTTGGCATAATGAAACAATTACTAAAAGGGCTTGACAAAAATGGACATTGTTTTAAATATCTCGACAACAAATTTCCTAATACCAATATAAATGGTCCGTTATTGGACATTATAAATTTTCCAGCTAGCTCATTCTTGGTTGCCAGCGTTTCGCCCTCGTGTGCTAGGGTGGGCTCATCAGTTGGTACCTAGCACACCTACCAATACGCTGGCTAGTGCATACCGTGGAGGCCACTGCGTAGGCTAACTGGAGCCACCGGCAGTGCCAATGCAGTTAGCCTACACAGTGGCCTCCACGGTATGCACTAGCCAGCGTATTGGTAGGTGTGCTAGGTACCAACTGATGAGCCCACCCTAGCACACGAGGGCGAAACGCTGGCAACCAAGAATGAGCTAGCTGGAAAATTTATAATATCCAATAACGGACCATTTATATTGGTATTATAAATTTGCTCATTCAGGACAAATATTTCAGATTCCCTATGGGAATCAACATCTATATCATCTGATGGCCAAGCAGGCATCAATTTTTTAGTGATGAGACAAAGTCTCTTAGTGCATTGGCACTGCCGGTGGCTCCAGTTAGCCTACGCAGTGGCCTCCACGGTATGCACTAGCCAGCGTATTGGTAGGTGTGCTAGGTACCAACTGATGAGCCCACCCTAGCACACGAGGGCGAAACGCTGGCAACCAAGAATGAGCTAGCTGGAAAATTTATAATGTCCAATAACGGACCATTTATATTGGTATTATAAATTTGCTCATTCAGGACAAATATTTCAGATTCCCTATGGGAATCAACATCTATATCAACAAATTTCCTACTGTTTAAAAATAATAGAAGTAGTTTTTGTAGGTCTGCAAATCAGAGCTCTTGTTAAGGACAGACAATTTGAAAATGAAGTGATGTGACGCATATATAAAAAGATGCTTCGAATGCATTTAAGAAGTTACTGAAAATTGTCTAGGAAACAACAAACATCCTGGCTGTTAAAATTGTGCACAACATTCTACAGGCATTCAGAACTTTGGAATGCAACATAAGTCTCAAATTATACTTTCTCTTTTCAAATTTTGATGTATTTCCTAACAGTCTTGGTTCAGTCATTGAGGAGCATGGAGAGAAGTTCCACCAGGATATTCGAGAAATGGAAAGGAGATACTAAGGACAATGGAACACATCAATGGATATGGATTACTGCTGGATGTTGTAGGGATTCTACGGAAATACTCAAGGAGACAGACAAAGAGACAAACATTCCTGTACAAACAAACAAGATTCTACTGATGTGCCATATATAAAGAGAATTAAAATGTGAAATTGGGTAATAAAAAATCTCACAATTTCATTTGTAAATATTGAGCTATGTGCATATCATTCTTTATTTGTAAAAAAATCCTGACATGATGGAGACAAACGGAAGTTAGTTTTTAAATGAGTGGCATTGAAATATCCAGAATCACTTTTCAAATGTAAAACATCTCTCAATAAGTCTTAATTCATAGACCTGTGTATTGTATGATGTGGTTTCTCTTCTGTCATTCCATTTGACCTCCAGAATCCAAAATATCTGTTATATCTTGCTGGAATCCAACAAGTTGAGCTTCAGTGGAATAACCTTTCCTAAAACTGAATTGCCTTCTATCGAACCAGTTATTAATTTCGCAAACATGTCTAATGTAATCAGAAAGAATGCCTTCCCAAGGCTTACATGCAACGCATGTCAAACTTACTGGCCTGTAATTTTCAGCTGTCTATCACCCTTTCCTTTATATACAGGGGCTACTATAGCAACTCTCCATTCATTTGGTATAGCTCCTTCAACCAAACAATAATCAAATAAGTACTTCAGATATGGTACTATATCCCAACCCATTATCTTGTGCTCATTTGCTCATACTCATGAACCAGGAATCAATTCAAAGAAAAACATCACATATGAAAACAAAATGACTAGGACATCCACAAACAAAACCACTGCTAAATCTACTCTGTAAAATCTTCAACACCGAGCTCGATAGCTGCAGTCGATTAAATGCGGCCAGTATCCAGTATTCGGGAGATAGTAGGTTCGAACCCCACTGTCGGCAGCCCTGAAAATGGTTTTCCGTGGTTTCCTATTTTCACACCAGGCAAATGCTGGGGCTGTACCTTAATTAAGGCCACGGCCGCTTCCTTCCCACTCCTAGCCCTTACCTGTCCCATCGTCGCCATAAGACCTGTCTGTGTCGGTGCGACGTAAAGCAACTAGCAAAAAAAATCTTCAACAGTGCCTTCTATGAAAATAATGCCTAATATTTCACTATCTCTCTGGCAAAGTTTTTAGCAAGATTTATTAAAACCAATCAAAAAAGAATAAATTTCAATATTTAAAAGATTAAATTTTTTGCTGTTATTTGATTTGTTTAGTATATCTTTTCATTAGGGTTTGCTAGCATGATTACAGTATCTCAGTTGATACTTGATATTTATATTTATGTTTAAATTTAATCCTTTATTTTCGAATAGTATCATACTACACATTTTATTTACCCTTCAGGATGAATGTTGTCTGTTGGGTTTCCCATAGTGCAGCTGCTTATTGGGACAGGGGTCTACCTCTTATTCTCAACAGTACAGAAGCTAGTGGTGGAAGACAGCCTGTCCCTTCCCCTTAAACTAACCTTGGGCTAACAGCCAGCTTGACTATGGGCGCAGTTCAATCGGCCTAATTAAAGGATCTGGAAATACCATTGAACATGGGTGCAGTTCCATATCCCCCTTTTTATGGAAATGCTGCAAGTTTTATTCACCCCTTAGTCCATGGGTTGCAGTTTGGATGTTAAGTTTGGTTGCAAGAAAACCACGCACACTGCTAACTCCTGAACGAACACCTTGGGATGAGCAGGGCAGTTGTCTGTGAAAAAGAGGATTTTCCTCCCTTCACGCTGAAACTTCTCATCAATACCATGCAGCCAAGATTCATAAATGAAGCTTGTCGTCCCTGACTTCCGGGGTTGCTTTTGTACGTGACCGGTAATGAATTCACACCCAGAAACGGTGAGGCTTCACCGATTTTCCGATCACTAGAAGTTTTAGTTTTTCGGCTCCCATCATCACTGTTACCCTTTCTTTTACTTGTTAACTGTTCCTCACAAACCACAAATGCTGTATTGCACAATTAATGTTGATGATATAGATGTTGATTCCCATAGAAAATCTTAAATATTTGTCCTGAATGAGTAAATTTAGATTACCAATATACAGTATTTGGTCCGTTATTGGACATTATAAATTTCTCAGCTAACTCATTCCTGGTTGCCAGTGTTTCACCCCAGTGTGCTAAGTTGGGCTCATCAGTTGGTAAATAGCACACCTACCCAGATGCATGGCTAGTGCAGACGGTGGAGGGCATTGTATAGGCTACTTGTAGTTAGCTGGAAAATTTATAATGTCCAATAACAGACCAACTATATTGGTATTACAGTTAATGTTGTACAAAATTCGAATTACAGAGTATTTTTTGCTTCAAGGGAGGAAACGTTCATTTCAGTAAATCAAGAAATTCATGTAACTGAATTTCAAGTAATAGAGTAATAAATACACGTGAAGAATAGGACAAATGGCCAGGAAATTGAAAATTCAAGTAATGGAGGTTTGAGATAATTGAGGTTCGACTGTACATACATACATACATACATACATACATACATACATACATACATACATACATACAAACATACATTTTGTTTCTAGACTTTTGTACCTTATGCATCCAGTCTATAAACCAAGGGTTCTTGGGGAAGTGGGGGGGGGGGGGGGCGAATATCAGCTGATAGCAACCAAAAAAAAAAAAAAATCTTGAAGGAATGTAGAAAACATGTACTCAGTATGAATGGGAAATGTCAATATTATGCAGTGGAAGAAAGAGGAATGCTAACGTGTGTGCGTTCCAGAACCTGCCTGTTATGGACAACGCATTGGCACAAAAAACATTGAGAATCAACATTTGTGTCTCTTGAAGATCTTACAGAGTCCTGATAGTGCCACTACAGGCCCCACAATTCACATAGTCATACATGCAACTTGACACCTGCGTACCATAAAGTGTTTCCATTTTAAACAAGACCAATTAAAGAACCCATATCCGTGGAGGATCAACAATTTATGTACCATACAGAAACATTTACCATGGGCACTGGGAGAAACCTATTATAAATTATCGTTCTACGTTGCAATTTTATCTTACGTAAATAAATATCACACGAGAACACGTTCACTTCTTTATATACACTTAAGAAAGTTGAAATTGCAGCACCATGAAGGCATTGGTCGTTTGTGTTGATTTTCAAGATGTGGAACGATACCATGTAGGTATGTAAACGATCAAAGTTTCAGACCCATTGGATTGTTGCTATAGGTCTCCCCACGTGATTGGTCACGGAGGTATCCACTCCAGTATACAGACTCTGGTGTAGCGTAGTTGACTTGCAGTCTGTGCAGTGAAGTGCTCCCCGTCAAACATGTCTCGACGACAGAGAAGAGCACGCTATCAACAACTGTGGCCGTTTGAGAGGGCTCGGATAATTGGGCTGTGTGAGGTTGGATTATCACTAAGGACTGTCGCTGCACGTGTTGGCCGACAGGCATCTACGGTACAACGTGTATGGCAGCAGTAGTCAAATGAAGGCACCCACAATTGTAGACCTGTCACAGGCCCAGCGCAACAGACAACTGTGAGAGAGGATCGCCGCATCATTCGAATGGCCCGGTTGGAACCCCATGCAACAGCAGCGCAGATTTGAGCAGCTGTGGCACCCCACGTTACACAACAAACAGTTGGTAATCGCCTGCGTGCAGCTGGCTTACAAGCCCGTGTCCCTGCAGAAGGTGTTCCATTGACCCCACAACAGTGAGAAAGATCGACGTGGGTCAACGAATGGCATAGGGTCGTCTTTAGTGATGAATTGCACTTCTGTTCTGCCCGTAGTGATCGCCGGAATCGTGTGTGCCGATGTACTGGGGAGAGGGGCCGCCCAGATCTTATTGTCGAGAGGCACACAGGGCCACCACCAAGCATTATGGTCTGGGGAGCTATTGGCTTTAATGTGAAATCACAATTAGTGCTTGTTGAGGGCGCTATGACTGCTTGACAGTACGTTGATAGGGTACTCAATCCAGTGGTTGGCCCTATGATGGCGAACATTGCTAATGGGATGTTTCAGCAGGACAATGCCCGGGTTCACACTGCACGCATCTCCAGAGAAGCTCTCCACGACATCACAACCTTAGAATGGCCCGCCAGATCCCTGGACCTCGGTCCTTTTGAGCATGTGTGGGACATGATGGGTCGACAACTGGCCAACCGTCCTCAGTCACCCACAACTCTGGAACAACTGACCTGTGCAGTGCAGCAAGCATGGGCCACAATTCCTCAGGAAGCGATCCAGGGCCTTATTGACTCCATGCCTCGACGAATTCATCAATGTATTGCAGCTTGTGGTGGGCACATCCTGTATTGATTGTTGTCCAAACTTGCGGTCAGAGGGACCTGAAAGTGTAATCATCGAATCACAACTGAAAACTCGTCCTGCATTTTCAATTGCAGCAGTGTAGCACCACTCCTTTTGGGTGTTGCAATTTCCATTTTCTTCAGTGTAAATTACTTTATTTACACTGTATGTCACAACACACAATTATACACAGTCGCAAATGACACCATATACAACACTCAATAGCGGAGTACCCTGAAGTCGATTCTGACCAGTACAGATATCAACAATACTGACTCGCGCACTATAACATACACTCTCTTGAATTCACTCACTCGAGTCCAATACTCAGACTGTCTCACTGACTTGACAGCTCGATATTTATACTATTCGATCAATCATCTAGAATGATCGACTTCTGGAAGAGTTCTTACAACACTCTAATAGAACACACTCGAAACAGCGATCGACCAGCTAGTCGAATGGATACTCAAACTTTCCTCTACTATTTACAAATGGAAATGGAAATATCTACAACATTCGTAATGTTTCTACATGTATCTGGATAATAAAACCTTACAGTAAGTTTCCAGAACCCTTCATATATACCAAATTATAGTACAATAAGTCCAACATACGAACGTTATGGAATTTTCCACCACTTTTGACTCTATAGATTTTGAGGTTAAACTTATACACAATACGTATTTGAGATTATACAATTCTATACTACATATTTACACGGAAATCATATATTCATCATATTCAACATTTAATAATAGATAATTTAGCATTAAATAAACTATAATTAAAATATATTAAGCACAATAATTAAAGGTTTTACACCAGTTACAGTGTCGTACGTACGACAATTATCCCCCCTAAAACCTTCAACATCTATACTGTACATTCCTTATTCTAGGTCTTAAATTATATCTGGGTGTCCTTATATCTATGTCTTCGTCTCGCTTATCCTCCAAGGTAGGTATCGGTGTGTGCCGATCCTCCATGAAGTCCGCATTCTTCTGGGGCCCCGTAGAGAGCGTTGACTCCTCGGTCTCTCCGATTTCTTGTAGGGGTTGAGGTAACGCCGTCAATTCTGATGCATGCACCTTCATTGGCGGTGTAGTCTTTAGGAGATGCACACCATTTCCCAACTTTGTATCCACTTCAAAAGGTCCGAGCCACTTTGGAGCCATCCCAGCGTGGAACTTCTGAAGTTTGTTGCTGAGGGAATGATTTTGATGAAGAATTAGTGTTCCAGGTCTGAACTCCCTTTCCTCTGGCACATCGTTGTTCTCGGCTTCTCTCCTTGAACACTTTTCGGCCTGGCAGTGTACTTGTTGAATCTGCTGCTGGTTCCGTGTATGCCAGGTATCAGGGTCCTCCGGTCCCTCTCTTTGTCCATGGACAAAATTCCAGTCGCCATTTCTCTTTATTGGATGTCCAAGGAAAAGTTCTGCAGGTGAGAAACCCGTGATGCGGTTAACCCATTGTCTGATGGCCAGAAGGGACTCGTGTAGGTGTTGGTCCCATTTGGTATGTTCTTCGTCGACCAAGTGAATCCGAAGCATCTTCTTTAGCTCCTGGTTTCTCCGTTCGGTGAGATTTGCTTGTGGATGATAGATTGGTGTAGTCAAGTGTTCAATTCCCCACTCCGACAGAGCTTGCAACCACTGTCTTGAGGTGAACTGGCTGCCATTGTCTGTGAGTAGACACCGAGGATACCCATACCGACTGAAGACTTCCGTCCTTAAGAGTTGAATGATACGTCCCGATGTAGCTTCAGGGATGGCGAATGCTTCCACCCATCTGGTGAATAGGTCAGTCACCACGAGGATCCCAGTCTTTCCCCGAGCTGTCCTAGGGTAGGGTCCCATAAGGTCAAGGGGGAGAACCTCACAAAGCTGATGCGGTCAGCGTCCTCTCATGCTGGTACTCGCCTTCTGGTTGTTCGCCTTAGTGCGAGCACAGATTGCACCAGCTTGGACGTAGTTCTTGATGTCCTGATGCACGTGTACCCAGAAGAAACATCACCAAATTGAAGAGTAGGTTTCCTCTTGACCAGGATGACCGGCTTCTGGATTATCGTGATATTTTCCCAAAATCCTCGCAGTCTGCGACCTCGGAATGACAATGACCGGGAAAGAGCCAGGCAGGTTGGAAGTATACTTAAGTATACCGTCTTCAAGTCGGAAATTCTTGTAGCACATCTTAAACTGAGCTGGGACAGATCGACAATCAGTGCTGCGTTTGCTGATCCAGGATGACATTCTATTACAGGATATGTTCTCAGTCTGCCACTTCCTTATTAAATCTACATCGATCTCATTGTTTCCTCATTGGATAGCGAGAAACACGGGATCGGTTTGGGATTTCTTAGCTGGCCCAGGAATCGCTCTCTCTGGTAAGTTCGTGGTTGATTTCTGTCCGTCCTCAGGATTTCTTGATAGACTGTCAGCAGCTTGATTGCCTACGTCTGAAACATGACAAATTTCGAAGTCAAAATCGGCAAGATCAAGACCCATCGCATCAGTTTAGACTTAGTTCCAGAAACTCGATTCAAGCACTGAAGTGAGGAGTTGTCTGTAAAGAGTCTGAACTTTCTTCCTTCTAGATATCCTCTGAACTTCCCGACCGCCCATACAAATGTTAATGCCTCCTTCTCGGCTGTACAATAATTCCTCTCGCAGGCAGAGAGTTTCCTACTGGCATACTCAGTTATATCCTTGCCTCCACCTTCCCTCTCGTGGAACAGTACAGCCCCAAGACCAATGTCACTCGCATCTGTCTGCAAGCAGACCTCCCGGCCTGCATCCAGATAAGCTAGATTTGGAGCATCACAGATAGATCTTTTTATTTCCTGGAAGGCTGTTTCTTCCCTTTGGGTTCATTTAAATGGTATGTTTTTATTGAGGAGGTCAGTTAGCGGAGCAGCTTTTGTTTCAAAGTGTGGTACAAAGCTACTGTACCACCCACAAAGGCCTAAAAATGACGTTCCTGGTGTTTCGTGTGAGGCCTTTCCTGTTCCTCAATGGCCCTATTCTTCTCAGTCTGTCTCTCCAAGCCTTTGTCCATCAATACATGACCTAGGTACTCAACTGAGTCTGATGCGAACTGAGATTTCTTGACTTGGCAGGTAAGTCCGTGAATCCTAAACCTCTCTAGGACTCTAGCTAAGTGTTCCAAATGGTCCAAAGACATCTTGCTGTACACGAGGATGTCGTCCAGATAGACCTGGCAAAATTCATCTGCGTATCCAGACAAGACTTCATCCATCAGACGCATAAAGGTGGCTGGAGCATTCTTAAGACCAAAGGGCATGACTCTGAATTGATAAGAGTCCTCTTGGGGTGGAAAAAGCAGTCATCGGTCGAGACTCTTCTTCGACCTCTACTTGCCAGTAGCCGGAGTTCAAATCGAGGGTACTGAAAACTTTTGCCCCAGTCACTTGTTTTATCAGATGTCGGAGATCCGGCATGGGGTAGGCGTCTGATGTCTTGTTATTTACCTGACGTAAGTCTACGCAAAGTCGATAATCACCATTTTTCTTCTTAGGTAGTACTATTGGAGAAGCCCATCCTGATGCTGAAGGTTCAATCAATCCTTGGTTTTCCATTTCCTTGACTTTCTCTATTACAAATTTTCGTTTATCTGGGTTAAGTGGGTAAGGCCTTTGTTTAACTGGGGCATTATCCTTACAAATAATTTTATGTTTTACCGTTGTGGTAAATCCAATCCTATCCGTAATGACCTCAGGGAACTTCTTTAGCAACTTCTCAAGGTCTTCCTTCTCCTCCACCCTTAACAGCCCTGTTTTCAGTTCTGCCAATACATTGATTTCCAACGTTTCAGACTCAAAGGCTTTATTTTCTACCCATGCCAACCTAATTCTGTTTTTATTACCAAAGAATATTTTGTTGGCTGTATAATCTATCACTACCCCATATTTAGTTAAGAAGTCGTGTCCTGATATTATGTCAGGTATCAAATCTTTCAGACTTCAGTAGAGCACTTGGCTTGAAGGAAGGTACAACCCTCAATCTTGTAATGTGTGTCATGGGTTGCCCCCTTGATTGTTGTCACCGTAGCAAGATGAATAGGATTTAATAATTTTGCTACATTCATGTTCACAAACTAGTGTGACGCTTAAGTATCCAGGATAGCAATGGAACGCCTGTCCTTAATCGTCAAATTAATAGCCGGGTGGGGTGGATTTGGTTCATCATCACTATAGATTTGGCCAATACGTTCACCTTCCAGCCAGGTGTAATGTCTCTGGGGCTTCTTCATTCTTACGGAACTCTCCTTGCCCCAACTCGAACAGTCCCGATCTAGTTTTCCGGGCAGCAGTCTTTTAGATGGCCGGTCCGCCCACATCGGTAGCATTTCCGGGGTTCTTCTGCTGTGAGGTTTTCATTTTTGAGGCATGGTAACTTGTTTCTTTGTCTAATTTTGCTACAATGTGACGGAGTTCTTCAAATGATTTTGGTTGCGCCACCTTAACAAGTGATCGAACCTTATCATATAGCAGTTCAACTATATAGGGGACGCTCGTGTCAATATTTTTCCCTTCACGGACTCTCTTAAAGAGCTGGAGTTTTTTAATTACGAACACTCCTGCTCTCATTCCGCTGGGTTGAGCTTCAGTTAGGAACTTCTTTTGTACTGAAGTTTGGACGGCCTCAGAGTCAAATCTCTGGACAAATTCCTCCCAGTCGAGGCTGAGCCCTTTAATGTTCTGCCACCAAGTCCCTGCTGACGCTAGTTGCTGGCTGACAAATTGCAAATATATTTCCGTAGGTATATTTGTCCTACCCAATAAAGACTCAGATGTCTTTAGAAATGTTTTAGGACACTCCTCGAGCCTCCCATGAAATTCCGGTAGGCTGTCTTTGATAACTCTGGGATCAACTGGTATTCCAAGGGGAGGTCCATACCTCTGCCAGGTTGACTACTGCCTGTAGCCATGTTTTTCTCCAGGGATAAAATTTTTCTACTAACTTTGGATTCAAACTTCGTAATTTTCTGGCCTACTTCGGTTTTGAGATCGGTAGATTCACGCTCAATTTCTCCAATCTTCTCCTCGACTTTGTTTTCCAAGGTGTGCATATCATTTACTACTTTATCTATGTCTAATTCTAATCTGTCGATTTTATCATTAATTTTTGAAATATCTTCTTTAAGATCTTTGACAAAAGAATTTATTTGGCCCTTTATTTCTTGAGACTGGGCCCCAATATTACCTTCGAGTTTTTCGGATTGGGCCTCGATTTTTCCAGACTGGACCTCAATTTTTTCAGACTGGGCCTCGATTTTACCCTCGAGTTTTTGGACTGGGCCTGAATCAACGCAGTTAGTTGTGCGAACATAATGCTTACCCGGTTGTTGGTTTCTTCCTCCGAGGTGACTTCGAAGTCGAAACTGCCTGGGTCGTCCTCGTTGTCTATCAAATCCTGGCGCAGCCTCTACTGTAGGTCCACTTTGCTTCCAGCCGTCGGTAAACCTCGGGATGCCAGCGCTCTCCGTAACATCGCCACGGTCATTTGTTCGATCTTCATTGCCGAGTATTGAAGTGTCCTGTCCATGGTCACCAATTTATCGTTCTACATTGCGATTTTATTTTACGTAAATAAATATCACATGAGAACACGTTCACTTCCTTATATAAATTACTTTATTTACACTGTACATCACAACACCCAATTATACACAGTCACAAATGACACTATATACAACACTCAATAGCGGAGTACCCTGAAGTCGATTCTGATCAGTACAGATATCAACAACACTGACTCGCGCACTATAACATGCACTCTCTTGAATTCACTGCCTCACTCACTCGAGTCCAATACTCACACTGTCTCACTGACTTGACAGCTCGATATTTATACTATTCGATCAACCATCTAGAATGATCGACTTCTGGAAGAGTTCTTACAACACTCTAATGGAACACACTCATAACACGAACAGAAAATAAATTTAACTTTCAGATTTATAGACAGCCATCTTACATTCCAATAGCTATTAAAAAAGATTCCCTACACCCAAAATCACAGAAACAAGCTGCTTTTTTTAGTCTGATATACAGAGCCTTCAAAATGCCACTTTCTGATAATAGTTTAAAGAAAGAAATTCAATTTATAAAAGACTTAGCTTCAGTCAACGGTTATAAAATAGATGTGATTAACAAAATCATTAATAGAGTGAAATTGAAACTAGCCACTAACCTTATTCCGATCAAAACTGAAAAACCAAAATTCGCAACATTTACATTCACCAACCCAGCAGTATACCAAATCACAAATCCGATCACAAAACAGCAAATCAGTATTGCATTTAGAACACAAAATACGAATAGAAATATATATTTTCAACCAAATAGTGTAAGTTCACGCAACAACAAATACCAAAGTTCAGGAATCTATAAGTTAATTTGCTCAGATTGTGGTTTTTCTTACATTGGCCAAACTGGCAGAAGTTTTATAACTAGATATTTGGAACATGTAAACGCAGCTAAACATAACAAATTTTCCACGATGGGTAATCATATGCAAGAAAAAGGACAACATTTTACCACAATAGAAAAAGATTTTAAAATAATCAAAAAGGTCGATAAAGGAAAATTAATGAATGAGCTAGAAAACATACATATCTACCTAGACAAATACTTCAATAGAGATAAAAACCTGAACGACGAAATAGAAATAAAAAACCCATTAATAGAACAAATTCCAAAGTTAATACAAACATTCAAACTCAATAGCACAAAATTGACAAACGATTCTCGGTTCAATACGGAATAAACATGAAGTTTTTAAACTTGAAAAAAAAACCACAATTTTATCCTGAATAATAATAATAGTCAATCTACGAATATACAAACACCCCTCCCACACAACTTCTGAACATTCCCCTCCACGAATCACGCTATTCGCTAGAACGCCGCCCTCTGTTACCTCCCCTCCCAGTGCCCCGCAGATACGGAGACACACATACAACACGAGGAGCGCAAGCGGTCGTCAAACAGCTGAGTGCACTAACGTAAATGCAGGCAGATTAGAAAGGGTAAGTGCTGATCCTTCAACATTAGCTTCTTCAACTTTTAAACCATCTAACATATTTTAACAAAAATATTTTCCTGTTACAGAGATGTCAACAGACTTACGTAAAATTCGATGAAATTACCACTTGCTTATCATCAAAACTTGACTGTCACCATTTGACTGAGTCCTTGCTAACGTCTGTAGAATTGCCCTATACTGGTAAAGTCTACAAGCAATTAGTGAATTTGAAAAATTGGTCGTTAAATATTTAAAGTACGACAAATTTATAACCTATAATCAACAGTATGCTTCAGTTTGTTATTTTACGGTCGAAAAGAATGTTAGTCACACCTAAACTCAGCTGTTTTGAGAGTGCACTAAGATTTTATTTCCATGAGGTAAACGTGTGGAAAACCTCATGCCAATAGTAACAAAATGATTTTAATGTGTATTCCAACAAATATTTTTAAGATATTCAACAACTTTAACAGATTGTAAATGTATTTATACATGACTAACTAGTGACATTGTATTTCAAATATTAGAACAAGGATTTAAAGTTACAAACACAACAAATAGTTGCGTTGTTTGAGTCATCAGTCCATGGACTGGTTTGATGCAGCTCTCCATGCCACCCTATCCTGTGCTAACCTTTTCATTTCTACGTAACTATTGCATCCTACATCTGCTCTAATCTGCTTGTCATATTCATACCTTGGTCTACCCCTACCGTTCTTACCACCTACACTTCCTTCAAAAACCAACTGAACAAGTCCTAGGTGTCTTAAGATGTGTCCTATCATTCTATCTCTTCTTTTCGTCAAATTTAGCCAAATCGATCTCCTCTCACCAATTCGATTCAGTATCTCTTCATTCGTGATTCGATCTATCCATCTCACCTTCAGCATTCTTCTGTAACACCACATTTCAAAAGCTTCTATTCTCATTCTTTCTGAGCTAGTTATCGTCCATGTTTCACTTCCATACAATGCCACGCTCCACACGAAAGTCTTCAAAAACATCTTTCTAATTCCGATATCAATGTTTGAAGTGAGCAAATTTCTTTTTTTAAGAAAGCTCTTCCTTGCTTGTGCTAGTCTGCATTTCATGTCCTCCTTACTTCTGCCATCCTTAGTTATTTTACTACCCAAGTAACAATATTCATCTACTTCCTTTAAGACTTCATTTCCTAATCTAATATTTCCTACATCACCTGCCTTCGTTCGACTGCACTCCATTACTTTTGTTTTGGACTTATTTATTTTCATCTTGTACTCCTTACCCAAGACTTCGTCCATACCATTCAGCAACTTCTTGAGATCTTCTGCAGTCTCAGATAAAATAACAATATGATCGGCAAATCTCAAGGTTTTGATTTCCTCTGCTTGGACTGTGATTCCCTTTCCAAATTTCTCTTTGATTTCCTTTATTGCCTGTTCTATGTAAACATTGAAAAGGAGAGGGGACAAACTGCAGCCTTGCCTCACTCCTTTCTGGATTGCTGCTTCTTTTTCAAAGCCCTCGATTCTTATCACTGCAGACTGATTTTTATACAGATTGTAGATAATTCTTCGTTCTCGGTATCTGATCCCTATCATCTTCAGAATCATAAATAGCTTGGTCCAACATTATCGAATGCCTTTTCTAGATCTACGAATGCCATGTACGTGGGCTTGTCCTTCTTGATTCGATCGTCTAAGATCAGACGTAAAGTCAGGCTTGCTTCATGTGTTCCTACATTTCTTCTGAAGCCAAATTGATCTTCTCCCAACTCAGCTTCAACTTGTTTTTCCATTCTTCTGTAAATAATATGTGTTAAAATTTTGCAGGCATGAGATACTAAACTAACGGTGCGGTAGTTTTCACACCTATCAGCACCGGCTTTCTTGGGAATAGGTATAACAACATTCTTCCGAAAATCGAATGGGACTTCTCCTGTCTCATACATCTTGCACACTAAATGAAATAACCTTGCCATGCTGGTTTCTCCTAAGGCAGTCAGTAATTCAGAGGGAATGTCATCAATTCCAGGTGCCCTCACAGCTCTGTCAACCTCTGACCTCAAAATTGGGTCTCCCATTTCATCAGCATCAACAGCCTCTTCATGTTCCAGAACCAAATTATCTACATCTTTACCTTGATACAACTGTTGGATATGCTCCTGCCATCTTTCTGCTTTGTCTTCTTTCCCTAGAAGTGGCTTTCCATCTGAGCTCCTAATATTCATACACGTACATTTCCTTTCTCCAACGGTTTCCTTGATTTTCCTGTATGCAGCATCTACCTTTCCCAGGACCATACAACCTTCGATATCCTTGCACTTCTCCTTCAGCCATTCTTCCGGAGCTACCTTGCACTTTCTATCAACTTGATTCTTTAATCACCTGTATTCTTTTCTGCCCTCTTCATTTCTAGCATTTTTGTATTTTCGTCGTTCATCAATCAGGTCTAGTATCTCCTGAGTTATCCACTGATTCTTAGTTGATCTTTTCTTCCTTCCTAACATTTCTTCAGCAGCCCTACTGACTTCATTTTTCATGACTCTCCACTCTTCCTCTGTAGTGTTTCCTTCAGCCTTTTCATTTAGTCCTTGTGCAACATGTTCCTCGAAACAATCCCTCACACTCTTTTCTTTCAACTTGTCTAGATCCCATCTTTTTGCATTCTTTCTTTTCTTCAATTTCTTCAACTTCAAATGGCATTTCATAACCAACAAGTTGTGGTCAGAGTCCACGTCTGCTCCTGGGAAAGTTTTGCATTCCAACACCTGGTTTCTGAATCTCTGCCTAATCATAATGAAGTCTATTTGATACCTTCCAGTGTCTCCAGGTCTCGTCCACGTATACTGCCGTCGTTTGTGGTGTTTGAACCAAGTATTGGCAAGGACTAAATTATGATCAGTGCAGAATTCAACGAGCCGACTTCCTCTTTTGTTCCTTTGTCCCAATCCAAATTCTCCTACTGTACTACCTTCTCTTCCTTGGCCTACCACTGCATTCCAGTCTCCCATCACAATTAGATTTTCGTCACCTTTTACATATTGTATTATATCTTCTATCTCCTCGTATATTCTTTCGATTTCTTCATCATCCGCTGAACTAGTAGGCATATAGACCTGCACTATTGTGGTGGGCATTGGTTTGGTGTCTATCTTGACGACAATAATTCTTTCACTATGCTGGTCGTAGTAGCTTACCTGCTGCCCTATTTTCTTATTCATTATTAAACCAACTCCTGCATTTCCCCTGTTTGATTTTGTGTTGATAATTCGGTAGTCGCCTGACCAAAAATCTTGTTTTTCCTGCCAACGTACTTCACTTATACCAACTACATTTAAGTTTAGCCTATCCATCTCCCTTTTCAAATTCTCTAACCTACCGCAACGATTCAAACTTCTAACGTTCCACGCTCCGACTCTCAGAATGTCGGTATCCATCTTCCTGATGATCGCCCCCTCTCGTGTAGTCCCCACCCGGAGATCCAAATGGGGGACTAGTTTACCTCCGGAATATTTTACCCGGGAGGAAGCCATCATCAGTACATCATTCATACAGAGAGAGCTGCATGTCCTCGGAAGTTAGTTACGGCTGTAGTTTCCCATTGCTTTCAGCCGTGTAGCAGTATCAACACAGCTAAGCCATGTTGAGTATTATTACAAGGCCGTATCAGTCAATCATCTAGACTGCCGCCCTTGCAACTACCGAAAGGCTGCTACCCTCCTTTCGATGAACCATTCGTTAGTCTGGTCTCTCAACAGATACCCATCCGATATGGTTGCACCTGCGGCTCGGCTATCTGCATCATTGGGACACGCAAGCCTCCCCACCGCGGCAAGGTCACATGGTTCGCAGAGGAGGAACAAATAGTTGTATTGTTTTAATAAGACGACATAATATATAAAGCTTTATATTCAAGATAATTTTAATAGTTATTATGGTTAAGTTTGTTAACAGTAAACAATAAGTGTAAGTTATAGAATAATGTTACTGGTTTTAACCTTGTTAAGAATGTTTATAGCTGAAGGTGTTCAAAATTTCAACAAAACATGTCCTATGTTTTTAATAATTTAGCAATAAAATAAGGATGAGATCCTAATTTTATAATTGCTTTTAATGTCTTGAATAGGTGGAAATCAAAGTTTTATTGTTCTCCTTTAACAGACTTTCAATATGGAAAAATGAGGATAGTCCCCTGCCTGTCTTGAGAGGCGACTGAAAGGGGTGACCAAGGGATGATTGTATTTGAATCATGAAACTACTTGTGATTAGTACCACCATGCGGGGAACACCACGGGTCGCTTTTACTTGCATGTAGTACCAGTATGTTGGGTACGAAATAGGTTTGTGATTAGTAGTAACAGTGTGTTGCCAGCTTTTACAGTACCTGTGATTAGTACCACTTTAGGAGCGACACCATGGTTCTGGCTTGCCTATGATTAGTACCCACTATATGAGGAGCACCGTGGGATAATGCGAGTCCCTGTGGTTAGTACGCGTATGTGATGAACACCATAGGTTTGCGTTGCCTGTAATTGGTGCTGCATTGTGCGAAATACCACAGGTCTGTATTACATGTGTGATTTTCATTACCTGTGAGTAGTACCATAATGTGTGGAATACCGCGAGTCTATGCTACCTTTGATTAGTCCCGGACCATGACAAATACCATGGTTCTACTGTCCTAGCGATAAGTACCATTATGAGGGGCCAATGACTTGGATTTTGGACTCCTTTAGACTACAAGCATCATTGATTCAGTATTGTGCTATAGAAGGAGTCCCTTGGTCAGTAATGCTATTGTTTTACGTCAGTTTCTGTGAATGTGAGGCATTGCGTGTCAGATCCACTGACTGTTTTAAATTCATATCCATCCATTCATTCTTTGTCCTCACGTTTTGAATTCTGGTCAGTGGAGGATTTTGGACTTTTAATTTGTCATTACATTTCGTCTCGCTCATTTCGTACCATTAGGGGCTGATGACCTAGATGTTAGGCCCCTTTAAACAACAAGCATCATCAATCATCAAGGCTCTTGGCCCAGATACATTCCTCAGGAATGGTTTCAATACGGAGGCCTACCTCTAGAGACTAGACTTCTTAATGTCATCCTCTTAATATGGGAAACATGCAAAGTATTTGGTGACCTTAAAATAGTCACTGTCGTTATTGAGGAAAAGTCAAATGGACTGTATCGCGATTGACCTTTCTAAGGCATTTTATAGGGTAGATCATGGAAGACTACTGGTAAAGATGAGTGCAATTGGACTAGACAAAAGAGTGACCGAATGGGTGGCTATATTGCTAGAAAATAGAACACAGAGAATTGATGATGATGATGTTGCTTGTTGTTTTAAGGGGCCTAACATCGAAGGTCATCGGCCCACACAGAGAATTAGAGTAGGCCAAGCTTTATTTGACTTTTATGTTTTCTTATATGTATAAATGATATGAGTAAAGAAGTGGAATCAGAGATAAGACTTTTTGTGGATGATGTTATTCTGTACAGAGTAATGAATAAGTTACAAGATTGTGAGCAATTGCAGAAGTAATCTTACCATATGGGAGGACTGTACCACCAACTTTGCAGTTCTTGAGAAAGTGCATGCTTATAATCGTTGAGACTTCCATCATTGGCCATCGTCTCGGATGGATAGGGCATGTCTACATCAGTTACTGTGTTTGAAGAGAAAGGATGTATACTTGAGGAGGTTAAATAACAAGCACAGAAGCTCCATTAAGCTTAACCCCACCCTCCCCCAGCCATTCCATGTGATTTATGTGGACGTATGTTTCATGCCAAGATTGGGCTACTAAACCATATGAAACATATTCACAAAGCATTGAGAGTATGAAAATGTAAACTGCTGAAGAATATGTTTACTCGCAGCCAATGACAACTGAAGGACTCCCTCTCTTTCTGGGCATTTGTGTGGTCTGACCTCTGTTAAAAGACTATTTCCAGGGTTAAAATGGCATGCAGTAGGAAGTGAACTTGTAACTCATCAGGCCCTCATCACATTCTTTCTAGGATTAAGTTAACAGTACAGTTCCATAAGATAAGATCTGGGTATTCTGCCTTTGCATGAATACAGTGACTAGGAGGATTGAAAGTTCAGGGTTTCTCAGTTCAAAGAGGACCTGTGTTTAGTTAGGAAAGAAACCTAAGGAGGTTATCTGTTAGAAGTTTAAATAGCCTTGCCAAGTAAAAAATTCCAAGAACAGATTGTTACTCGGCACAGGGTTGAGGCTTCATCCCACAGCAGTTTGTGTATGTTACTATACGTTGAGTGACACAAAATATGTATGTTGGGGCTGAATTTATCTACAGACTTTTCAGTTCATTTAGAGAGAGTTGGGAAAGAGAAATTGTTAAGAAATAGTGTTGTAAAAGGCAGAGATCAACTTAAAACTAGAATTGTAAGCAGATGGTATTAAATGTGAACCAAGGTAAATAATTACAGATAATATTTAAATCTTATACATATTAAAGTAGTGGAATGACAACTTAAAAGACCGTTTTTTGTGGAACTGTCACTGGTTACGTAGTACATGTTTAATTGTTTTGGGGATTTATGTGGAGAGATCCTTTCTCTTTGTAAATAGCAGTTTATGAAGATTTGGAGATTGTCCTTGTCCTTAAACATTTTCTTTGTCATCTCCTTTTTTGATATTGACCTGTCATTATGTTTATGATATTTAAGTTTTAGATAGTAGAAATTATTTGTAATACTGTGGTTGCCTGTGTTGAATTATGATTTTATATCATGCTGAAGACGTTTCCTGCACCAGGATCAGAAGGCTAAATTTTTCATGTTATAAAAAAATTTCCATTTGAAAGATTTTGTTGTTGTTAATTTAAATGCATTTTATTTATTCTTTTAGAAAGATAGATTAATTTTGTAATTTTTTACTGCAGATTCTTTTACCAAACAGGTCAAAGTGGAAGTCAAGCCTTAATTTCAGAAATTGTTTTATTTAGGTCTGAATGAACCAAGTTAAAGAAATATAGTCATCTGAAGAAACTTTCTGTTGAGTTGGAACATCTATTTTTTTAAATTTTGTAATATGGTTACTTGTGGACTTTGCCTGGTCTCCACACAGCTAAGGCAGCAATGTTATATAATTTGATGAAAGCAAAGTTGTTTAATATAATAAACTCAAACTGCATTTTGTTATCAGCAGTATGTCATAACTTCTAAGGCATCTTAAAATGTATGTTTTTTTATTGATTATTGGTGAGTGGTTCAATCTTGAATATATTTTATAACTTTTATTTTTTTCTTTGAAAACATTTCATATTTGTTAAAGTGTTGATTTTTCAGACTTAGGTGTTTATTATTAACAAAACTCTACATGGATCTAAAATATTAATAAATTAAGGAATAGGCAAGAGATCTCATATAGTAAATTATTCAATTTTTAATAAGCACTTACAGCCAGGTATTAAAGTGGTGGAATGGACTCCTTCAGTATCATAAAAAAATGATCCAACTGAGAGTCATCGTCGTCATAACCATTTCTCATCAGCCAAGTAAAGCCAAATATGCTCCTGGCCATTTATAACCATTTTGAGAAAGTAATTTTAATTTTGTATAATAGTAATGAAATGGCATTCAGGTTCCCTATAGATCCAGACCTCTGTTGGGTGATCTGTTGGCTAAGTTTTAATTAACGTTGTTGGGTAAATACGAAATGTTTCATCAGAGATTTTTTTATTTGCCAGCATTATTCACCATAGAGTGTCGAATAGACTTTTTTCTGTCCTTCAAAAATCCTACTACCTCTTCCAGGTTTGAAACCGCAATCTTGGGATCTGGATCCTCTGATTCACAAAGGGAGTTCTCATCATTATGAAAAATGTTTGTTGTGCAGAATTCCTTTCCCGTCCTACCAAATTCAGAGCAATTCTTTCGATGGACAAAGATATTTAAGTGACTGTTCACCTTTGTGACACAACTTACAGTATGTTGTTGTGTGCAATCAACATTTTGTTCCCAGTTATTTGTAATTGTAGGAAACTACAATTGTTGTGTACAATGTTCATTCCTCTTGCTATGGCCAAAGTACTTGGCTGATGGGAAGCAGTACTAGTGGCGGTGTGCACCATCAACATCTTGTAATTGTAGGAATAATTCTGATCACATTTGAACAAGGAATGACATGTTGTTCATACCCCTGTTAGTTGTCAGTAAAAGCAAGTTGTCGAGGGCATGGTTTGTCATTTAAGAAGAAATACTGTGACTGCAACCAGACAAAGCACTTGCTGATATTCTCATTCAATTAAAATTAATGTTACCTACTGACTGCTTTTTGTTGTAATAATACACCCTTACAAGCAAACCTTCAGGTGGAACAGGTGAGAAAGAAGTAATTATTCTCACTATTCAGTTAAGCATCGCAAACAACGCACAGATAGAGGTTAAGGTTGAGGTTGATGAGGAAAGCTTAGGTTGCAAACACACACAGTTGACAAAATCAGTAGATACTTTTTTTTTAAGTCAGTAGAAGTGGTAGATAGCATCTGCAAGTCGAGAAGGCTTCCAAAACACAATATAGTATTGCATGGCTGCCCCTTAGTCCGGTTTCTTGATGCAGCATCAGGGATGAAGCAAGTTGAATTTATATTGCATATTTTTATGGCCAGATGCCGTTCCTGATTCAATAAAGAATGTAAGGAATTATGGTGAATGAAATTGGGTAAGGTGATGAAAGGAATCAGCTGTGGCTTATGGATAGAAACTGTCCCAGCATTTGCTTGGAAGTGAAAATGCAAAACCATAGAAAACGTTTACAAATATGAAGTTTTCAAGCTTCCACCTAATCAGTACATATCTTTATATATTATTGTTCTACAGTACCCGTTTCGACCTTGTGAAGGTCATCTTCAGCTGACAATCATAACATAAAATTAAAACATCACAATTAGAATGCCACATGATATGGGTGAAAACATAGTCAACACAATTGTTCTAGCTTAAATAATTGTCACAATAACTGATATCACCAAGGGGGATGAAATTGCCTTGATGATAGCCAATATCTGGAATGGACAGGACACTAGAAGAAATTACTGCAACAAATATCATGTTTTATGATGATGGTTAGACTCTCTTTTTAATGATTAAAATTTAGAGGTATGAACTAAATGAGGCACCTGGGGGAGTTGCAAATAGAGGATTATAGAGAAACTTGTTAAATCACAGAGGCTTGCAGGGTGAGTGCTGAAAGGCATAACTGTCTATAATGAAGATCTATATATTGTTTGTAATGTATAATTGAAAAGCAAGATAGAAGTTCTTTCTTCTCCACTACATAAAGGTTTGCAAGTTTTTTTAAGTGCCCTGTTGTATCTCTCATTATAATCAATTAACCTTTTCACTGCTGGCTTGTCAGATGAGGCCATGCACCAGGAGTGGTGAATTTTTTGGGTTACCCTTAACTATCTGTCTATAAAATCTGTTAGTTCCATCTGCATCATTAGTTAAAATTTTCTTATTTATAAAGTGTTCAAAATAATCTAGTACTAGAGATTGAGTTCAGCTGCTGAAAGTCGTGTGTCATGACACAGACTGACTGTCGTACTCTGTGGAAATCACATCTACTTCATGATCACTTCCCTTTCTACTCCATGATACTTTGTCGCCAATATATTTCCAGAATTTCCCCAAGATTCCCTACATAACCTTTATCATTGTTGAAATCTACGTCCAAATTAATCTCTTCCAAGAAAAAAGAAAGAAAGAAAGGTAATTTCTTCAGGGTTCTTACTACGATTTCATGATGCATAGCAGTGTGTTTACATCCGGGTGACAGAAGATAAACATATTTATTCCACCATCATCTATAGATAAACAAAGAAACTAAGTAGTTGAAAATGTAGCCAACTGATTGCAGAAGCAGATGGCATGTTTGAAGCAAATCGACTGAGTACCCAATCAAATAAACTTGATCACAGCAGCAAAATGGTTAACACTGGGAGTAAGCAGAGCCTGGCTCACTCTGAACTGCAGCTGTCCTTGCTGTTTCACCTTTAGTTACCGTAACATTCCAATGACATTCCTGCCTTGACTGTGCAGCAGAAATACAGTGTACAAAGGTGATAACAAATATGTAAATTTTAGTTCATCTTATATCTGTTATTTCACTGTTTGTTAGAAAATTTTGCATTGAAGATCATCACAGGCTGCCGGTCTGATGTTCTGATATTTTGGAAACAGTAAAGAATGAGACTTAAATTCATTGTTAACTAGCACTCCCCTTTCCCAAACTCCTCCAGTAGTAACAAAGTTTTCTTGTAAGAGTGTTGTTTAGACTGTGAATGTAAACCTTACCTGTAAAGTTACTTGTATACTGTATGTTCATTGAGGTGAGTTGGTATTTACCAAGTGCATACTCATTCCATGATGGTTTTTTTTTTTTTTTTTTTTTACTCTAATTTTAAACACCTTTATACAATTACACAACTGACCAACCCACAGAATAGTGTCTCCCCATATTTCTTGAGCCTTTACAGAGGAAGCTTGTTGTACTTTAAGCTGACGTTTATACCAATGTCTATATATACAAACTTTTTTCTGTACATTTTTTGCATGCCTTCCTGCCTTCGGTCTCTTGTGAATGTTTTGTGTGACACACATGGCCAGGCCAAAATCAAGGTACTCGCATTCTAATTTTTATCTTGCATGTTGGCATGGGCTTACTGACCAAATTGCTTGCAATCCTTGTGATCAATTTTACTGCTGTACTAGAAGGTATGTATGTAGTGTTGTTGGTTTTCTCACACTTGTTTGAATAGTGTTAAGAAATTTGGTATGTTTACAGTTGCCATTGGGTGACTATTAATATTTTAATTCATTGATGATTTGGGCCATAAAGCTTAAGCAGAGTGATTATTATGTTAATAAGATCATAGAAAGTGCTAGATAGGAATGTTTTTGAGAACCTATACAAAAGACAAAATACAGACCAAATATTACATGGTTAAGATTGTACAATAGAGTCTCTCCTGGGACATGTTCCTTACTAGGCCCCCACAACCGTCTGTCAACCAATATTATCAACTTCAGTACAAATTCTGTATCGCCAGCTTTGCAAACTCTCAAACTACATCTATGCCTACTAAGCCACTTGTGACAGTAGTTATACTCTCAAAATTATTTACTGCAACCACTCAAAAAAAAAAAAAAAAAAAAAAAATCATAAGAGGACATTAGTTAATGCTTGTGTTTAATAATACTCCCATCCAGGGCCATGCTCATAAATTCTGGGCCCCCTGACAAATCAAGATGGCAGAAACCCTCTTCCCAGCTTTGTCACAAAGTACCAAATAAATGTATACAATAATGGGTACAGATATCAGGATATCTCTGTTATTTTTGTTGTTGTTAAATACAATTGAATACATTATTCAGAACAAATAAGATATGAAAATTATTACTTATAATTAATATCAGATAATAACTGTATACGTCTCAATATGTTATCCTGAATATTTTCCACTGTCCTATCATATCTATGGCATACTGATGTGGTATTATATAATTCAGTATCATGAATTTTCTTGTGTAGACAGTCGCAAAATCAACCTCTACCTTTCCTCTGAAACAGAATTATACAAACTCAAGATAATATTGCCTGAACCAAAACACCGATCTGGCAGTCATGTGATTTTAAATTCTCAAAGGTGAACACAAACAATCACAGAGTTACAGAATAAAGATCAAGAGATGTGTTGTGAAATATTAGACTAAATTCCTTCTGTGAATGCTTTTAGCTGGCATTTTTTTAAAGTGGGCTTCCAACACTCTTGTATGAACTACAGGCAGCATGAGTTGCATGTTGGTCGGTAGGCAACATCATCGTGCTAGTTTTAACTTCCCTGAAAACCTAGTAAATTACTATGTATTATTTTCTTAGAAGTATAAATTAGATGATTGACATTATAGAGTACAACAATCCTAATCCCCAATGACTGTGGCTCTCCACTTTGACACATTGTAGCCATCGTATAATATCACATCTCCTGAATATCAACTTGCTTGCAGAGTGGCCTATATGGATGAAACATGTTGAGCTATTCAGAATAGCTTCTAAACTAAGTATCTCAATTCGGGAAGAAAACATACAAATAACTGCATTTATCTAACAAGGCAGGAAGTCGATGAGATTATCTTAACCTTTATCCTTACTAATGTACGTAATGCAGTGTGGAAAACTGGTGAATATCCCAAAGGACTGGACAACATCTGTACTAATCCCTCTTCACAAAAAGCGGTCCTATGGGAAATTATCGTACTATTGTATGTGTCCCTGTTGTTTTTTTTTCTTCCTTAACTACAAAAACGCCTTTGATTGTGTTATTTAGGACAAGTTGTAGCAGCTGCTAAAGGAATTTGGGGTTCTACTGCATTTAATATTGTTATTGAATGGGCTCTATAAAAACCAGGCAGCAACCATAAAGACTGAATGCTGAAAGGCATAACAGTCTATAATGAAAATGAATGAATGTATGTATGTATGTATGTATGTACAAATGTAAACATAAAGATAGATGGTGATCTCTCAGACATTTTGAATGTGACAAATAAAGTAAGGCAAGGTTGTATATTATCACCTCAACTCTACAACATCTATGCATACTGTATCTTCAAGAGCACTCTCAATAGCTAGAATGGTTCAATCTCAATTAGCAGCAGAAAAATTAGCAACCTGCGCTTTGCAGGTGACACTTTTCTTATCGCTGGAAGTGGCAAGGAACTTGCTGACCTGTTTACAAGGATGAAGAATATTAGCCTTCACATGGTCGAGATATAAAAAGACCAAACTAATGGTAGTTGATCGTCAAGGTCAGATCCAACTTAAAGGATGTCTAAAGGAACTGGAGATAGTAAAAGAATTTGTACACCTGGGGTCAGTCATCAATGACACAGGAAGCTGTGAAAAGGATATTAAAAGATGTGTTCTCTCTTGTCTCGTTCATGAAATGGCTATGGTGTTGTATTTTAGCACTATATGACAAAGAAATTGACGTATTCTGTATTTCCCATCTGAAAATCTGGTAAGCGTTCCTCATTTGCCATCTCGAAATCTAGTAAGTGCTCCTTATTTGCCATTTAGAAATCTGGCAAACCTACTTTCACTGAAGGTTAGTCCTGACCACTGCGTATTCAACTTTGGAAGCATGGAGTGAGCCGAAGATGGAAATAGGGTAGCTATAATTGCCTTGCACAAGGTTGGAAAGTCACCAACTGAGATTGTCTACCAGACATTCCATCAGTTTACTGAGACAGGCGGTGTGAAAGATTCCACGATCATTGGTCATCCTTGCAGGTGAGAAGAGTGGTGGCTGTTAAAAGCAGTGATGACCCGTGTCCAGCAAAATCCCATCCTGAAGCAGAAAGTAATAGCATGGGAGGTCAACATTTCACCATGATCAATATCCAGGGTACTTTCTGAAGCCCTTTGGGTCAGAGCTTATCGGTGGAGCACCGGAGATTTCCTGACAAACAGCTAAAGTAGCAGAGGAAACTGAAATCATGGCAAGTCCTGCAGTGGTATGCAAACAATGGGCAGGTGAGAGTTCTCTTTACTGACAAGAAAGTATTCACCATTGAAGAGAGCTTTAACCAGCAGAACGATGGGGTTTATGTGGCAAGTTCTCAGGAAGCTCACAAGAGAGTTTCTAAGGACCAGAAAAGTTGCCACACCTCTTCAGTCATGGGTTGGTAGGGAGTGAGCTATGAGGGTCCCTCACAGGGTTTTATTTTTGTGAAAAAGGCATTGAAAAATACTTGAATGTATTTGGAAAATGTTCTGGACCCTGTGATAAAGGACTTGAATAATAGCACGTTCAGGAATGAACCCTGTACCTTTCAACAAGATTCTGCATTATCTTTAAGGAAAGGATTACTCATCAACAGTTGCAGTGTAATCTCCCTTGCTTGAGTGGCCTTCTGGTAGCCCCAATCTTAACTCCCTGGTCAATACTAGAGGGAAGTGGCTGCAAGAAAAAGACACCCTTGGCTTGAAAGTTTGAAATGTTCCTTGGTGGCACTAGCAGCAGATTTCCCAATTGATACCATCTGTTCCGTGATAGTTGACTAGCCAGTGGTACTCAAAGTCTGTGTGTGTGCTGATGGTGGATGTTTTGAAGATTGATTTTTTCAAACTGTGAGTGATGTATGTGTTTATATCATCATCATCAAACCCCTCTAGCATGCCAGGTAGGGTTGTCTGTCCAGAAATGCCATCTCCTCTCTCCACAGTTCCCTTCTCTCCTCTCCACATCATCTCTCTCAGTTGGTGTAGCCATCTATTCCTAGGTCTTCCTACCAGCCTTCTTCCTCCAGTTATTCTTTCTAGGCATGCCAGGCATTCACTTTACATGTCCATACCATGTTTGTCTCAAAGTCCTTAGCTTCCCTTCTATAGAATTCACTTCCAGTTCCATTCCGAGTCATCGTTCCTTACATGGTCCCTGCGTGTTTTTTGGAGGGTAGTTCATAGGAAGTTCATTTCAAATGCTTGGAATTTACTAACTTCTCTCTCTTTCAGTGTAGGCTACATGTTTCTAGATTGTATGTGAGAATGGACACAAAGTATATGACTTATACAGAGTCATCTTGATTTTCATGGGCATTTTGTTATCGCAGAGTTGATATCTTGCGAGGTTGTAGAAGTTGGAGCTGCTAGACACTCTGTTTACTATTTCTTTATCTGCAGTACCCCTGCTGGAAGTCACACTCTCAACTTATTTGATTACCTGTACACATTGAATGTTTTTAACTGCAAGCTTTATGTGGCAGTCAGTATCTTCCCTACTCATTTTCAGTAAGATAGTTTTTATTGTGCTAACTTTCATCTGATACCACTTGAACTTTGCTACCCATTCATCCAGCCTAGTTCATACCTTTGCCTCTGTCTCTCCCCAGATGGCTACATAGTCAGCAAACTCCAATGTGAGTAGTTCTCTATCTTATTCTCTTTTCAGGTTTTTAAGAATACTGTCTGTGACAGTAATGAACAGTAATGGTGAGAGTGTGCTCCCTTGTTGGTGGATTCCCTATGTCGTGTTAAACCATTCAGAATGGCCATCCCTCCCCCCCAAAAAAAACGTGCACGCATTCACACACACACACACACACACACACACACACACACCTGCTACAGTTGTGGTACAGTATCTGGACCTTACCTTGGAGATATTCAGGCACTCCCAGTTCTCTGAAGCACTTCCATATGACTGGTCTGGGCATCCTATCGTATGCCTTATTTAGATCTAAAATTACTACAGTTAGGTCTTCCCTCTCTCCCAGTACTGTTCCATTAACATCCTCAGTGGGGGGGGGAGATCAGGTCTGTTGTTCTATTGGCTCTAAATCCATGTTGTTCTTCTTCTAGAATAGGTTCTATCGCTGTTTGCAGTCTAGTTTTCAATAATATTTTCCATTATTTTTCAGACCACTGGAGAGAAGTGTGATACCCTTATAGTTGGCACACTTTCTTCTGCATCCTTTTCTAAAGAAAGGGATAATGATACCTTTTGTCCAGTCCTCTGACCCATATTTTCACACCATATTACTTTTAAAGTTCTGTATAGTCACTGCACTCCAGGTATACCTGCTGCTTTGATTATGTCAGTAGTAACCTCATCGATTCCAGCTAACTTATTACTTTTCATCTTTTTTTAGGCCACTTCCCACCTCAGGCCAAATAATTGGAACATAATCTGTCCTCAGCCTTTCTTTCACGTTTTCAGTAGTGTTTCCCTCTTTCAAAAGTGTATCGAAATAGGTCTGCATTTCATTTCTAATTTCTTGTTTGTTCCTGACTACATTTCCATTTACTGTTTCTAGTACTGTGTTGTCCTCTTTATCAGATCTCTTGCTTTTAATCAGGCTGTACAACATCTTCACGTTCCCTTTACTATCTTCTTGTCGTGATCGGCCTCTACTAGTTTCCGAGAATATGTTTTTCTCCTGCAGTTCTTCTTAAAGCGTGTTGGCTCTGTGGAGATCACTGATGACTGATCAAGCCAATCTTCACATGAAACATGCGGCCACACAGGTCACATCGAAAGATAGACACGTAAATGAGCGAATGATGTGGGTAGATTTGGCAGTTGGAGGAATTAGGACGAGAATTGTCTCAGTGTATTCACCATGTGAGGGTGCAGATGAGGATGAAGTTGACAAGTTTTATGAAGCATTGAGTGACATCGTGGTCAGGGTCAACAGCAAAGATAGAATAGTGTTAATGGATGATTTCAGTGTAAGAGTTGGGAATAGAACTGAAGGATACGAAAGGGTGATTGGTAAATGTGGGGAAGATATGGAAGCTAATGGGAATGGGAAGCGTTTGCTGGACTTCTGTGCTAGTATGGGTTTAGCAGTTACGAATACATTCTTCAAGCATAAGGCTATTCACCGCTGCACATTGGAGGCTAGGGGTACCAGATCCATAATAGACTATATCTTAACCGACTTCGAATTCAGGAAATCTGTTAGGAATGTACGAGTTTTCCAGGGATTTTTCGATGATACAGACCACTATCTGATCTGTAGTGAACTAAGTATCTCTAGGCCTAAGGTAGAGAAAGTGAAATCTGTCTGCAAACGAATAAGGGTAGAAAATCTCCAGGATGAGGAAATTAGACAGAAGTACATGGATATGGTTAGTAAAAAGTTTCAAACAGTAGACAGTAAGCAGGTTAGAATATAGAAAGTGAATGGGTTGGCATACAGGGATGCTGTAGTAGAAACTGCAAGGGAATGCCTAAGAACACCTGTGTGTAAAGATGGGAAAAGGCGAACATCTTGGTGAAACAATGAAGTGAGAGCAGCTTGTAAACGTAGAAAGAAGGCTTATGAGAAATGGCTCCAAACAAGGGCTGAGGCAGACAGGGATTTGTACATAGATGAAAGAAACAGAGCGAAACAAATAGTTGTTGAATCCAAAAAGAAGTCGAGGGAAGATTTTGGTAATAACCTGTAAAGGCTAGGTCAGGTAACAGGGAAACCTTTCTGGACAGTAATAAAGAATCTTAGGAAGGGAGGGAAAAAGGAAATGAATAGTGTTTTGAGTAATTCAGGTGAGCTCATAATAGATCCCAGGGAATCACTGGAGAAGTGGAGGGAATATTTTGAACATCTTCTCAGCGTAAAAGGAAATCTTCCTGGTGATATTGCGAACAGCCAAGCTCATGGGGAGGAGGAAAATGGTGTGGGTGAAATTAAGCTTGAGGAAGTGAAAAGGATGCTAAATAAGCTCCATTGTCATAAAGCAGCAGGAATAGATGAAAATTAGACCTAAAATGGTGAAGTATAGTGGGGAGGCTGGGATGAAATGGCTTCATAGAGTAGTAAGATTAGCATGGAGTGTTGGTAAGGTACCTTCAGATTGGACAAATGCAGTAATTACACCTATCTATAAGCAAGGGAACAGGAAGGTTTGTAACAACTATCGAGGTATCTCATTGATTACTATACCAGGGGAAAGTATTCGCTTGCATCTTGGAAGGGTAGGTGCGATCAGTCGTTGAGAGGAAGTTGGATGAAAACCAGTGTGGTTTCAGACCACAGAGAGGCTGCCAGGATCAGATTTTCAGTATGCACCAGGTAATTGAAAAATTGAGGAATAGGCAGTTGTGTTTATGTTTCGTAGATCTAGAGAAAGCATATGACAGGGTACCGAGGGAAAAGATGTTCGCTATACTGGGGGACTATGGAATTAAAGGTAGATTATTAAAATCAATCAAAGGGATTTATTTTGACAATTGGGCTTCAGTGAGAATTGATGGTAGAATGAGTTCTTGATTCAGGGTACTTACAGGGGTTAGACAATGCTGTAATCTTTCACCTTTGCTGTTCATAGTTTACACAGATCATCTGCTGAAAGATATAAAATGGCAGGGAGGGATTCAGTTAAGTGGAAATGTAGTAAGCAGTCTGGCCTATACTGACGACTTGGTTTTAATGGCAGATTGTGCCGAAAGCCTGCAGTTGGAACTTGAAAATAGGTGTAATGAGTATGGTATGAAAATTAGCCTCTCGAAGACTAAATTGATGTCAGTAGGTAAGAAATTCAATAGAATTGAATGTCAGATTGGTGATACAAAGCTAGAACAGGTCAATAATTTCAAGTATTTAGGTTGTGTGTTCTCCCAGGATGGTAATATAGTAAGTGAGATTGAATCAAGCTGTCGTAAAGCTAATGCAGTGAGCTCGCAGTTGCGATAGCAGTATTCTGTAAGAAGGAAGTCAGCTCCCGGATGAAACTATCTTTACATCGGTCTGTTTTCAGACCAATTTTGCTTTTCGGGAGCGAAAGCTGGGTGGACTCGGAATGAGGAGATAAAGGCTAATTTAGGAATGAACTCGATGGATGAAGCTGTATGCATAAACCGGCTTCGGTGGTGGGGTCATGTGAGGCGAATGGAGGAGGATAGGTTACCTAGGAGAATAATGGACTCTGTTATGGAGGGTAAGAGAAGTAGAGGTAGACCAAGAAGACGATGGTTAGACTCAGTTGCTAACGATTTAAAGATAAGAGGTATAGAACTAAATGAGGCCACAACACTAGTTGCAAATTGAGGATTGTGGCGGCGTTTAGAAAATTCACAGAGGCTTGCAGACTGAATGCTGAAAGGCACAACAGCCGTCTATGTTATTATTATTATTATTATTATTATTATTATTATTATTATTATTATTATTATTATTATTATTATTATTATTATTATTATTATTCATGATACAATAGCATTTTTGGCTCATTGGGGAAAGCAATAGCAAACTACCTCACTCCTCATTTTGCTTAGTATGTCTCATTATGGTGTTGTCTTGGTTTTTGTTGTTTCCCTATAACCTTATAACCTTTGGATGTGCTATCTGAGATTTCAACCAGACTACCAGCTGAAAATGTAACAGATACTGAGTTAGTTCGCTATGAAGGAGGGATCGTGTAGCCTGTGTACTTGCGTTAAGGAGATTGTAGGTTTGACCCCCTCTTTGGAAATGGTTTTCCATGGTTTCCCATTTTCATACCTTAATTATTGCCATGGCCAGTACCTTCCCAGTCCTAGCCCTTTCTCATTCCAAAAATTCTGTTTGTGTTAATGTGATGTTAAACCCCTAGCAAATATCTCGGCATATGTCCGGGATTTCTGATCACTGAGCCAGCCTGAGTAGCTCAGACAGTAGAGTGCTGGCCTTTTGAGCCCAACTTGGCAGATTTGATCCTGATTCAATCTGATGGTATTTGAAGGTGCTCAAATAAGTCAGCCTTATGTTGGTAGATTTACAGTACTGGCACACAAAAGAACTCCTGCATACAAAATTCCGGCACCCTGGTATCTCTGAAAATCACGAAAATGAAGGTACTGGGACGTAAAATATTTTAATTTTTTTTTTTTTAATCACTGAGTTGCCATTCACCACTCAGGCTATGCTTCAGAGGCTATATCTTAACACATATTTTATGTCTCTTTTTTTCCTTCTTAAAAATCTGATTACTCTTGCTTAACCTCACATTATCTTATTTTGTGAATACCTGTCATTCAGTCGTATTTATTGTAGAAGGCTACAGTAAACTGCTGATGACGGACTCCTCTCTACCTAAGTTTAGGCGTTCTCCTATGTGAGGTTTGAAACTTGTTACAAAACCTGTGTTAGATCTCCTCACATATCATTGCTCCATAATCATTCATTCATTTTCATTCAGAGATACGAGATGCACCTTGCCAGCTGGGACTTCATCATCTTGCCTGGGACTTGACTGGACAGAAATCTAACCCAGATAAAAGTGAATTCTCTAGTTTTCTATTAGGAGAAACGTTGGAAGCTACATGTGGTGTGAGGTAAAACCAAATTTAATCTGTTGATTTGTAGAAGTAAATAAACGCATTTGATCTCTCTGGGTGACTCCAGATTTAAGGTTAGTATTATTAGCTTTTTATATTTTATGCATGCTTTCAAAAGCTGATGTTATTAGGTTTCTAAAAATGTACATACTTTTGGTGAATAATGGTATTTTTGCTTTGGCACTGCTTAGCTTTGACTAAAATTATATATAACATACTGAAGCCCCTTCCTGAATCAATAGTTATCATTTTGTTATGAGTCCCTGAAATTCAGTGATAGTCATCCTTCATTTATAATGTACTGTTGTTATTGATATCTTACATGTTATGATAATCTGACCCTTTAATCTGTCGAGAATACTGTATATGAGCGTTTATTACCTTCTGAATTACATCCAAACTTCTTACCTCCTGTTTCTGCATATATATCGAATAATGGATTGTTCCTTATTCTCCATTAGTATACCAACAGACTGAATGCTGAGACACTATAGAATATGGCATACTGTGCCAGGAGCCCAATAGGATAAGATACCTCAACTAACCCCGTCCATTGCATGCCTACCTCAGTATTAGTCAGTCAGAACTGACCGATGAACACATCATATCAGGAACTTCTGACATATCCTGTACACTTAGAACTTTGGGAAGAATCTTTGTCAATTTTGATTTTGTTAATCTTAATTTTTCTTTGATGAAGTTCTTTCATTTCTACAGCAGATACTATTATTTTGCTTTAAATAACGGGGTACTGTATGGAAAGTATTAGATATCTATCTTCTTCTTTTGTTGGTACTGTCTCCTTACTGAACGTTGGTGATCATCATGACACTTGGATTTCTGTCATAAATTGTTTGAATGGGCTGCTATCGATTCATATTTCTCCACTACCTATGATAATATTAGTCAAACAAAAAGCTGCTCTTCTCCATTTTCTTCTATCCGTTCTTCTGTCTTTTCTTCTGTCATAAGTGAGCATGATAGCTGAGCAGTTTCTTACAACTGGTTTTTAATAGAATGTTAGAACTGATCTCTCATAAGCCTGTCTGTACTATATCCCTACCTGAATAACAATTGGCAAAAAATCCCAGAAGACTTGAAATACAAAATTCCCTTTAAAAACATCTATACCTACCAGAGTACATGAAAATCTTCTATTTAACAAGATGCCAAAGAACAAAGGATTGGCCAGACGAACACGATCCATCTGAAGTTGTTCACTCTTACTAGAAAAATGTGTTCAAAAACTTAGACCAAGATATTAGAGGAACAAAAAATCAATGGCTCGTATTTGAACCATCTTCAGTCTATTGACAATAATAACACTAGTCTAAAAAAAAATTTCTGTATGTTTTGGCGGATAACCTAGATGTTAGGCCCTTTAAACAACAAGCACCATCATCATTTTCTATATGTGGTTTGAAACATAGTGACCCTACATAAATTTGGGGTGTATAAATTCAGTGGAAAAAGCAGATTCTCTCTATCACATCACATTTTCTAGCTACACAATTCTAACACACATGCATGAAATACATTGTGGGAGCACATTAATGTTTCTGATTGCATCAAAACAATTACACGTATAACTAATAGAAATTTGGATTTACGTAATTTTGGGTTGCTGAATTCAATGGAAAAACCTGTATTTTTCAACGACTTTACAGGACTTAGGTACATAGTCTAATTTTAAAAATGCTACTGGTGAATGTTGGTGTATTTGTGCCACAATACAGTGTAATTTTATCTTTATTTTGTTTTGAAAAGTGCTGCGATGATCATCTTCTTTTGTATGTTGTTTCTTCACAGTCTCTATTAAGATGCCAACAGTAGTCACCCATTACTGAAGGGTTCCAATGTCCTCGATAACCATTTTCCATAGTAAGAATGTCTTGGCTAAAGCGCTTAGTCTGCTCATCGCTTACAGTACCCAAATTTAACGAGAAGAAGTCAAGGTGTGAATGGAAAAAGTGAATTTTGAGCAACACTCTACACCCATGTTCTTGTAGTTCACCAACCGATTATTCACTGAGGAAACATAATTATAATCTTTTCTTTTCGATCATTCTACAGTTTTCTGATTTTTGGTCTGATAAATAAGCCTTCTTTCAGCTTTGCTTCACTTAATTTAGGAAATCTGTGTTTCAGATGACTGAAGGCCTGACCATTCGGTTAGAGTATTGTTACAGGTTATGCATTGAAGTGTTGTAATAAGTTACTTTTGGATGGGGGGGATCGACTGTAATCTACATCGCCTCCGACATGCCATTGATTCTAAGAAGAAAGATACAGCAAGGAGGATTGGGAAGTGATACTAGGCAGTTTGTATTGGAAAGGTGGTACTACACTTAAAGAAAAATGGTCAGGACAAAACCAAATAGGAAGAAATAGAAAAATGTCTACATGTAAAACCTGACATCATAGGTAGCACATGCAAGGATGTGGCTCTAGAAAGGTTATTTATAGAGAGTAGATAGGGACTGTATACTGTACTTTGTGGAAGTAAGTGACCCATTGAAATGCTGGGCAATGAGATGGTAACCGTGGATGGTACGAAGGGGAAAGAGCAAAATAGCAATAAGTACGAGTAGTTAGGATAATACAAAGGACACTAGGTGATGAGCAAGAATTGCCAACTTTGGAAGAACATAATAGATATATACTCACATAAACACAACCAGTTAGCAAGTAAAGGACCAGAACAGAATAGAAAAATTACGACTAGTTTCACAACAGACGAGAAAGGAATTTTACAGCAATTTGACTCTGATTTTATCCAAATAAATTTAACAGATACATACATTAAACAGCACAGACACTTCCCAACCAACAGTACAAAGAGTATTGAGAAAATGTAGAGAAATAGGAAAAACAGTTGAATTTGTTAATGAATCAACGAATAACATTTTAAATTACTAAGTCTGGGCATATCATAAAAATAGACCTGACTAGGATGTATGAAATATTGCAGATAACAAATTCAAGAAAATACTCTATGCAGCACAGATGCATTTAGCCCAGTGGAATGAAGTTACCAGCGCACAAGTTGAGTATAAGAGATCTTCAAAGTAGAGAAATATTTACAGCACAGAAGTATAAAAGTTTTCAAGCGTGTTGACAAAATAATGTTCATCTTCACATAAATTCCAACAGCATATAAGTTAATAGAATTAGAGATCCACCAGCTCTCTTACTGATAATGAGCGAGTGCAACTACTCAATAACGTAGTCATGCGAAGTTTACAATACCTCATGGTGGAATAGTAAAGTCCCATACTGGGGTGTAAATTTACACCAGTGTAGCACAAAGATGTTCCCCTCTCTTCAACAGCCAAAGAACACCTCAAATTAGAATTCTTACTTTTGGGTGGGGGTGGGGGGAATCGACTGTAATCTACAACGCCTCCGACATGCCGTTGATTCTAAGAAAAAAGATACAGCAAGGAGGATTGGGATGTGATACTAGGCAGTTTGTATTGGAAAGGTGGTATTACACTTAAAGAGTAATGGTCAGGACAAAACCAAATAGGAAGAAATAGAAAAATGTCTACATGTAAAACCTGACATCATAGGTAGCACATGCAAGGATGTGGCTCTAGAAAGGTTCAGGTATTAGAGTTAGATGGGAACAGTTATCATGCACAAGTCATTAGTCTGTTCCTCGCCAGTCCAGTTATTCAGGGTATCAGTCCTTCTGGGCACTGCTGTGACTAGCGCTGGTCTTCCCGGTTGCTGAGCCTTGTGGCAATAAGCCCTAGAGCCTGTCGCACTGCCTGACGCCTTTGGAGTCCCTCATACCCAGTCTCCAATTCCAGAGAAAGAGGTCACGCCTACTGAGGCAATCACTGTAGACAGTCACCTTCTCCTGGCTGTCCTGCGCCTTAAACGACACCCCACCAGTTCCCATGTCGCTGGCATCTGTGTCCACGATGAACTTGCCCTTAGGCTTGGGGTATCCAAGAACAGGTGCCATACACAAGGATTCGTTCTGGGTACGGAAGGCAGTCTATACATCTGACAACTATTTGAACAGCCTTCTCTCTTTGGTGAACTGCTTAAGTTGCTTCAAGATATCAGCATAGCCAGCTATAAACCTGCAATAGTAGGTGCAAAAGGAAACTCCTGCATTCCTGCTTTTCCTTCAACACCAGCCAGTCCCTGATGGCTTTTAACTTTCTGGGATCCATGGCTACTCCTCCCAATGACATGATGTGACCCAGGTAGCTCACCTCCTTACTAATATATTTTTGTACATCATCTCTACATCGGCCGTAAAGACAACTGGAGGCTGATGACCTAGATGTTAGGCCCCTTTAAACAACAAGTAGAAAGCAACCAACCTTAAATCTTACGACTTTTCAGTGCAAATATTGTTCAAGTGTAGGTCCTGTTGGTAACAAATCATTCAGAGAACAACCACTAGAGTTTTACTTGAGCAGTCAAAGACTACTCTTAAGTTAGTTGTTGTGCTTGACTCCTTAAATATGGTGCTGTGAGGAATGTAATAAATGGTTTGCAAATCTCCTGTTTGAGCCTCTCTTCTTTCTTCCATATGATTTTGCCTTTCATAGTCTGCCATGAATTCTGTACATGCTTCAGCAAGTACCGATTGCCTTGCAAAATGCTTCTCAGTAAGATAAAAGCGATTGAGTGCAACCTGGAAAAATTCTCCAAGGTTACTCAGATCCTGCTTTAAGCAAAGACTGACAACAAATCGTCCATCTGCATCACATGATGTAGTTTCCTGGGAATGTCTCTCTCTTAAAATTATTTGGCAAATCCTCCAGCTCACAGAATTGTGTTAATTGAAGATTAAGTTCAGCTTCATTGCGTAGAAAGAAGTTTTGAGATGATTCATGCACATGTGAAGGGAATGACTGATATCTACTAGCCAGGATGTAATCCGGATGTGTTCTCTGTAGAACTGGCCAATCATCTGGCATGGACGTATGATCGTTCTTCATGATTTCATAGAACACTTCCGTCTCTAACAAGATGTCAATATTTCGTGGGATATGAAAGTCAGGATCAGTCTTCTGAATGCCCTCAGGAAGATTACCTTCTGATGTGTCTATTTCCTTTGCAGGCAAAGAATTAGTTTTTTTTTTACTTAATACCAAACAATGAATATCAGCATCAAATTCAGAAATCCTTGACTTAATTGACAATGTCACACAATACTGTACCTTGAATGATGGCTAATTCCACTTATTCTTTCAATTGGGATGAGATTTTGTAATGTTCTTAAATTGAACATCTGAACAAATATTTTGGTAATATAATTGGATTGGCTGCATGAATCATGTAGACATTGTTCCTTATGCTTTACTCCTCTTGAATTGAGAATATAAACAATTGCTGTTACCAACAATACATGAACATATCCTTGGTTCTTAAATGACCAATAACTTCCCGTTCTCAATTCTGGTGACCTCCCAATTTCATTTGCTGAATCGCAATGAGGTTGTGATTCATGGGACGCACCACATTCCTTAACTTCACCATTAACAGCCTGTAGAATTTATTGTTTTTTGCTCTTATGCATACGACAAGAGCTACCCTTACACTGGGAAGACTTATGATCTTCTACAAGGAGACAGTTGAAACACAGATTCTAAGAATCTTAACAAATTCTAAACACTGTGATAATACAGATAAGGCCTTAAACTTGTCACAGTGATATAAAACATGCACCTGATTACAGTATTTACATTGCTTGTCCATGCTGGGTAAGTTTATGGGTTTAGATAGGGTTGAACATCTTCATTGGCTTCACCTTGAACTTATTATTTAATTGTGAGCTCACGTTGACTATCTCCAGTACCTGACACGTGGTTTCTAAGAATTCAGTTAGATCCTTTCAGTCATAACGCTTTCTTGAGGCAGAAAGTACTTCAAATTCCTTCTTAGTCCTACTATCAACATTTTAACATTAATTATGTAAGCATCAATTCAAGCAAAGACACGTCTAACTTAAGGGCTTCTAATGCATTCGTATTACTTGCCATGTGGTTTAATAAATGTTTGAGCTCGGTTGATGAGTCTTCACTAACACTTGGGGGAGACAGAAGTTTATGAATATGTCTTACAGCTATTAGTTGAGAATTGTCTATCTACACAGTACAAGTTCCCATGACAACAAAATTGCGATTTGAGACAGGGATATTCTGGACCAACTGTCTTGCCTTGCCCCTTAGGGATAAAAGCAAAGTAGTATTTAACCTCAGTAAGAGGTATCCTTGAAGCTAATCCAATCCTTGAAGTCACCAGAAAGCTGATACGGATTATCTGTACGTAGTTCGGCGATTTAAAAATAAAGACAAAGTTTGAAGTACTGTATTTTGTTATAATTAGAATGAATGTTTTCATGTAGAATGCATTATTTGCGTGTTACTCGTGTTTTACCACCGAAAGACTCTATGGACACTGTCCCGGAAATAGTTTCCATTGTTTCCCATTTTATCTTCCGGCAAATACCATGACTCTAACCTCGAAACATGTCCAAGGCCAATTTCTTGTAGATAATTTCCATCGCCCCTAAAACTGAAAGTAAAAGGAAAAGATTCAAGTTTTCTCCTTGAACAGTTTCTATCAGAATTCTTGCTGTGTTGATACATAGTGACAATATAGCTTACTCTTAAACATAGCCAGGAGAAATGCATTGTTGATCATACTTTTCTAGCCGCTGCTGACAAATCTCAATAATAGTCTGTAAAATGAGTCATTGACAGTGAGTATTAACCTGTATCACATTTATTGTTGTGAATGAAAAATAGAAACAGAAGAAATGGACAATTATTTCCCGAAAGTGAACCAAAAACAAGTCTTGCAAAATACAGTGTGGTGTTTAAATGTAATTTTATAAGTAAGTTGTCAGTTTCCAGTGAGCTACACATACTGTAAGTGGTACACTAGGCTTTCAAATATGATATGTAGCATGTTTTGTAATTACAGTAAATCTGCAATTTTCGGTAAGAACATGTGTATTTTGTGTTATCCGTGCAGTCTCGGGTCTGCATTAACCCGGATAATCGAGAGTTTGCTGTATTTGAAAGTTAGTGGAATACATAATAATCACAAATATTTTCATTCTTATTCCGTGTATAGTAAGCAAGCATGAAACATAATAGATCAGAAATTATATTTTTCACAACTTATTTTGTGTGTATTGTTTTTCAATACAGTTAATATTAACATGGAAATTTGACATTTCCTGTTTTGGTCCCACTTAATACTGCCATATCACTGAATACTAATCAAATAATATGTAGCCTAGTGCACAATCCAGCTATCCCTGAATACTGCATTCCAAGAAATTCTTTTTAGCTGTTTCCCATGAAATAACAAATAGGTAAATGGACAAAAATTGAACTGAACATACTTTCGAATTTTGTATGCCTAAACAGAGGTAGAAGCAAAGCATGTGGCAATAATTTTAAATGTACAGATTAAATTATAATTTTATTCATATAGATAACCTGTATTGGTCTAAAAATGCAAGAATAACAGCCAAGGGGATTCATTGTGCTGACCCTGTGTCTCATTCTTAATCTGCAAGTCTTAAGGCTAAGGATCAGTCGCTCGTTAGGCCAAGGCCCATCAGGGCTATAAGAGCCATGATGGGTTTTTTTTTTTTTTTTTAAAATAACCTTTGTTGTATAAAGTTTTTATGAAAAAAATTTGTTCTAAATGTTGCTAAAATTAAAGAGCTGCAAGTAATCCAAAACTCTAAATAAGAACAGCAATTGTCCATGATATTTGAAAAATCTTCTACTTTTACTTGACTTTATTTTGAGTGTGAAATACTATGGCAAAAATCAATAACTTTCTCTATATAAAAAGCTCTCTTCTCTTGTTTGTGATGCTCTTATAATTGCTTATCAAAAATTGTGCTTATGGTGATTTGAGCAGTGCTACCCAGCTTCTGTTTTGCAAACTTGAGTTTACTTGCAGAGCACCTTTCATTTAAGCTTTTGGACATTAACAGTCGGCTTTATGTTTGCTAGCATAGGCTTGTAGCTGGCATGGGCATGGTAAAGCCATTAGTTAGGTAAGTCCAGTAGAGACTACAGGATAAACTCAACTCACTCCACACTGCTAACACTTAACTGACAAGTTATTGCATTAGTTTATGTTATTCATAGCCATTATCATATATGTATGTTTGGGAAGAAACTGCAAGATATTTTAATGTTACATATTACGTATTTCTTAGGTGACTCACGACTTTGTGTGTTTTATAAATTTGTGTCACCAGCTAAAGTGAATTTTCACAGGATATTATTTTTAGAGAGGGATGCCAGGTTGTTGCTTTCAGTAAATTGTTTTATTTTTAAAACCTTGAATATTACCAGATTAGTTCTAAAACCACCTAGTTTTGTTTGCTTCCCTCAGATTTTACAGAGTTGTAGGGAAATTCTGAGGAAGAAAATTCTTCATACTGACGAATATATCTCACTGTTTCTTATTCTCCAATCCATATGTGAAGCTTGATAACTGATGTTATATTTACCCAGAAAAATGGTACTGCAAACAGGGTAACCCTGTGCCCTTTCTCTTGTAGGTGCCTCAGTGAGTTTGTACACTTCCACATTTGTAGTTTATCTCATTTCTTTGTCTATGAGACATGTCTTTTGTTCCTCATAATCATGGAAGTCATAATAAAAACTGATTTTCCTTTTTTTCGTTTTTATTTTCTTTGCCAACTTTGAATTTACCTCTTGTTATAGAATACATTTACTTTCAGGAAAATTATGATTTCTTGGTGATATACTAATCAGATCTTTCAACTAAGCTGGGAAAAATTAACCGTGGAATGGCTATAACCATTTGTGACTATGTATGTATGTAATGTATGTATGTATGTATGTATGTATGTATGTATGTAATTTCTTAGAAGAGTTCTCCAGGATTTGAGAAGCAGTTGTAACTGATGTGTTTTGCCTTATATCCACCACATCTTTTTGTACTGTATGTCCTGTTTATATCTGTTATAAAGATGTTCCATAGGGATTAATGTGTGTTGTTTGGAATTTTGTAATTGGCGACTACATTGTGCTGGGATTAATGTTGCTCTGTTATGTTCAGCTGTACCACTAAAGGTTGATATTGCTGTATAAAATATCCTTTCATTATTTTAAACCCTTCATCATTTGATCAGAGTTGTGGGATTTTTTGTAAAGAGATTATGAAACAAACAACTACTTTGATTGATCTGACCCTTCCTTGCCAACTGAATCATATTGGCATTCATTGTTATTAGATCTCTCCTTTCTTCTGGTGTACACAGCCAGTGTCATTATTCCAGTGTGGATCCCATCAGTTTATTTACACTGTCCACACTTTACCCATGCTATGTTGTGGCATTGATGATTGATCATTGTTTTTCTCATACGAGGATTGGGGCAAAAGTCATGGCAACTATTTTTTTCTTGAAGATACCAGTCCGGTTGGAAAATGTGACATATACAGACAAAAGGACAAGGTGTTAACTACATGTGTGGACAATGAATAGCACTGAAATATCGTAACACACTAATTTATTATGGCTGTATAGGGCAATATGGCCTTCCCCGTGCAAAAGAATGACAACACAGTGCACATAAAGTTGACATGACAAACCTGGGCCTAAAAGCCCTCAAAATAATCTCCTGCTACTGACACCACACGCTGCCAATGATGTGGGAGGCGCTGAATACCATCTGCCTCAGCATTTATCGCACCCTGTGTGAATCGGGTCACCTGTTGGCGCACAGCAGTAGCAATGTCCTCTCATGTTGCAAACCGCCTACCACGTAGTGGTTCCTTAACCTTTCAAATGAGATCAAAGTCACAGGGTAAAATGTCGGGAGAGTACGGTGCGTGCTCCAATTCTTCCCATCCCCAACATCGCAGTAGCAGCCCTACACACTCTGCTTTATGTGGTTTTGCATTGTTGTGCAGGATTATTGCACTGTCCGCAAGATCCGGATGTTTCTCCCGAACGCCACGTCGTATCTGTCGCACCAGGAGGTCCCTGTAGTACTGTGCGGTCACTGTTCTGCCATGTGGAACAAAGGAGCAAATAATGACACTCCTGACGTCATACGCAACAATCACCATCAATTTGACTGGGGAAGGATTCTGACGGACCTTCTTTGGTGATCCAGCATGTCGCCACTCCACGGACTGACGTTTCAGTTCTGGTTCGTATGCTCTGGCCCAAAATTCATCGATGGCGATTATTCGTGACAAAATTGATTGCCGTCCTGTTGCCAGAGTGCAAGGTGGTCGGAGCATATTGCATAGCGCACCTACCTTTGAACTTCCGTCAGTGCATGCGGTACCCACTGCGATGCGATTTTACGCAGTTGCAGCTCATTACGCAATATCCTGTGGACGGTGCGTTTCTCGATGCCACTTGCCCTCTCTAACTCCAGTAGCGTCCATCGTCTGTCTTCATCCGGGAGCTGCTCAATGACGGCACATGCCACGTCGGTCTGCACACTGACAGGTCGTCCCGAACGTTGCTCATCACTGGTTGACACACGTCATTGCTGAAACTTTCCTACCCACTGTGCTACTATATGGTATGGTAGGGCATTATTCCCAAGGGCTTCCACTAAATCACTGTGACATTCCATCGCATTTCTCCCTCGGAGAACGGCTGTTTTGATGTAAGTGCGCTGCTCAACACGGATTACGCCCATCTCGCACGACACTCACCAATTTCACAGCCCTCGCTGCGGTACTACCACCTATCACAGAGCCGCCATCAATTGTTTTGCATACACACTATGCCTGCAGAACTTCCACACGAGACATATACATTTGTGATCCGTTCACATATAAACAAGATTGCCCCAATCCTCTTATTACGATTTTTTAACAGTAGAACAGACTGTGTCATGAGAGAGAGAGAGATATTTATTCATGTTGGGCTATGTATAGGTTAGGAAAAATACATGAATGTCTCTTCTTCTGTTTTGACCAACTCCAAAAGTGAATTTTAAGCTTTCATGAACACATTTTACTTTATAATACCAATATAGTTGGTCCGTTATTGGACATAATAAATTTTCCAGCTAACTCATTCATGGTTACCAGCGTTTCACCCCAGCATGCTAAGTCGGGCTCATCAGTTGCTAAATAGCACGCCCACCAAGATGCATGGCTAGTGCATACCGTGGAGGTCACTGCGTAGGCTACTTGGAGCCACCGGCAGTGCCAATGCACTATGAGACACTTTGTCTCATTTTCAAAAATTGATGCCTGCCTGGCCATCAGATGATAAAGATATTGATTCCTATAGGAAACCTGAAATATTTGTTCTGAATGAGTAAATTTATTATACCAGTATAGTTGGTCTGTAATGGGACATTATAAATTTTCCAGCTAACTCATTCCTGGTTGCCAGCGTTTAGCCCCAGCGTGCTAAGTCGGGCTCATCAGTTGGTAAATAGCATACCCACCGAGACGCATGTCTAGTGCATATCGTGGAGGCCAGTGCGTAGGCTACTTGGAGCCACCAGCAGTGCCAATGCACTATGAGACACTTTGTCTCATTTACAAAAATTGATGCCTCCTTGGCCATCAGATGATAAAGATATTGATTCCTATAGGAAACCTGAAATATTTTTTCCGAATGTGTAAATTTATACCAGTATAGTTGGTCTGTTATTGGACATTATAAATTTTCCAGCTAACTTATTCCTGGTTGCCAACGTTTCGGCCCAGCGTGCTAAGTCAGTCTTATCAGTTGGTAAAAAGCATACCCACCGAGACGCATGGCTAGTGCATATCGTGAAGACCAGTGCTTAGGCTACTTGGAGCCACCGGCAGTCCCAATGAACTATGAGACACTTTGTCTCATTTTCAAAAATTGATGCCTGCCTGCCTGGTCATCAGATGATAAAGATATTGATTCCTATGGGAAACCTGAAATATTTGTTCCGAATGAGTAAATTTATAATACCAGTATAGTTGGTCTGTAATTGGACATTATAAATTTTCCAGCTAACTCATTCCTGGTTGCCAGCGTTTCGCCCCAGCGTGCTAAGTCGGGCTCATCAGTTGGTAAATAGCATACCCACCGAGACGCATGCCTAGTGCATATCGTGGAGGCCAGTGCGTAGGCTACTTGGAGCCACTGGCAGTGCCAATGCACTATGAGACACTTTGTCTCATTTTCAAAAATTGATGCCTGCCTGGCAATCAGATGGTAAGGATATTGATTCCTATAGGAAACCTGAAATTTGTTCTGGATGAGTAAATGTATAATACCAGTATAGTTGGTCTGTTATTGGACATTATAAATTTTCCAGCTAACTTATTCCTGGTTGCCAACGTTTCGGCCCAGCGTGCTAAGTCGGGCTTATCAGTTGGTAAAAAGCATACCCACCAAGACGCATGTCTAGTGCATATCGTGGAGACCAGTACTTAGGCTACTTGGAGCCACCGGCAGTGCCAATGGACTATGAGACACTTTGTCTCATTTTCAAAAATTGATGCCTGCCTGGCCATCAGATGATAAAGATATTGATTCCTATAGGAATCCTGAAATATTTGTTCCGAATGAGTAAATTTATAATACCAGTATAGTTGGTCTGTTATTGGACATTATAAATTTTCCAGCCAACTCATTCCTGGTTGCCAGCGTTTTGCCCCAGCGTGCTAAGTCAGGCTTATCAGTTGGTAAAAAGCATACCCACCGAGAAGCATGGCTAGTGTATATCGTGGAGGCCAGTGCGTAGGCTACTTGGAGCCACCGGCAGTGCCAATGCACTATGAGACGCTTTGTCTCATTTTCAAAAATTGATGCCTGCCTGGCCATCAGATAATAAAGATATTGATTCCTATAGGAATCCTGAAATATTTGTTCTGAATGAGTAAATTTATAATACCAGTATAGTTGGTCTGTTATTGGACATTCTAAATTTTCCTGCTAACTTATTCCTGGTTGCCAACGTTTCGGCCCAGCGTACTAAGTCAGTCTTATCAGTTGGTAAAAAGCATACCCACCGAGGCGCATGGCTAGTGTATATAGTGGAGGCCAGTGCGTAGGCTACTTGGAGCCACCGGCAGTGCCAATGCACTATGAGACACTTTGTCTTATTTTCAAAAATTGATGCCTGCCTGGCCATCAGATGATAAAGATATTGATTCCCACAAGGAACCTGAAATATTTGTTCCGAATGAGTAAATTTATAATACCAATATAGTTGATCTGTTATTAGACATTATAATTTTTCCACAAATATCCAATAACGGAGCAACTATATCGGTATTATAAATTTACTCATTCGAAACAAATATTTCAGGTTCCCTATGGGAATCAATATCTTAATCACATTTTACTTGTTGACTTTCAGCTTATCAGATTGTGTTGAGTACATACGGTACTTACCGAAGAAACATTAAGTACAAAACAAAGTTGTGGAAGGTTCAGAATCTCCCACTGCTGTCTGGTTGGCCATTGATGTTCTTTACTTAACATCTCTTCAGCATGTGCTTTGTGTACTTGGCTGGCCATTGATGTTCTTTACTTAACATCTCTTCAGCATGTGCTTTGTGTACTTGGCACAACCTAGTAAGCTGAAAGTCAATTTCAAATACAATCCAGTTGAGAGAGTTAAATACTTAATTTGAATGACGCACAGCGAGTGACTAATGCATTGTACAGCTGTATTGGACTTAGTGCCAGACCTATAGCATAGATCTCTGCCAACAGAATAAGAATGACCTAGGCTAAAGTAGCTCAAATGGGAGAGCATCGGACATAAGTTGAAGGTTGTAGATTTGGCTGCTACTGGTATCCATTTAGCTATTTTGTGTCCTTCATATCTCCTCAGCATGTACTACATGTACTCAAGACAGCCTAATAATCTGAAACTCTGTTTCAAGTAGAGTGCAGTTGAAAAACTAAATTTTCAATTGTAATGGTGTTGGACTGCAAAGTTTTCTTTGTTTAATAAAGATGTCCTCCAGCTTGAATTCCATTCTTCATTTTCTCATCAGTGGATCATGTTTTAATGTCTGCTCTGTTCACTTATTAGAATCTGTTGGTCATCCTGAGATTTTTTCCTTCTAGTTCATTGAAACTTCTTGATTGTTTGTTTCTTTACAAACTTACACCTGTATCTTTTCATGACTGAATATTGGCTCATAGTTCTCCACTACTTCAATGGTGAATGGTAGTACTCAAATATTAATCAACTTTCTGTTCTCATTTTAAACTGCCATTCTGCTTTCTTTGGAGTTAGTATTAAATCTTTGTGCATTGAATAGACTGGACAGCCCTCTCTTTAATAAGTGCTGCTTAGTAACATTAATTTCAGCACAGTGGAATAAACTTAGTTTTTGTGGAAAAAATATGTAACTCTCGAAGGAGAAGTGATTCTTTAGAACTGTTGTGTTCATTTGCCTTATCTTGCTTGAGATGTTATACATAACTAAGGTTTCCACATACATACAGAGCAAGTTTGGATGCCGGTCACGAGCATGGATGGAGGTGCCAGTAGATGGGAAGGGTTGCCCTCGTGCCCGAATAAGACTGTCTCACACAGTACACCCAGGCGAACTCAAGGATCGGACTTCTCTGCGAGACTGGAGCACTGATCATCTGGAAGCAAGGATATCAGATCTAGAGATGGAACTGAACATGAGCACAGTTGTTGGTTTAGCAGATCTAGTCGAGGATGAAATAATACCACAGCCACTCCCCATGCAAGTATGTATACATATATCACTACTTTTATAGAGGGAGATAGTGTGAAAACCACATTTTTTTCACTAAGCCAGTTTATTTTCTATACCTTTGTTATTTATAGTGTTCATAGAAACATCCTTACCACTTGTAATTATTGTACCAATTCCCATGTTTGGTGCAGTCATAGAACTTGTCCAAGTGAATACTTTTTTTTTTTTTGCTAGTAGATACTCTTTATATAGGCAAAATATTTTTCTTTCTAGTTAAGAGGACACCATGTGTGTTACAAATAAAGTATGTTGAGTTTCCTGACAAGTCAGCTCTTGAAATATCTATTTTGTAACACATTGTTCTTTCACACTGTTTAAGTCATTTATGGACTGCATGATTTCAATTCTCTTTCCCTCTTTTTTTTACCTGTTTAGTCTATTTGGTGTAATATGGCCTCTGAAAGCTTGAGTTTTGGTTTTGATATGTTAATCTTTTGTGATCCATTCTTTCTAGTGACCACAGAAATAGGTAAGTCCTCTCTTCCTTGTGGATTTGGTTATTATTCAAATTGTTGATGAAGTTCATTGTATCTTCTCCTATACCTTTCTTGAACTTTTACTGGTCCTAGTACTGTATATTGATCAAACTGTTTTATTCTTTGACTTCCAGATTTCTTTTGGGTCTGTTTGTCATGTATATGCATTCTAATGCATATACTGTAGAACTGAAGGTCTTACTACTGTACTGTAACAACTTAGGTTAAGGGTTAATGATAAACTCTTGCTCTTGTAAGGGTTCTTGCACATTTGATATACATTTTTTAGTTTGAGCATTTCTTATCCACAGACAGATAATGCATGATCCATTCCATCTTGTATTTAAAGTTGTAGGTGTTTGGAAACCTTTTATAATATAATTTCGAGCATCTTTGATGTTTGTTATAAAATCAGTTTTGTTGAAGACCTGTTTTGTAGCAATTGTTTGTAAGGTGGATAATTGTATGGAAACCTCTCCAGTGTTCTTGATAATCAAGGTAAAATCATCTGCAAATACAGACGTTTGATATTAATGTCTCTTTTTTTTTTTTTTTTTTTCCCCACCATGTGTTTCTGATAGGGATCTGGTCTATTCCCTGATAAACTTCTCTAGGATATGATTAAAGAATTCAAGAGTATGGGTGGCTGTCCATCTCCTTCCCTTATTCTTGTATCAAGTCTCAAATGCTTTTGAGATATCTCCTTTGAGTACAGATTAGATTAGGTTGGTGGTTTTACCATAGCGAATAGAAAGAGGAAGTGAGAGCACTTCGACTTGCTTCCCATTACAGCAATGGAGAAACTAGTGGCTATAGTGTGGAGATTTGCCACTGCAGCGCAACGATTGCTTTGGGTGAACAGATGGCATTGTTTATACTGGGTGTGCGCGTTTTCATTTGTAGCGGGAGTGATTTTTTCAGTGTAATAACTATATTTTGGAATATAGTGTGAAAATGCCATTATGTTTTGTGCCAGGGTGTCGATCTGCTTACAGGTCATGTGAAGGTGAACATTTCTTCTCTCCACCTGAAAATGAGGAGCATTTCTCTCAGTGGGCTAGAGCAATCCCAAGAAAAGACGTGCAGCTTATGTGTAAGTCTAGGATTTCAATCAATACTGATCTGCATTGAGGGCACTCGCCCAGGTGGCAGATTCCCTATCTGCTGTTTTCCTAGCATTTTCCTAAATTATTTCAAAGAAATTGGAAATTTATTGAACATCTTCCTTGGTAAGTTATTCCAGTCCCTAACTCCCCTTCCTATAAATTAATATTTGCCCCAGTTCATCCTCTTAAATTACAACTTTATCTTCATATTGTGATCTTTCCTACTTTTAAAGACGCCACTCAAACTTATTCATCTACTAATGTCATTCCACTCCATCTCTCCGCTGACAGCTCGGAACATACCACTTAATTGAAATAATAACATTAAGTTATTTATTAGACCACCTAATCAATACAAAATCGTCTTGGATGATTTACATAAATTTGTTAGCTAATAGTGGGACATGTTTCGCCTTCTCTGAAGGCATCATCAGCCATAGTCTTAACCTTAAATTAAAAATAAGCGTCTAAATAACATGTAGTGATGAAATGAATTTTAAAATCTTGAAGAGATTTGAAGTAAAATAACATTAAAAATAACAATGATGGTTTGAAAATACAATGTGATGAGATACAATAGTGGAAGTATTAACAAAATTAACCTTAGAAGGCTGCTAAAATAAGTACAATGGAATAAAACAACAGATTGTTATACAACAAGTAGTAAGATTGCATAAAAGTAAAGTTGATAGTAATGGCGGTTATAATTAGACGATGGCGAAAAATCTTATGTAATCAAAGTAAAGAGGAGAGAGTAAAAGTCAAAGTTAGTCGAGAGATCCGAAGTTCATTATGATCTTGAAGATAAAGGATGAAAGTCAGATGCATATGGTGAAGTTGTAGAACACGTTGAGGATATGAAGTTGGTGAATAGAAGTTGAAGAACAGTTTCAAATAGGATCACTATGGACCATCTCAAAATTTGAAGTGATGTTCAAATGTTGTAAATTGTGAGTTTGTAGATATTCTAGTTGAAAAAGCATATACAAGTGGAATCACTTGACGGTGACAAAGATAGCTTGTAATATTATGAGTAAGAAGTATTTGCAACAGTAGACTTCTTGCTACGTGTGTTATTATTACATGTAACATACCACTTACTCGAGCAGCTCATCTTCTTTCTCCCAATTCTTCCCAGCCCAAACTTTGCAACATTTTTGTAATGCTACTCTTTTGTCGGAAATCACCCAGAACAAATCGGGCTGCTTTTCTTTGGATTTTTTCCAGTTCTTGAATCAGGTAATCTTGGTGAGGGTCCAATACACTGGGACCATACTCTAGTTGGGGTCTTACCAGAGACTTATATGCCCTCTCATTTACATCCTTACTACAACCCCTAAACACTCTCATAACCATGTGCAGAGATCTGTACCCTTTATTTACAATCTCATTTATGTGATTACCCCAATGAAGATCTTTCCTTATATTAACACCTAGATACTTACAATGATCCCCAACAGGAACTTTCACCCCATCAACGAAGTAATTAAAACTCAGAGGACTTTTCCTCTTTGTGAAACTCACAACCTGACTTTTAACCCCGTTTATCAACATACCATTGCCTGCTGTCCATCTCACAACATTATCGAGGTCACGTTGCAGTTGCTCACAATCTTGTAACTTATTTATTATTCTATACAGAATAAAATCATCTGCAAAACGGCTTACCTCTGATTCCACTCCTTTACTCACATAATATATATATATATATATAAGAAAACATAAAGATCCAATAATACTGCCTTGAGGAATTCCCCTCTTAATTATTACACAGGTCAGATAAAGCTTCGCTTACTCTAATTCTCTGAGATCTATTTTCTAGAAATATAGCAACCCATTCAGTCACTCTTTTGTCTAGTCCAATTTCACTCATTTTTGCCAGTAGTCTCCCATGATCCACCCTATCAAATGCTTTAGACAGGTCAATCACGATACAGTCCATTTGACCTCCTGAATCCAAGATATCTGCTATATCTTGCTGGAAGCCTACAAGTTGAGCTTCAGTGGAATAATCTTTCCTAAAACCGAACTGCCTTCTATCGAACCAGTTATTAATTTTGCAAACATGTCTAATATAATCAGAAAGAATGCCTTCCCAAACCTTACATACTATGCACGTCAAACTTACTGGCCTGTAATTTTCAGCTTTATGTCTATCACCCTTTCCTTTATACACAGGGGCTACTATAGCAACTCTCCATTCATCTGGTATAGCTCCTTCGACCATACAATAATCAAATAAGTACTTCAGATATGGTACTATATCCCAACCCATTGTCTTTAGTATATCCCCAGAAATCTTATCAATTCCAGCTGACTTTCTAGATTTCAACTTTTGTATCTTATTGTAAATGTCATTGTTATCATATGTACATTTTAATACTTCTTTTGCATTAGTCTCCTCCTCTATCTGGACATTATCCTTGCAACCAACAATCTTTACATACTTCTAACTGAATACTTCTGCCTTTTGAAGATCCTCATGTACACACTCGCCTTGTTCATTAATTATTCCTGGAATGTCCTTCTTGGAACCTGTTTCTGCCTTAAAATACCTATACATAGCCTTCCATTTTCACTAAAAGTTGTATGACTGCCAATTATGCTTGCCATCATGTTATCCTTAGCTGCTTTCTTTGCTAGATTCAATTTTCTCGTAAGTTCCTTCAATTTCTCCTTACTTCAACAGCCATTTCTAACTCGATTTCTTTCCTGTGTGCACCTCCTTCTTAGTTTCTTTATTTCTCTGTTATAAAAAGGTAGGTCTTTACCATTCCTTACCACCCTTAAAAGTACAAACCTATTTTCACATTCCTCAACAATTGCTTTAAACCCCATCCCAGAGTCTGTCAGAGTCTGTTTACATTTTTATTTACTGTTTTCCACCTATCATAGTTACTTTTTAGAAACTGCCTCATGCCTGCTTTATCAGCCTTATGGTACTTCCTAATAGTCCTACTTTTAAGACCTTCCTTTCTATCACATTTATTTTTAACTACGACAAAAACTGCTTTGTGATCACTAATACCATCTATTACTTCAATTTCTCTACAGAGCTCATCTGGTTTTACAAGCACCACATCCAGGATATTTTTCCCCCTCGTTGGTTCCATCATTTTCTGAATCAGGTGTCCTTCCCATATTAACTTACTTGCCATTTGTTGGTCATGCTTCCTGTTGTTCGCATTTCCTTCCCAATTGACATCTGGTAAATTCAGATCTCCCGCTACAATCACATTCCTTTCCATGTTGTTTCCCACATAGCTGATTATCTTATCAAATAATTCTGAATCCGTGTCAGCGCTACCCTTTCCCTGTCTGTACACTCCAAATATATCAAGTTGCCTATTATCTTTAAAAATGAGCCTTACACCTAGAATTTCATGTTTCTCGTCTTTAACTTTTTCGTATCTTACAAATTCTTCTTTCATCAGAATGAATACTCCCCCTCCTACCATTCCTTTCCTATCTCTACGATACACACTCCAGTTCCATGAGAAAATTTCTGCATCCGTTATATCATTTCTCAGCCATGATTCAACTCCTATTACAATATCTGGTAAATATGTATCTATTAAATTAATTCTATTCCCTTCTTTAGAATACTTCTACAGTTCAACACTAACATTTTTATGTCATCCCTACTTGATTTCCAGTTCCCTGTTCCCTTATCACCGCTCCCTAGGCCACCCTGTTTCCCTGAATTTACCTCCCTATTACCCTTCCAAACAAATTTCCTAACTTATATGTACCACTGCGGTTTAAGTGAAGGCCATCTGATCACAAATCCCTATCTCCTACCCACCCATTAGGATCTGGAAATGTCACTCCCAGTTTCCCACATACCCACTCAATAGTCTCATTTAAATCCCCAATCACCTTTCAGTCAGTATCCCTCCTACACAGTATTCCACTGATAACCATCTCCGCTTTCTTAAACTTGAGCCTTGCTGCATTTACCAGATCCCACACATCTCCAACTATGTTGGTACTGATATCAGCTTGCCTTACGTTGTTGGTACCAACGTGAAGCACTACCACCTTCTCCTTCCCCTCCTCCCTCTCTTCTACTTTCCTCAACATCTGCCTCAACCTAATTCCTGGATAACATTCTACCCTGGTTCCCTTTCCTCCACACACTTTCCCCACGTGTCTAACAAAGGAATCCCCAATGACCAGAGCCTCAACCCTACCCACATCATTTGATCCCCTCTCCTCCTGGTCAGCCCTATCTTTCCTGATAGCTGCAGAAGCTACTTCCTCCTCCCTTTTCTCCTTCCCATGACCCTGTTCCACCTGTCTATTCCTATCCTCTACTCTACATTTCTCTTTCCTATCTTTTCCCTTCCTCCTACTTCCACACATCTCAGCAATAGTATCCTATCCCTCATCTTCCCTCTGTTGTTCTACGTGGAGTGACTCGTACCGATTTCGCACAAGCACCTGCCCTGAATTCTGATCCTGAATAGAACCCTTAGCCTGCAATCTGCTTCCTCTTAGAACATTAGACCACCTATCTTCTACAACTCCCCCTTTCCTTCCCCTCCCTCTTGTACACCTACTGTAACCTGTACATTGTTTAAGGGAGTCCTGTCTTCCGTCCCGTCTTCTGTGAGAATCCTAATTATCTCCCTCAAACTCTCCAACTCCTCCCTCATACTCCTCAATGCCTCGCCACATCCACAGTTCGTACACTTGCACTCCTTAGTCATTCTTTATGGAAAAAATGAAAATAAAAGGAAAAATAAAATAACTTATGTGCAAAAAACAAAAATGAACGGAGGTATATGTTGTCTGGGATAGTACTCAAAGATCACATGACAATAAGGTAATTAATATACGACTACACTACAATACTACTTAGTCATAGTCTATTTTTATCCTACAACCCCTAACAGGATAAAAACTGTATTTAATTACTGAATACTGAAAGGAATACACAAGAACTACACAATTCCAAACTGCAATTAAGCCTATCCTAATTACAACAGAATTTTAGTAAGAGTTTCTTCGGATACCTCTACTACACCAGTACTACTCACAAATATTTTACAATAATAAAATAAGCACACTAAATTCTAATAGTATATTACTCATATACTACTGTACAGTACACCACAATAATTTTTAAACTACGTTCAGACGTATCCTAATTACAATTCCGGTACTGTATGTCACTACTAAGCACGACAGAAATGAAATTTGCAAGAATACTGTACTCAAAGATTACCAACAAAGCTAAATGCTTAGACAGATTATTTTTAGTGCTATGCTCTAATAGATTCACACGAAAGATAACACACGAATATAGCAGGCAAGATATGGCACTATCTAAATATACTGTAGTAAGAGAGTTTATACGGATACCTCTACTATTAACATTATAAAATTCTTTTATTAACAACCACCTACTCAATACAATATAATACACTCATTGAATTATAAAATAATCATGAGGTGTTTTAAAAAATGGCTTAAATAACGGAACATGTTTCATTCGGCATTGCGAACATCATCAGCCGTTAGTACAAAGACTAAGGTCAGGGCCCTGAACTTAAGTGATTAAAAGTGTTTAAAAGAATAACAATGTCGTAATAAAAAGTAATATGATAACAATAGACTTAATTAGTAACAGTATGTACAGATCAACAGCAAGAATTTATGGTGAAATACATTGAACGATGGCAGTCTGTGGAGTTAAAAACAATCATGGGGTTGTTAAAGTAAGAAACAAAAATAGATATTGTAGACAATTAAAATATACGTCAATGTGTGAAGCGTGGATTAATTATTGACGTTGGAGTTCTTACAATTGTGCGAATACAAAAGTTAAATTAGAGTTAATTGAACAGTACGATAATCTATCAGCTTCATTGTCCGTATTGATGAATTAAGAATGCAAGTATGAAGAATGAGTTTCAATCTAATCAATACTTTATTACAAAATGTTTGAAGTTATCTACATTGAAACAGTACCGGTTTCGACCTGTAAAAAAATCATCATCAGCTGTTGGTGAACCTGCTTAATAGCGATAGTACGTAAAACATTACTAAAACTAATTTAACAAGAATGCCTTATTCTAATATATTACTTAAGATATATACATATGGTACAATATGGGGCTTAGACTCATTGGAGTTCCATTCAAAAATCTGTGCTGTTGCCAACATTATGTCAAACAATATACATATATACATATGGTGCAATAAAGGGCTTGGCTTGCTGGAGTCCCTTGAATGCCACACACTCCAAAAATTGTATAACAGAGGTTGAAAATACAGTTCCTATAGAATAGAGGATCACTGAAGTTTCGGTGTTAAGTTGAAACGTCTTTGCAGCATGTCAGCACTGAGACCAACCGACATGCTGCAAAGACGTTTCAACTTAACACCGAAACTTCAGTGATCCTCTATTCTATAGGAACTGTATTTTCAACCTCTGTTATACAATTTTTGGAGTGTGTGGCATTCAAGGGACTCCAGCAAGCCAAGCCCTTTATTGCACCATATGTATATATGTATATTGTTTGACATAATGTTGGCAACAGCACAGATTTTTGAATGGAACTCCAATGAGTCTAAGTCCCATATTGTACCATATGTATATATCTTAAGTAATATTATATTAGTATAAGGCATTCTTGTTAAATTAGTTTTAGTAATGTTTTACGTACTATCGCTATTAAGCAGGTTCACCAACAGCTGATGATGATTTTTTTACAGGTCGAAACCGGTACTGTTTCAATGTAGATAACTTCAAACATTTTGTAATAAAGTATTGATTAGATGGAAACTCATTCTTCATACTTGCATTTTGAACAGTACGAGTCAAATAGAACCAGTCAAAAGGCGCATGATGACGTAACCAAGGATGATATGACGTGATCACCGGTAATTGCAAATTCTCTAGGAGAGAGAATCACAATGCCAGAAGGAAATACAAGTTGAACTAGTCCACATTCACGCGCTAGCATAAAATTTAAAACGTATACAATGTAAAACATCAATGATGAACTCATTAAGGAGTAACTGTGATCTTGAATAAGGGAGAGTTCAGGCAATCCATAGATGAATGAAGCAGATTATGGCACAATTAGAGTTTGAAATCTGGAATGAAAGAAAAGGGAGGAAAATGAAATTATGTTATAATGGAAAATGAAGTAGGAGAAAAGAAAAAATTGAAAGAGGAGGCTTACCCTTGGGACTAGTGTGAGGTGTCCGCTAGTGTTAGCTGCGTGAAGTAAACTGGCGAGTAGCTTTATTGCTTCTTCTAGTGTTATATGTATGTATATGTAGAGGCGGGGAGTGAGTCATGTGAGGCGGAGGGGCGACCGATTCTTTGGTCGGGTCGAATGTTCGTGGAGGGGGTGTTGCATGAAGGGGCGGTAGAGCAGTAGCTGTTGTTACAGAGGAAATATTATTAGCGGTTGTATAATTAAAAATTCTCATAAAGTTATTATTATTTATATTGAAAAGAGAAAGTAGTTCTGGAATTTTTTCGATTATTGGACTTTTAATTTCTGAAGTATCATTTAAATTTTGATTTCTATTAAAATACTGGTCTACGAATATATAAATGTTCTCAAACTCTGTCATAAGTTTACTTTTATTGACGTATTTCAAGATTTGAAGGTCTTTTTCAATTGTCGTAAAACTGTGGCCAGTTTCTTCCATATGGGTGCTCATGGCGGAATACTTTTTATGTTTCGAAGTGTTGTAGTGTTCAAGGTATCTGGTCAAAAAGCTACGTCCGGTGTGTCCGATATAAGAAAAACCACAATGGGTGCATTTAAGCCTATAGATACCAGAGTTCGAGAATTTATTGTGGTTAATGTTAACTATATTTGAATTGAAGAATATATTACGGTTCGTATATCGAGTTCTATAAGCGATATTAATATCGTATTTCTTTAGAGGGTTAGTAACTTGAAATAAGCCTGGGTTCGTGTAGGTAAAGGGAGCATATTTCGGTTTTTTTTAGGCTTGTCTGGAATCAGTTTCGTTGAGGTTTTTAATTTTATCTTGTTGATGATTTTATTAATCATCAAGGGATTATAGCCATTAATTCTGGCCAAATCTTTGATAAAGTTTAGTTCTCTTTTGCGATTTTCAGTTGTAAGCGGGATTTTTAATGCTCTATAGACAAGACTAAAAAATGCAGCCTGTTTATGAGATTGCAGATGTAAGGAATCGTTTCTTATAGTGATGGGGGCACAAGAAGGCTTTCTAAATATTTGAAAAATGAATTTATTGTTCTCTCTTGAAACGTTTAAATCCAAAAAGTTTAGAGAACCCTTGATCTCGTCTTCCTTAGTGAATTTGACATCATTGTCAAGCTCATTAAGGGACGTTAGCACGCTGTGACTATCATTTTTCTGTGTATCTATAATGGCAAAATTGTCATCCACATACCTTAACCATAATTGAAGACCGTTGATATTATTCCATTATGAGATTAATTACATGTACCTCTACTATACCGGTACTACACAAATATTTTACAATAATAAAGTAAGCACACTAAATTATAATAAGAGATTACTCGTATACTACTGTACAGTACACTACAATAAGTTTAAACTGCGTTCAGATGTATTCTAATTACAATACCGGTACCGTATGTCACTACTAAGCATAAACAGAAATGAAAATTGGAAGTTTGAAATTTACAAGAACTACTGTACTCAAAGATTACAATCAAAGGTAAATGCTTAGACAGGTTACTTTTAGTATTATGCTCTAAGAGATACACACGAAAGATACACACAAATATAACAGGAAAGATACGGTACTATCTAAATATACTGTATCTACACTACACTTCTCAGCTGAAATATGGTTATATGAATTTTTACCGCTGGTGGATTACTATTATTTTCCTTACTACGCGGGACGGAGAATAAAAGTGTCTTTAAATGCTGAAAAATAAGAGGTTATCTACAATAATTTCTGTCAAAACTACACCGAGGGCTTGAACTGCATTATTATTGGGATATAGGAATTTGATTATTAATTTTTACTCGATGAATAAACGAAGGTTGAAAGTTCAAAGTATGCAGGGAACTAAGACTACAAATTATCGGAATATAGTAATCAGCTGTTTTTTATTTATTTACACAACTACCATGTACATGTACTGTAGCAACAATCATCAACAATCCAAAAACTGTTAAGTACCTTAATTATCCAGTGAACATACTGTGTATTCTCTTTAACATCTTTTTTTAAATTTAAGTTTACAGGCGAATCATGTTATTTAATTTAATAAATTTTTTACTTTTGTGATAGTTTGAACGGCTATCTATATGAAATATCGGAAAAGTTGCGGCATATGTTACAATGAGTTACAACTCCTTATGATAATCTGCCTTTGTAAGTATTATACCAACGAACCTACAGATATTTAAAAATATTGTTTTAAAAGTTAATATTATTATCTAAAGTATTCCCTAAACCTAAAATTTGAACAAGGTACACCAAGCTAGCCTACTTAACCTAGAAAACGTAATCTACTGAACATCAAATGAATTACTTGTTATAAAATTTAAATAAATATCACTACTCCCAATTTTTACCAACAAGCACTAAGCACCAATATATAAATAGCACTAAATGGAACACACACACATAAAATTTAAACAATTTCAATAGGTTGTGTAGAAATGAAAAGGTTAGCACAGGATAGGGTGGCATGGAGGGCTGCATCAAACCCATCTATGGACAGATGACTATACAAAAACAAACAGTTGTTCCTAACTTGTTAGAGGAGAGATTTTTTGCTAGGACTATGTGTAAGTTGAATAGCATCCTGCTTCATAGAAATTTGACCTTGGAATATTTTAAGCAAGCTTCAGACCCATGGGAGTGACAGTCCCAACCATTTGGTAGGTGATAGACTCCTTCGAATAAGGATGGTTACCAAATTGTACCTCTTTCTAAAACAAAATTCACTGCCATCGCCAACTCTTTGGAAACAATTTGGTGAATGAAATAGTTTTTTTTTTTTTTTTTTGCTAGTTGCTTTACTTCGCACTGACACAGATAGGTCTTACGGCGACGATGGGGAAAGGGCTAGGAGTGGGAAGGAAGTGGCCGTGGCCTTAATTAAGGTACAGGCCCAGCATTTGCCTGTTGTGAAAATGGGAAACCACGGAAAACCATCTTCAGGGCTGCGTATAGTGGGGTTCGAAACTACTATCTCCCGAATACTGGATACTGGCCACACTTAAGTGTCTGCAGCTATCGAGCTCGGTGAAATAGAATTTGATAGGAGAGCTATCAATATTAATGGGTCTTGTGAAAAAAGAAAAGAAAGTATTACTGGCTGAGGCAGCAAAGGGGATGTGTCAGGATACGCTAGGAGTTAATTATATTCAGATAAGGGGAGATATTAAGGAAGAGGGAGGAGATACTTAGCAGATTTAAAAAAAAAGGGAAGGACAAAGTGTGGATTGTTAATCAGAAATACTATTGCATGCAACATAGTTTCTATTAGGCACGGAAATGAGTGAATGATGTGGGTAGATTAAACAGTTGGAGGAATTAGGACAAGAATTGTGTATTCACCATGTGAGGGAGCAGATGAGGAGGAAGTTGACAAGTCTTATGAAGCGCTGAGTGTCATTGTAGTCAGAATCAACAACAAGAATAGCATAGTGCTAAAGGACAATTTCAATCAGAGAGTTGGAAATAGAGCTATAAGATTTGAGAATGTGATGAGCGTATGTGGGAAAGATATGAATGGCAGCATTTACTGGACTTCTGTGCTGGTATGGGATTAACTGTTACAGATACATTCTTCAAGCCTAAGGCTATTCACTGCTGCATATGGGAGTGTAGGGGCATCAGATTCATAATAGACTGTATCATAACTGACTTTGAATTCAGGAAATCTGTTAGGAATGTGCGAGTATTCCAGGGATCTTTTGATGATACAGACCACTATCTTATCTGTAGTGAAATGAGTATCTCTAGGCCTGGAACAGAGAAAGCAAAATCTGTCTGCGGACAAATAAGGTTATAGCCCTTTCAGACCGTGTACGCAGAATTGTGCGGGTTCGTATTTTATTTATCTCTGAGCTTATTTGATGTTTTCTTGCCACTAGACTGGACTGCAGTGCTTGTGCAGGACATGTAGCATGTATTTCAGTTGTTTTTATTTAGCGCTTGACCACCAGGGGGCAGGAAGAAGAGAGTAAAAATACAGTTCATCGGCAAGATGGCAGGAAGCAGTAATGTCTAAAATAAGTATTTATTTATTGCATTCATATTAATCTAGAAGCTCTACTGAATATCAGAATATAATCACTGAAGTGTGTAAATTGTTTAGCGAACATAAATTGTGAACTTACAACATCGTGCCTGATACCATGAGGTTTTGAATGTTGATACACACAAGTGTGCAGGCTAGGTTTCCCTGCAGTCAGTGCATGCAAGAGTGCTGGGTGCTGCCACCAAAAGACTGTGAAGGCAGAACTCGTACTCTATGTAAGAAATGTAATGTATAACATTTTAATTTTTAAAATACATTGTTCCACACTGTAAAATAGAACATTTGATCATGTACATGTGTATATTCACATGTACTGGGCTGAATTTTCTTATTTTTTATTTTTTGTAAGTGGTGAATCAAGTCCTGACATGCACAATTGTGTGGGTTCTGTTTTTTAGCTGAAAGTTCTCATTTTGTAAAATAAACTGTAAAAACATGTATTTGAGAGCCTTTTAGTAAGTTTTCGACATACAAACGAAAATTCACACCTCCAGTTTTCTTTCAGATCTGACGACAGGGTGCTGCTGCCAAAAGGGCAGTAAAACTAAAACTCGTCCTCAGTGTAGAAAATGTAATATTTACTTGTGTTTGAACGAAGATTTAATTGTTTTAAATTATTCCCCACTGTAAAATAGAACATTTGATCATGTACATATGTATATTCGCATGCATTGAGGTAATTTTTCATTTTTGTAAGTAGTGAAAAGTCCTGACACGCACAATTGTGTGGATGCTTTTTCTCAGTTGTTAATTTTTATTTTGTAAAATAAACTAAAAATATATGTATTTAATAGCATTTTAGTCAGTTTTTTATGTACAAACAAAAATTCACTCTGCCAGTTTTCTTTCAGGTCTGAAAGGGATAGAAACTCCATGACAAGGAAATTAGACGGAAGACAGAAGGAAAAATTCTTGAAAAGTTGTAAATAATAGACAAGTAAGCAGGTACGGGATATAGAACCAGCATGAGTGGCTTACAAGGATGCCTTATTGGAGGGAATGGCTACGAACAATTGTATGAAAAGACGGAAAAGAATGAACATCTTGGCAAATGATGAAGTGAGGCCTTGTAAACGTAAAAGGAAGGCATATCGAAAATGGGTCCAAACAAGATATGATGCAGAGAGGGGTATGTAGATAAAAGAAACAGAGTGAAAGAAATAATTATTGAATCTAAGAAGAAGAACCAGCTTGTGCTCGACAGTTATCATGAGCATACTTCAGATGTCGTAAAGGAATTGATAAGTAGAGGAAAACTGATCTGGCATTAATTCCACGAGTGCTGTCCTGTATGCTATAGCCATTGGATATTTGTGGAACTGGCCTTTCAAAGCTGCATTGAAACAGCTCCTCGTTTTACTCGTCCAGTTCGTGTCAGTGCGTGTTCGCCTGCAGATGCCATCCACTTGGTGTAGAGCTGTTGCCAAACACCCATCACCCAGTCCTCAATTAGCTCACTATCCATCCAGCGAGATTCTTGGATTCGAACAAAAATACCAGACGGCAAATTTCCTTTTGGAAGTGTTTTTATTTTCAGAACCACATATGGAGGAAGTTTGGTTCAGTCAGCTAACTTGCATAACATTATCGTGCAGCGTTGCTTTTCGTTACCGTCTGTCCTGATAGCAACGCTTTTAGAGCCCTTTATTTGAACCGTATTGTCCAGTGGCATTTCAAAATAAACGGGTGTCTGATTAGCATTCCCAGTTTGAGAGAGCAAATAGGAATTTTTCTTCCACAGATGAACAACGTGGCGATGAGAGGCTGTCGACTTTTCTTCGTATGTAACAGGGAGACGACGTAAAATAGATGTAAATCTTTGCATACACCATCCGTTTCTTTGATAAAAGTTCCTTCTACACACACAGCATGCTGTAAAACCCTCCTTTTAAGTTCCTCTGCAATCTCTAATTATTTTAGTTGGTTCATTTCAGTCGATACACTATAACTTAGTTCATCTTTCAGTCACGTATTTATAAAGCTATTTTTCAATTTCACTCTGCCCTTGGACAGCTCTACAATCACCGTTACTTTTTCATAATATTTCCTTCTTCTTGCTCCAATCATGAATAGATGATTTAGTAATATCATATTTTCTGCCGGCGGCACGATTTCTGATGGTTTCAGCACCCGTTACAACTTTAAGTTTTTCACAGTAAATGACCACAAACTCCTTTTTGAATTCACTTGTTACTGCTGATGCTTCTTCACTCAGAACAGAAAGTATTAATCAACTGCCATACCGTGTGGCTCCAGTAACGCGGAAATGAGTGACGGAGTGAGATTTCAGCCGCTGCTAAGTCACATGTCGTGAAACCACCGTTGCTGCGTTGACGCGTCTTTGGAACAATGTATTGTGAGACCATGATATAAAAGGCTAAAATATGACCTGCACCCAAATTTAAGGAGCAATATTTCTCTAAAAATAACTGCGGGTGGTATTCAGGATTATACAGTATGTTTCCTAGATTTAGAAAAGTTTTAGGATGGAGTACCAAGAGAAAAGTTGTTAGCTGTACTGAAAGATTATGGGATTAAGGGCAGATTATTAAAAGCAATTGAAGGTATTTATGTTAATAATTTCAACTACAGTGAGAATTGAATTAATGGCAGAATGAGTTCTTGGTTGAAGGTCCTTACAGGGGTTAGACAAAGCTGTAATCTTTCACCTTTGTTATTCATAGTTTACATGGATCAATTATACTGAAGGGTATAAAGGGAGAGAGAGGGATTCACTTAGATGGAAATATAGTAAGCAGTTTGACTTATACCAACAACTTGATTGTAATGACAGATTGTGCTGAAAGCATATATTCCCACATCTTAGAACCTAAAAATAGGTGCAGTGGTATGGTATAAAAATTAGCATTTTCAAGGCTAAAATTATGTCAGCAAGGAAGAAACCCAAGAAAACGGAATGTTAGGTTGAGAATACAAAATTGTAATGGGTAGATCATTTCAAATATTGAGGATATATACTCTCCCAGAATGGTAGTATAGTGAGATTGAAACAAGGTGCAGCAAAGCTAATGCAGCAAGTTCGCAGTTGCGTTCAGTAGTATTCTGTAGGAAAGAAGTCAGTTCCCAGACGAAACTACAGTATCTTTACACTAGTCTGTTTTCAGAGCAGTTTTGCTGTATGGAAGTGTAATCTGGGTGGCCTCAGGATATCTTATTCATCAATTAGAAGTAACAGACCTGAAAGTAACAAGAATATTCTCTGCTACAAACATGTGGCGGCAATGACAGGAGAGTACTGGAAATTGGGAGATAAAGGCTAAGTTAGGAATTAACTTGATGGATAAACCATCTTTGGTGGTGGGGTCATATGAGGTGATTTTAGGAGGATAGTTTACCTACGAGAATAATAAACTTGGTCATGGAGGGTAAGAGAAATAGAGGGAGACAAAGACGATGATGGTTAGAATCAGTTTTTAATGATTTAAAGATGAGAGGTATTGAACTAAATGAGGCCATAGAGCTAGTTACAAATAGAGGATTGTGACAACGTTTAGTAAATTCACAGATGCCTACAGACTGAAGGTTAAAAGGCATAAAATTCTGTTTCTCCATTCTTCCACTATGCTCCCTCCTCCTTTCTTGTGTCCAGACAGATTTTCTTTGCTGCTGCCTTTTTTTTTTTTGCTTACCTGGAACCCTGGAACTCATTAATCCTTTCACTAAAGATAGTTCTAATGTCTCCTTTCTTGTTATACCAGGTCAGTCATATTTTCTTTAACTTTGATGATCCATCAAATTTCTGTTTACCAAGCAAATTGGCTGTGGTCAGAGTTATGCAGCTGTGAGCTTGTATTCAGGAGATAGTGGGTTTGAACCTCACTGTCGGCAGGCCTGAAGATGGCTTTCCCTGTTTCCCATTTTTACACCAGGCAAATGCTGGGGCTGTACCTTAATTAAGGCCTCGGACACTTCCTTCCCACTACTAGCCATTTCCCATCCCATTGCCGACATAAGACGTATTTGTGTCGGTGCAACATAAACCCAGTTGTGTAAAAAAAAATCTGTTGTGGACCAAGAATTTTTATAGGTACATTCCTTTCCTTCTTTTCTAATTCATCAATTTCCTTTTTTTGTTTAAGACCAAACATTCAGCTGCATACAGGAACTCTGTTTCTATGACAGTTTGACTTTTGTGTTGTAAATATTTTTTTTTAAATTGATAAGTTACTGGGCGAGTTGGCCATGTGGTCAGGGGTGTGCAGCTGCGAGCTTGCATCCGGGAGATAGTGGGTTCGAACCCCAGTGTCGGTAGTCCTGAAGATTGTTTTCCCATTTTCACACCAGGGAAAGGCTGGGCCTGTACCTTAATTAAGGCCACAGTTGCTTCCTTCCCTCTCTCCTGGCCCTTTCCTATCCCATTGTTGCCATAAGACCTATCTGTGTCGGTGCAACCTAAAGCAAATTCTAAAAATAAAATTTAAAAAACTCGTAAGTTAGTTCCATTTTTTGTGATCTTTTTTAGTTTACTTTTTTATCAAAACCATTAGGCTGAATTTCTCTGTTACTTTCTTAATTTTTCCATATTTCATGTTAAGACATTTTGGAGCATCTTTAATACTTGTCATAAATTTTGTCTTATCAAAAGAAATTTGTAGCCCTGCTTTTTCTGCTGTCTCTTTCAAAAGTTTGATTTGTTCTCTTGCACAATCTGTATTATCTGATAGAATAGCTAAGTCATATGCAAAGACTAAACAGTTTAATTTAATATCTGAATTTTTGTATCCAATTCTGATTATCTGAATATTTTTTTCTTGGAGTTTCATTGTCTCTGAAACACAGAGAAAGAATTGGAGAAAGACCATCACCTTATCTAACTCCAGTTTTGACTTCAGAAGGGTTTGACATTTCCCCGTGAAACTTTATTTTGGATTTTGTGTTTCCTAATGTCTACTTAATTATTTCTAAGGTCGTTTTATCTGTAGCAGATTCTTTTAGCACATTAAAGAGTGTATCTTTGTCAACAAAGTTGTGTGTATTCTCCAAGTCTACAAAGGTTATTACCAGACTTGTTTCGAAGGCAGTGGTTTTATATGATTACTTTAAAGATTTGGAATTTGTTCTGCACAAGATCTTACTTTTCTAAACCCCCACTTGGTTTTCTCCAGTTTGACAGTCAACCTGTTCGTCTAAACAACACTACTTTTGACAAGACTTTTATGTTATAGGTGCCAAGGAGATCCCTCTGTAATTATTATCATCTGTTTGATCACCCTTTTTGTATAGTGGGTGTAAGAGAGAACTTGTCTGTTCTGGAACATTTCCTGTTTTCCAAATTTCTTCCAAGAGGTGTAGAACTTCCTCACTCATTTCATCACTAGCATATTTTCACATTTCTGCAATAATTCATTCTTCTCCAGAAGCCTTGCTATTTTTTTAGTGTTTTGATCATATTAATGGTTTAGTGCAAAGGGGAGTTTTCAACAATTTGGACTATCAGGATATTACTAATTTGTCATTTAATTTATACTTGTGATGATAATATGAATAGACTTCAAGAAAATTTCTGCAAATATTGATGTAGAGAAAGTAGGTAAAATATCAAAAGTTCATTTTTAAAACATTTTTTCGCCTCCTTAAAAGTTAAAATTTTATTGATAATGCCCTTTATGCAAAACACGATGTATATTTTGTACTTCAGTTTTGTTGAGGGAATTTGAATGTGGAAGAATGTTTTGAATTTCATGTTTATTAAACATTAGTGTTGTTTTTTCTTTTCTCCAGTTGAGAAGCTTTTCAAAGTCGTCATCATCATCCATTCAAATCCATTTCTCTCGTCCAGCTTTCACCTAATTGGGATGTTTATGGTGCCTTTTCATCTTCCTCTATTTGACCACCATTGTTCCTCCTTTACTGTGTTCCAATCTAGGTTTCTTCTAATTATACTATTCTTGTTGGTTTTCAACCACATTAGTCTGGATCTCCCTCTTGCCTTCCTTCCTACTATCTGGTACTCCATCATCTGCTTTGGCATCCTTCCCTCTTCTATCCTCTTTTAACATGTCCAAACTATGTAAATTTATCTGTCTCCGTTCTGTCAAAGCTTCTCCACTCCTATTTCCTTCCTGATGTTTTTTATTTTGTCCTTTCTTGTCGTTTCTATCATACTTATCTAAAATTTAATTTGCTGGGCTGGATTTTATTCTCATCTTTTTATCAGTGTCCAGCTCTTGGTTGCATAAGTCAGTATTGGACAGTAGCATTTCTTATACATCACCTCTTTACACTTCATTGGTACTTCCTTCCTCTACATCAGGTTTCTCACACTCTGGTAGAATGCATTTCCCTATTGAATACTTTTACTATTCTCCATGTCCAGCCCTGCATCCTGCATCAGTTTGCTTCCCACGTACTTGAAGCTCTCCCCTCATTTTGATATTTCCTTTCCCTTCCCTTTCTCCTCTAATCAACATCATTGTCTTACTCTTTTCCTCACTGATTTTCTTTCCATAATTTTCAATAATCTTGCTCTGTTTGTTCCCCACACCACAATATCGTCTGCAGATCTTCCGCTCCCTGTCCCCTTATGTTAACTTTGTTGCCTTCACAATTTCATCCGTAACCATAATGAATAATAGTGGTGATGAAACACTTCCTTGTTGTTGTCCAGTTTCATTCCAAAACCAGTCTGTTCTTCACACATGTATCTTGGCACTGCTGCAACAATTTTTGTACATTGCTTGCATATATTCTATAATTTGTTTCCCACATCCTTTCCGTTGCATTACTTTTCATACCATTGCTCTGGATACACTATTATAAAACTTTTCTAAATCGATGAATGTCATCACCATCTCTTTTTTTTATTCCCAGTGTTTTTCCGTTAACTGCCTCATGCTGAAGGTAGGGTCTAGTGTTGACCTTCCATTTTGAAAGCCATAGTGCGGTATTTTTTTTTCAATTTGCTTTACTTAACACCAATACGGATAGGTCTTATGGAGATGATGCGATAGGAAAGAGCTAGGAGTGAAAAGGAAGCGGTCATGGCCAATATAGCCCCCAGCATTTGCCTAGTGTGAAAATGGGAAACCATGGAAAACCGTCTTCGGGGCTGCCGACAGTGGGGTTTGAACCCATTATCCCCCTGATGCAAGCTGTTAGGTATATGAACAAAACCACACAGCCACTCACTTGGTCTTGCAACTGTCCTTCCACTTTTCTTCTCATTCTGTTTTCTAGTACCCTTTCAAATGTTTTTGCTACCAGAGATAAGAGTGTGATTCCCAGATAATGATCATGTATTTTCTTTTTCCCCTTCTTAATTATATTACTCCAGTCATTTGGTGCAGAGTTTTCTTTTCAAATACATTTAAATAGCCTTTATAGCCATTTTAAACCGGGAGGACCTGCTAAATTTATCATTTCCACACACAATGCGTCCAGTCCTGCTGCTTTCATTTGTTTGACAGCAGTTTCCTCTTCTTCCATTGTGAGTTGACTCTCGGATTCTGTCTTTTCACACTCTACCTCTGTCTTCTCGTCTACAACTCTTTTCACATTCAGGAATTCATCAAAGTAATCCTTCCGTTTTGTCGTTATCTCCTCTGGTATTGTTCTCTCTCCTTCTTTCCCTTTCACCTGCTTTGTTTATTTCTTTTCTCTTCCTTCTTACAAGTCCATAAAGCAATCTTTTACTGCTTTACACATCCTTTTTCAATTTTCATGTAAATCCTTCCTAGATTTTCTTCTTTCTTTACATACTACATTCCTTCACCTTTTCATTTCCTGATACTTCCATTTTATCCCTATTGCCATGCTATCTCCTTATTATTCACTGCTTCCTCTATCCTCTCATTCCACCATGGGGTTTCTTTATATTTCACTCTTTCAGCTGTTCTGCTACGAGCACTCTCTGCACAGCTTACAGTGCCTTCTTGAACATGTCCTATTCTGCCTCAGTTCTGGGTATGTCATAGGATATAAACTTTATGGTTTTCATCCACATTGAATTGTGACCACATTAATAACTAAACTTGCATAAGTTTAACGATGTAAGTTCAGTTATTATTGTTCTGGGTATGTCTTTTTTTTCTTTTCCCCTTCAATGTTATACTGGAAGTTTTCTTTTAAATATCTTTTAATTTCTATACTGTTCATTTCTTTTGTCTTACATCTTTCATTCTCACTATTGTCTGTGGCCACGGCAAAATTGTTAGCATGCTGGCTTTTTGTCCAAGGGGTCCTGGGTTCAATTCCCAGCAGGTTTGGGGATTTTAACTTTAATTGGTTAATTCCGATGGCTCAGGGGCTGAGTGTATGTATTGTCTTAAGCATTAGAAATCATCCTAGGTAGGGCTCCATCCTCACAGATGTGCGGGTTGCCTATACGGTATCAACTCAAAAGACCTGCACCAGGCCTCTCTGGAGGCTGCACGCCATTATTGTTATTCTCACTATTTTTCTTACTTTCATTTTTGCTACCACTACTTGCCTTAATGTTTTCATGAAAGGCTTCTTCTGGCAAGGCTGTTACATCTAACAACTGTCTATGATTTGCTCTTTCCACCAAGAAGTAATCAATACTGTCTTTGCCCTTATGTTTCCATATCTTGTAATCCTTCTACCGTTCTTCTTCCCGTACCATGTATTGCCCACACTTAACAATTTTCTTCCTCTACCGCTTTTCCCGCACCTGTGGGGTTGCGTATGTGAACTGTGTTGTTCATGTGGATTTGGCCCTGTTTTATGGCTGGATGCCCTTCCTAACACCAACCCTGAGTGGAGAGATGTAATCACTATTGCATAATTCTGTGGTGGTTAGTCACACTAACCATTTCTCACACAAAAATCCACCAACCTCTCTCCTCCTTCGTTCTTCTCTCCTTATCCAAAAGATCCAATTACTTCTTCCATTCCTTTCCTGTTGCATCCCACCATTTCATTCAAGTCTACTATGACAGTCACTTCCACTCCCTTTATGTTTCTCCAGGAATTTGTACATATCATCTGCTTTGCATCCAGTTTGGGGTGCATACACTTGGGTGAAATCCTTTGCTCCATTCCCTGCCTTTAACTGCATCTTGATTATTCTGTTATGTTCTCCACTGTATCTACATACCCCTCTAAGATCTTGTTGGTTTGTATTAACCCCACTTCATTCTTTGCCTTATGTCATCCACTCCAGTAGAGATTGTATCCCTTCCTCAACTTCTTCTTTCCCTTTCCTCTCCACTTAACCTCATTCAGTACCATCATAGCTATATTCCCCTTCTCCATAAAATCAGTCACCTCTTCTTGATTATTGCCACCTTTATGTTTTCTACTGGGTGCCCACTTCTTACAGTTCCCCCAGCATAAGAACTGTGCATTGCTTCCAGAGAATGCCCTAGCCCAAAGGTGGCCAAACTTATGAAGCTTCTGAGCTACCATACCATTTTTATATCCTACTGTGAGCTACCAAAAGAAACTAGGACAGAACTTGAGAACTTCAAAAAAAAATTATCATATTATTGTTTATTGCCTATAAACTTAAATTTCTAGTAAATATGAAATGAATTTTAATTAAACTGTATAATAAGGAAAAATAAATTGAAATTGAATTGTACATAAGAAATAAATTGAAGTGTATAGTTAGTAATAAATTACAAATGCAAGAACAGATATTTTTACCACACTTATTAACTTTATTGAGAAGGATGTTTTTTTTTTTTTTTTTTTTGTTATGAACAATGTTGGGAGAGTAGGTAACGGCTGCCATTCAAATACAGTTATCCAAGTTTTTATCTGTCAGTCTGTTTTTTACAAATTTTGTACTGGAAAAAGAAATCTCACACAGAGCTGAACACTGCCTTCATTTTGAGTGCAACCTGGACCAAAATTGGGTATTTCTTCTTTAGGAACAAGAGGCCAAATATTTTCAAAGCTTGAAGAAAGCTATTTTAGAGATAAATCATTTTGAAAATCATTCTGTTCCAACTTCACTGCAGCATTGTCTCATTAAAAATCAGTCAGGACTCTGAACAAGTAGAGGACTCTTCAGCATCAATCAGTATAAAAGGCGATTTGACAAACTGTGCAACAATTGAAATGCTTTAAATCTTGGAAGCATTTGTTGAATTGACTTCTCAAATCTAAAAGAATTTCAACATATTGTTTGCTGTTGTAAGGAGGCATTGAAGAGCCTTGTTTTTTAAGGGTTTGTTTCAAACAGGCAAAGTGTTTTTATTTACCGTGAATGAGAGGGTTTTTCCGCACAGTTCAAGCTGTTTTTTAGAACTAGCTGACATACCTGTGCTTCGCTACGGAATTCTACATTCTATACAGAATTTTAGGTTAAGTAGTGTACATGTTGTGGGTAAGGTTATATTAAATTGCATAGTTCTTAACGTTACCCCAGAAACGCTATGGGGAAGTCATCATACGTCATTTCTCATGTGAAGACTGGGTTGGGCAATCTTCATTGTAATGGCAGGCCTTTGTGCCTACTATCAGTCACAATCAAGCTGGGCAGTTTTCATTGTAGTGGCAGACATTCACTCTCCACATGCCTTGTTACATCCTCAGAATGATTGTATTTATGATTTTCCCAACTGAAATCAACATAGGTAATTACAATGACGTCAGTAGGAATGTCGCGATTAAAAGCAATGTTATCATATGAAATACTTGATCAAATGAAAAACCACACATTTTCTCACTTTTAACGAACAGCACTACACTGCCTATTAAACAGTTCAAAGGTCCAAAGCTTGGAATGACCAGGCCGCAGACAGCCATGAACACTCCTCTGCCATTATTCCGTTAAGTGTGTACACTCCTCGTTCCAATCAATACCTCAGAGTAGGGATCAAATAGCTGGAATACTAATGAACCAATGTGTTATGTACAGACCTGCACATTAATGGTGTCCCGACATAAACAATCAACACTGCCCCACTCCAGTACTGAAAAGGAGAGGAAGGAGAGAAGGGGTAGTGTTGAAGGCCACTCCAGTACTAAACAAGAGGGAAGGGAGTGAAGGGGTAGTGCCAAAGGCACAATGACCCACCTTCTCGCTTAACGCATTGCTGCACGTAGGCCCGCTACTAGACTTTGTTGTGATTGAAATGGGCACAACGGCGGATGAATTGAAGTACTCCATTAGGTAACCTACTTTGATAATTACAGTATGAAGAGGTAAAGCAGGTTTTTAACTGAAAATTATTTTATACTAGTTAGGAATATTTTGTAGCTGCGTTATATCGGGTCATAGTCCGACTCGTTGGCTGAATGGTCAGCGCACTGGCCTTTGGTTCAGAGGGTCCCGGGTTCAATTCCCGGCCGGGTTGGTGATTTTAACCTTAATTGGTTAATTCCAATGGCTCGGGGGCTGGGTGTGTGGCATATTCAACTACACAGACATGCAAGTCACCTAATAGGCCATCTACTAGAAAAATACTTGCACCAGGCCTCTCCGGAGGCCATACGCCATTATTAATCGGGTCATAATTTGAAAATACCTTTCACTGGTTTGTAACTTATGTTCTGGACTTTACTGACTCAGCGAGGGATCTCACCTCTACTGCCTCAAGGGCAGTGTCCTGGAGCGTCAGACTTTGAGTCGGGGGATGCAACTGGGGAGAGTGACCAGTTTCTCACCCAGGTGGCCTCACCTGTTATGTTGAACAGGGGCCTTGTGGAGGGATGGGAAGATTGGATGGGACAGGCAAGGAAGAGGGAAGGAAGCGGCTGTGGCCTTACGTTAGGTACTATCCCGGTATTTGCCTGGAGGAGAAGTGGGAAACCACGGAAAACCACTTCCAGGATGGCTGAGGAGGGAATCGAACCCACCTCTACTCAGTTGACCTCCCGAGGCTGAGTGGACCCGTTCCAGCCATCGTACCACTTTTCAAATTTCGTGGCAGAGCCGGGAATCGAACCCGGACCTCCGGGGGTGGCAGCTAATCATGCTAATCTCTACACCACAGAGGCGGACCTTTACTGAAGTTATATCATCATAATTTACCACCTCGGATATAGAATTACGATATTTTCTATAAACAGAAAATTAATATGCTAAAATAAGATATTGATGCATAACTGTGTAAACATTTCTTTATAAAAATAACTGAAGATACATTTTACTCCTTGAGCAATAAAAAAATACATCTGAAAATAATTTAATATCATTCAAATTCAATTTCCATAAAATAGAAAGTCGTGTCTTAAAATATACAACAAAAATGCTATTATTGCACCATCGCAACATAACTAATTATAAAATTAACACGTTTTTTACAGAAATGCCTTAACAAAATATATGAACGTATCACATCTTCATCGAAAATATATAAATAAAATAAACGTATGGTAAAATAATAAACATAATGCACTGTCTATAGATACATAGCCGGGCTGAGTGGCTCAGACGGTTGAGGCGCTGGCCTTCTGACCCCAACTTGGCAGGTTCGATCCTGGCTCAGTCCGGTGGTATTTGAAGGTACTCAAATACGTCAGCCTCATGTCGGTAGATTTAGTGGCACGTAAAAGAACTTGTATGGGACTAAATTCCAGCACCTCGGCGTCTCCAAAAACCGATAATGTAGTTAGTGGGATGTAAAGCAAATAACATTATTATTATTATAGATACATAATCTCAAGAAAAGAAAAATGGAAATTTACTCAAAACTAATTGTGAAATGAGTATTAAATAACTAAAGAGTGGTGTCAAATACTGAATTTACAACAAGTGTAAGTGGCGGGTTTCTCCTCCCTCCCAGAGTTAATAATCAGTTTATCTTTATGTTCCTGTTTATCACTTGCTCTAGCTGCTTGGGAATGGAATCTATTAGATGTTGGAAAAAATCTGGTTCATTACTTAGATTCGCCCAATCTCGATGACAGTGCATTAACAGAGCCGCTCTTGCCCTTTCCTGACCTGGAACCCATATGTTTACCATTCATACCCAAACATGTTCTATTATATTTAAGTCAGCTGACTTGGGAGGCCAGTCAAACATGTGAACGTCAGAATGTTGTTTGAAGAAAGCTTCAGTTACATGTGCTTTGTGAACAGGGCTAGGAGTGGGAAGGAAGCAGCCGTGGCCTTAATTAAGGTACAGCCCCAGCATTTGCCTGGTGCGAAAATGGGAAACCACGGAAAACCATCTTCAGGGCTACTGACAGTGGGGTTCGAACCTATTAAACAAACCCCTTGGCCTACCAAGTGACCGCTGCTCAGTCCGAAGGCCTGCAGATTACGAGGTGTCGTGTGGTCAGAACGACAAATCCTCTCGGTCGTTATTCTTGGCTTTCTAGACCGGGGCCGCTATCTCACCGTCAGATAGCTCCTCAATTCTAATCACGTAGGCTGAGTAAACCTCGAACCTGCCATCAGGTCCAGGTAAAAATCCCTGACCTGGCCGGGAATCGAACCTGGGACCCCCGGGTAAGGGGCAGTCACGCTACCTCTACATCACGGGGCCAGCGGTTTGAACCTACTATCTCCCGAATACTGGATACTGACCGCACTTAAGTGACTGCAGCTATCGAGCTCGGTAGTAGTTCTTCTAGGAGCCTTGTTATGTGTCCTATGATCTACCAATCCTTCTTCACCTCGTTTTTGCCATATTTCTATCCATCTTCAAACTGTCTCAAGACTGCATGGTATTGCTTGAGCTACTGCTTGGGGGACCATGTGAGCCTCCCACATGCCAATAATACGGCCTCGATTCACCTGTGATAAGATAGGAGCCATCTTACAATGTTTATAACGAAATGTAGGCCGGAATACACACACTATGTATTCAGCACTACCTGCACTACCTGTTCACTCCCTTTCCCTCCTTCTCGGTACTGGAGTGGCCTTCAACACTATCCCTTCAGTCTCTCCCCTCCTTTTCAGTACTGGAGTGGGGCAGTGTTGATTGTGTATATCGGGACACCATTAATGTGCGTGTGTGTACCAGTAATATCAGAAAATTTATGAACTAGAGAAATGGCATGCTAAAGAAGAAAGTTATCTAATTCCTCAGCTACTTCCTGCCAATGTTCAGGCAGGCTGTTATACTGGGTACGGAGCAGTAATCCCATCTATTGGAGATGAGGGACAGCTGAAGAGAGAGAGAACATCACAACAAACAGTGGTCAATGTAATGTTATTGTTGATGAATTTTATGAGCTTTCAATATTATAGCCCTTCAGATTTAGTTTTCTTCCAACTTTGTGATATTAGTACATCTAATGTAAATAGAGTCCTCATTTCTTTCATAACCCCCTCTTGTCTTATTCTTCAAGCAATCGTTCCTTTACGTTTTTTGTAATTTTTATAATCATCTTCACAGTTTTCCTTGTTGATATGGACCGATGACCATGCGTTTTTACACATTAAAACAATCATGACAAAAAGCATCGCCAATCAACACGATTGAACAATATTTCCATGTTGGTTTTGATACCGGCTAAACAACAGAAGTCTAAATTCATCTAAATTCATGATTTCCCTTATCGTAGTCATGCCCCTTCGGGTAGGGGCGGTATAATAACGCCCACAGAACCCCTGCCTGTCATAAGAGGTGACTAATACGGGCCCCAGGGGGCTCTGAACTTGGGAGCGTGGGTTGGCAACCATGGAGCCCGTTAGTGAGTCCCGGCATTGCTCCAATTCCTTGTACCAGCTCCTCACTTTCATCTAATTATGCAACCTCCCTTGGTCAACTCTTATGCTTTTCTGACTCCGATAGTTTTACATATGGAGGCCTGGGTAATCATTCATTTTCATACCCTTCATGTTCCTTGTCTTCCTTAGGTCGATACCTTCATTCTTGAAGTGTTGGACTCCTTCCATTTCTGATTAGTGTTACATAGAGGATGGTTACCTAGTTGTTCTTCCTATTAAAACAATAACCACCACCACTCTTAACATAGTCGGTATGGTAATACTGAATAAGGCATTAATGATCAGAAATTGTATTCCTCTATAACTCTTGTTAAGTAGTACTTTTTATTAATAGGACCCATGACATAGATATTTAAAAATTAAATTTAAGCGCTTTCCCCTAAACTACCATATCATCCAGTGTGAATAAAAATTATTTATACCCTAGACTGTAGTACCTTATTCCCCGACTATAAGTACTGATTTTCATTAAATTTTGCGTACCCATTTTCTCATGGCTCGGCGTTGATATGGCCTTAACAAGAAAACTGAAATTCATGTTATGGTACAAATGTAAAAGACATAAATGATCGGAAATTTAACTCTCTATAATGTACACACATTACTTGAACTGCTTAGACTGGTTCTGATGGTTCGGTCAGCTCCCGCTTCGAACGCTAGCGTTGTGCCACGTCCTGGGAGCCATCTGGTGGTGAATGAACGTATCGTTTCCAGTTCTATTATAACGTCTAAATTAAAAGAGTCATTGTTTAAGAAGCCTTTCTCATGGACAGTCAAGATTTCTTCTGAGAACGCAGAGCACAGTTCTCTGCGAAATGTAAAGAATTTCACATTTTTTTGACACGGCATAAGCCCAAAAGCCTATACAGTATCATATCTATAAGTACGGGCCGTGAAAGCATCAATGGCAGCAAAAACTAAGCTACTTTGGACATGTCGTGAGAAGACACAATTCATTAGAAAAGACCTTAATGCTGGGGAAGATCGAAGGCACAAGGAGAAGAGGGCGACAAAGAATGAGATGGATCGATGGCATCACGGAAGAACTAAATTCCAACTTGGAAAATCTTCGGGAGGCACTGCAGGACAGAAGAAATTGGTGTATTTTAGTTCATGGGGTCATGGAGAGTCGGAATCGACTAAACGAAAAGAGAGAGAGAGAGAGAGAGAGAATGTTGATTTTTCAACATACTGTATTTCTTACAGTACTGTCAATATTGACGGTTATAATGTAATTGGTTGGTCAAGTCATGAATATTCAGTTTTTAGAGATTAACCTGATGGATTAAATTACATATCTTTCCGTTCTTGGAATGCTAATGATGTGCATAATAGCTTGGAATTGTATATAGTGTTAAGTTTTTCATAATTTTTTTGTGCATGTTTATAGTAGTAACAGATATTGCATATACTGTATTTTCTGTAAATGCAGTTTGTTACTTTCCCTCCATACAATATGTGTAGAAGCCCCCATACAGACCTTACCAGATATTTGTGTAACGCCATGTGAACATCTGTGTCCTTTATCATCACCATCATAATCATCATCTTCATCATCATCATCATCATCATCATCATCATCATTCCTTTAAATGCCATATTAAGACTATATACAAGCACAATAAATTATTGTCTCCAAAAATGGTAAAAGTAGTTAGTGAGACATAAAGCCAATAACATTATTATTAATAAATTATTGTAGATAATGTTTCAGTTCTCTTCGATCATACAATTTTCTACTCTCCTTTTCTATTAAAGGAAGCCATTTTACAACTTGAAATCTTGAAGACAAATCAAATATGCTAAATAAAAACCCTATAATAGACAAAAACCACAACCAAGTGTCATATTTCCACTTTTAATCACACATAAAAAAACAGCAATGGGCATAATTTGTTTACTTAGATCCATATTCTCACCAAGGCTTTTAGGCTTAAAAACTCACTCTTTTGCTTCATACGAGAGAGAATGTTTTCAATCATTGGACAGAATTATGTCTGAAGTCTGGCCATTTACACAAAAGATAGAGAAATATACATACTCCCAATCTTAAAGTCACTTTTTTGAAGACAACATGAATAAACTGATTTTGTGTTAATTGCAACTGCACTGTCTTTTTATATCATGCATTTCTCCTGTATTTATGCTTTTTGGGCTTTCTTTCTAGTGAGCAGAAGCATCACAACTATTCTGTGGAATCTGAGAATGTTTACATGTAAGAATTTTAAACCAAATGGATATCCACACAGTTTTAAAAGTTTTTTATTTACATTGATGAGTACAGCGGAGGGAGCTTTTTGCCAACAGCTGAGATTCCAACAAGTGTGATTCTCTCAGAGTTGATGGTGCTGGTGCCACCTCTAGTGTATTATTTACTAACTCTATGGTCTCAGCAACACAGCTCCTCTAATACAAGCAAATAGACTAGCCATGCTGCAAGGCATGCAGTTCATACATAAACTTATGGGCGACTCTTAGGCACCTATCGGAATAAAGCTGTAGTTAAATGTGCTCTCATGTTTTTAACCTAATGTGCTGTCATTCGCAGATCCAAACAAGGTTGCCAGATCACCGGTATCTGAATGAGTATCGCCCTTTGGCTCGATAACAACACACAGTATGATGAATGGGATCACTATTCGCTGTATATTATATCTTCCATTCTGGTGGTTCTGCAGCTCTGCAGATCATATTATGAAGCCACGCCTGAGTCACATGCTACTCCATGGTTTCCACTGTCATTTTCTACTCTGAGGTGACCATCACTCCACTTAAGGAAACATATCCACCCAAAGCCGTTGGTCACTTTAGGGGATCGGGTTATTTACCGTCGCCCGACACTTGGTGTTGATTGCATGTAATGAACTTCATTTCTAACATCCGGGTCAGAATTGAGAAGTGTCAATTTTTTTTTTTTTTTTTTTTTTTTTTTTTTTTTTTTTTTTTTTTTTTTTTTGTACCAGCATGTTGTATTATCTTTCTAAAAGAAATACACTTTTAACAAATCTAAATTAAAAGTTAATGTTTCCTCCCTCGTTGTAGACATCTTCAGCTTGTAGAAGATACATATGTATTCCACAATACATGGCAAAGAATTAATAAATAAACATTCTAAAATCAATTTTTTTAAAAGATCTAAAAATCAATGAAACACTGTGCATTTATATAACTGTACCAGTAAAATAGCCCGACTTTATGAATGAATTTTTAAGTTAGAACGAAGTATATCTCAGGGCAATTCTGGATGATTTCTAGCTAGGGCTTGGTACAGGAGGCAGGGTCCTATCTACAAGAAAATTTTTAAAGAGATTGAATAATAGTTTTTATTCAGAAAATGCATTTCAAAGTGCTCATCACCTTACTGTTCATAGTCGCTGTCTTCAGCATCGCCTTTTGATGACCCGTGCTCCAAGTTCACCAGGCTGAACAGGGCTGGAACACGTTCTGGAAGTTGCCAATATTACGTTGAGATCAGGCCGGAACACCCAGATCGGTTTGATATTGGTTTGAGTCTCGAACTTTCGACGTTCTGGACGATCTCTGATGTTCTACGACGTTCTCCGACGATGTTGCGGGGTAATCACTCGTCACATAACTTATACGAGTGTACAGAATTACACAGTCCCCCAACACTTTGGTTTAACAGCACTGTTTCATTTAATATGGTTGGAATATCCCATCGAATTCACTCTTAATCTTATAGATAGAACTTATTTCACTAAAGATGTAGATGCGAGTAGCATCGAGATTGGAAGAAAATAAAGCACAGTTCATGAATAGAAACAATGAAACTGAAAATTGTTCACGCACTTGGCACAGTTCATGGTGATTTTCCATTAAATCGACATCGAAAGAAATGTATAACTGCTCTAGAGTTTATCAAAGACACTGCTGTCAGTCATGAAATAATACTAAACACTTTGACGAAGAAATAAGGTTGAAATGTAAAGCACAGTTCGTTGTTAGGCGCACTTGACATTAAATAAAATAGGTGACTGTTCGAGAGTTTATCAGACACTGCTGTCAGTCACACACAAATAATTTACACACTGTTCAGAAGAAATAATACACAATTTTGTTTGAATTGGATAAAGAACACAATTTGAGTTCGGAGTGAAACCTTGGTGTCGTAGCACACGATTATGGTAATCACTTGCATTAACATTCATGTGAAAGTTCGAACACTTTCAATAAACACCCTAGTTTATGATTGAAATTATGCTGACTGAGATTTAACAAAATGTCACAGTTAATAGTATAACAGTGGCGGCGCGTTCTATATGTTCAGTGGTTCAGTGAACCCCCTAGAAATACGGTAGATAACTTTTAGTAAAATGGTTTATCAAGAGCCTATTCCTTTAATTAGCTCATTATATTCGCGCACGTAATGATTTTTACACCAACACTGGTTGCTCTCCGTAACCAGCAAAGAGGTTCAGTTTCAGGACTACGGGCGCAGGGCTGTAGGACGTAAGGAGAATACGCACGCCGAGGGGCTGTGAGGAGCGAGGAAAACATAGCCCGAGAATCGCTGGCAACTGGACCAGCAATAGACAGGAGCAGCCCTGAAATTAGCCGAAGAACTGCCACAGCGCGCGGTTAAAATTTGCTGTTAGTGGTACGTTTTGAAGGGATTTTAATTTCATGATTTTATGATTCTGAGATAATTAATCATAATGAGCCAGAATATTTTGGTAACTACGGTTTATATAGAATGGGCGTACGTAGCCTAAGTTTTAATACGCGTTTTATGAAAAGTAAACAGCAAAATACGTCAACACACAAATAACAGTAGTCTGTCTAACACACTCTTGAAGCAGTTATTCCTACTCAAGGAACGCCTTCAAAATCAGAGGAAATTGGATCAGCTTAGAGTAATTACACCTCATATTCTCTTTCATTCTTCATTGTGGGGTAATTTCTCCGAGCTGTAGCTTTGTGCCTTCAAAGGAAAGTCGCGTTGCCAATCAAGCACTGTCACTATTTTACATCTATTAATATCAAGCAACAATAACTCTGAACACATTATTTTTCACCTCCGTGAACCCCCAGACATTTCATCCACACGCCGCCACTGTAGTATAATGTAGTAGTGTCATACTGAAATTAATGACGTGTTTGTTCAGAGGCTGAGTTTCACACAGGCAACATGGTAATAAACTCAGTTCTACAAGAACGAAAGTAAATTTTATCGAGAAGTTTCTACAAGCGCATAGAATATAAGTTCAACTCAACTGTCGTCACCCAAGTCCAATACATGCCTTGTCATAATCAGGGTTCCAACCCACGCACAGATTAGAAGTTCAACTTGATTGATAGACTCAATGTTCAATAAAGACTTTGTTACTTTTTGTAGTTTAACATGCGCACAAATTATAAGTTCAACACTCCTGTCAGAGTTCAAGTCCCACATGAGGACTTGGAATATTCAAAGATAGCCTCTGTCAGCACTTCGATGAACACTGCAGCGTGGAGAATTAGGCTGGACACCCAGCTATGACTGTGTGATCGGGTCTAGTGAGCTCAGCTTATATTCAGTTTGGGGCTCCTACGTCATCATATAATGTGATCTCTTTGAGGCTGATTATCTCGCGAATCCCTCGATGGATTTAATTGAGATTCACAATTTGAGACATTTATGTATTATCCTCTTCAAAATGACATGTCGCTGAAGTCAATGCGATTACTATTATAGGAGTTTTGAAATTTTTTCAATCGAATGTTCACGAAGGCATGACGTTCATATCCAGAACATGCCAGGCCATGCAGGCTACACGTGGCATCAGGTGGGTAGTCTATATTGTCCCTGCAGCTGCGTCACACACACAGCTGTCGCTGGCTCGCCTGCTCGCTCCTCCGAACGTAAACAAACCAAGTTCGCTCTGAATGTCTTGTGTGATGATGAAGTACAATTAATAGTAAAAAAATACGGCATGTACAGGTCGTAACCGGTACAATAACGCTATTGTCTTCTTTTTAATGTACAGATCTTGTATACTGCGTCTTGTGATAATGGTATTCCAGATTGTAAAAGTTGATATTATGATGACATTTAAAATTTGATGTGTTAAAATCTCTTCTGGAAACTAATTTGTACTTGATATTTTGAGGTAATTATTGTTGTTATCCTAGCACACTCAGTCAGTTGCACACGAATGTAAGACCATTCTAAAGAGACCAGCAGGGAAATTCCTCAACAAATATTTTGAAACAAAATCTTAAAGCTTAACGAGCAAATTTTACATCCATACAAAAATCAAAGCAGTATTGAGAGGAGTTTCCCTCACAATGTTCAGTACAAATTAGTTAGCTTCCAAGAAGAGATTTTAGCTCATCGAATATTAAATGTCACTATATCGTCTTTTACAATCTGAAATACCATCACGACAAGACATAATAAACAAGAACTGTACACACACAAAAAAAGGAAGAAGAAGACGGTAGTATAAAAACTATGCAGTGTTCCATTAATTTTTAATTGATTTTACAATGTTTATTAATTATTTGCCATGTATGTTGGAACACCTTTGTATCTTCTACAAGCTGAAGATGTTCCCAACGAGGGACAAAACATTTACTTTTAATTTAGATTACTTAAAGGTATATTTCTTTTAAAAAGATAATACGATATTCTGGTATTAGAAAAGGTGAGCTCTTGTTAATTTTGACTTGGCATTGAGACGCTGGCTGACCGAGCTCGATAGCTGCAGTCGCATAAGTGCGGCCAGTATTCGGGAGATAGTGGGTCCGAGCCCCACTGTTGGCAGCCCTGAAGATGGTTTTCCATGGTTTCCCATTTCCACTTCCTAGGCCTTTCCTATCCCATCGTCACCATAAGACATATCTGATGGCCAGGCAGGCATCAATTTTTGGTAGTGGGACAGGGTCTCTCGTAGTGCATTGGCACTGCCGGCGGCTACAATTAGCCTATGCAGTGGCCTCCACGGTATGCACTAGCCAGTGTCTTGGTAGGTGTGCTAGGTACCAACTGATGAGCCCAGCCTAGCACACGGGGGCGAAACGCTGGCAACCAGGAATGAGTTTACTGGAAAATTTATAATGTCCAATAACGGACCATTTATGTTGGTATAAGACATATCTGTGTCGGTGCAACGTAAAGCAAGTAGGAAAAAAAAAAAATAGACGCTGGCTGTACGGTCTACTCATTATCATAACATGGTAACTGGCCAGAAGAGAAGCTTTTCAAAATATTCTGCCAAAATGTCTTTATTATTCAAAACAAATTCATTTTGTTTTTTAAAACATAAACTGTGTTGTTGGTATGTTGTTCAATAATTTGGAATGTTTCGTAGAAATTCTGAGATTTTTTTAAAAATCGCTTTCAATTTGGTTCAGTAAAAATTTTTAAGATTTTCTCTGGGTAGAGTGTATAATTTTTGCTGGTAGCTTTCCTTGTTTTCTGAAGTTTTCATAATCATCATCTTTGTAGAATATCTTTTTTTTCCATGATTGCACTCTTTCACTGTCTTGGTTTCTATGCTTTTTTTTTTCTCTTTTTCATTGGTACTTTTCCCTTGTCTGCCTCTGTTTTTAGTGCTAAGATTTTTCCAATCTGTTTTTGTAGATAGTTAAACTTATTCTGAAAGGCTTGTTTGTTGTCCAGTTATTTTTCTGGGCCAATCTTAAAAGTTTTAATATTTTGAGTTTTAAGTTTGTACATACTGAACCCTTTCTGGCCTTTGATACGAATCCGCAGTGAAAGCAAAGTTCAAGTATTCATGACAACAAATGTGACAACACCCAGGGCCTGTGCAGGATTCAAACACACATCTCCGCACCCTTGATCTCAACAATTGGATCTCCTGGGGTGGTTTGTCCAGTTCTATAAATTTATATCTAGCTTACAGGCTTAAGGGTGTGGAGGAAATTCAGGACGCATTATACTACGGCAAAATGAAATTCTTCCAATTGGAACAAACTAAATTTTAATGTCCTTGGCAAAATAAAATAAAATTTTAAGATAAAATAATATACAAGTCTTTGGGGACCATGCCACCGATTACATGTGATTAGGAACTACATAAATTAACAAAATAATATTAATTTCCCAGACAAGATGATCGTTAGTCTTTATTCAGATAAATGCATCCCGAATATATACATTAAATTACTGTAATTACGAATGCGTCAGCGAAACCTACATGACATTTCCCTCGACACAGGAAACCAAATTACAACTAAACAAGAAAAACAATTGAAATTAGTTGAGTGGTTAATCCCCCTCCCTTACAATTAATACACCAAGCAAAAAAAAAATGAAATGAAATTATAGACATAATAGAGTGGTCTCCTCCTCGCGACAGAGAAATATGAACCCAACATCATTCCATGAGTAAAGCCAGAATTTACTCGAAACAAACAATGTAATCACTTGTGTAAGCAATTTTTTTTTAAATACACAAAGAAACACAATTAAAAGAAAAAAAAATACACATTCAATCACTGGCTGTATGAATATATCTGTCCAGGTCAAAGGAACCCGAACGATTCCACGTTGGATGTGCCGGGATTCGAATTATGGGTCTTCTGATATCGTAGCGGGTCGCTGAAAGAAATACCCTATCTACTTTATTGCAAAGGGATCCTATCAGCTAAATTCATTCATTAATTACCTGGGCCTACGGCCGAACAATTTATTTGTATATGACACAAGCATAATGCATTTTACAACTCCTTGTGACAGAGAATACCATTCTGTTCCCGGGTCTGTCTTTACTGTACTATAGTCTCCCTCAGCCACATATTTCAGAGTGACAGCCAAAACAAATGGGTAGCCACACCCAACGGTCTAGCCCGCAAACAACTTCCTTCTTTAACATCCTTGTGTGAGCCTGAGCTTACACACTATTCTAAACTTCTTATTCTCTTGAAAACAAATCATCTGCTTTTAATTTCTCATATATAAAGCATATCAGTAGCCTTTGGTAAAACAGCACATCACCACTTTAAATCATTAGATAATTAACAGGGATTTTGTCACTATTTAATTCACACTGACACTGACTCAAGCCATATAGACCCGGGTTCGTGACCTGAGCACGTCGAAGAATAATAAAGAAACAGTGCTTTTAAACCTGATAATTAGTCACCTAAGAAACATTATACTTCTTTACAATGCAGGGGAATAGAAGAATTAACATAAAATGCTTCCTTACGGAAACCCCAATCTAAAATGGAGGTCGTCGATTCGAATCCCAGCGTTGTTCGTCGTACATCATACAGCATTTCTATATCAAAAAATAAATAAAACCTTATACTGTAAATCTACTACTGATTTGATATTTAAAGGGAAATGTATTGAGAGCATACCTACTTCTAGAGAAAATACATGCATTATTTATACTATATTTACACGTAGTAACTGTAGGCCTGCGATCAGGCCCCGATTTCAAGTAGTTAGCGCCCTGGGCAAACAATCTATACACGCAACCACCGCCCCATCTGCTCGTTTTTCTGTCCTTATGAAAAAATATTGTTTAAAAATTAAAGATTACAGTTTTCAAGATTATGAGTTTTGCAACAATATCAAAGGAAACGCTATGTAACTAACACTACTCGAGTTAGAATCATGAAACTTCGCACACTGATTTAAAATACATTGTTCTTAGCTATAAACATTAATCAGTTAATTCACATAAAATGTTTTTGAAAAAAATATTTTTCCATACAGAATACTTTCCCAGTTGACTGTGAATACAATAACGAATCTCTTAAAACAACGTCTCCATTCGGAAGAGTACTCTTATACATGTTTTGAGACAATGTACTTTTACCATCATTGTAAGTTAACAGAGATTTCGAAAAGTCCACCATTACGTTTTTGTTTTGAACGATGTTTAATAATATTCTCAACTAATGAATTTAACTTGACATTCCAAGTAGCAGGATCATCGATAGAATATGAATTAGGCACTTTAAGTAGTTCAAGTTCGTCACTCTGCCTTTTAGCAACGCGTTTTTTTCTTTGTATTCAGCACCACTTAACTTTTTACTCTTGGATAAATACTGAAAAACATGTAAGAATTGCACGAGACAATGAGTTGGTTAGGTGAGGTTGTCAGGTTGATGGTGAGCGGATGTACCGTACCTCGTAAACAATAATACGCACACGAACCGTCACTAGCCAATGACAGACAGGGCTGTCTAGACTAACAGGGTTGCAAAGCTACCAGTTACAACTGCCCACCCAGCACCCGCACGAGTTAAATAATACCTTACTTATTGCTTGCAGTTATTAATTATTCTTCATAAAATTTAAATAAATAGATTAAATTCCGGTTTTAAAGTTAGAATAGTTTAAATTGATTTATATAGGCTAATAAATGAATTGAAATAATTTGTGGAAAGTAATAATTTGTGGAAAGTAAAATTAATTTGAATGTAATGAATTTAAGACGTAATTCACGCAGGCCATAATTACTCGATCCGCCGGCCGCCGCCCCTCAAAAACTGGCGCCCTGGGCAAATGCCCAGTCCGCCCATTTGTAAATCGGGGCCTGCCTACGATATATATTCTACCATCTTAATCTTTAACCTAATGCACTCATAAGGTAAATTTTAAAAGCTTCTATCAAAAAATAATAAAAACTGTACAACTAACATGCTCCCAAAATGAATTATGCGATTACTATAACCCGATGGTGAAAGTGGATTAATTACACCGATTCCACCATGATTTCTAGCAAATCAAAAACATTAACTCGCTCAACAAGCTTCCTTTGCTATGCCCTGAAATATAATTTTCTTTTTAAAATATATCCTACTCTACTATTTACTTATTTACAACAACGCATTCATAATTACTAAAAATTGAATGCACTTAGCGGAATACATGTTGCCTTCCGTTCAAGCCTCGGGCGGATCCATGATGGGAGACTTTAGCCCTCCATATCAGTGATGATCATCACTGGTATCCCAAGGGTCCAGGGCTGGGTAGCTGTTTCTTGGAACATGGCTGAATTTCTCGTTCTGCACTGAAGACACTGTTACACCAACACAAAATATTATCCACTCAGGAACTTAATGTTACAATCACCCTTTATAGTGAGCTCAGGGCTACCGTCAGGCACAGAAGTTATGCCCTGTTATCTATAAAATTATCAACATCTGATTAAACAGTTATATAACTTATTCCGGATTTTATCGCTCTCAAACACATACATTTGTGTACTGTTTTCCGCATACGAGCTTATATCTGAACAATTTCTTTATATAAAGGAGCAGATTTCGGTAACGAGTGACGTGAAGTATGCTCCAAGACTAGTTCCAGACTGACTTGGGGTGCGCCTGCTGCTGGTCTATATAGCTGACCCTAGACTCCTCCCAGAGAGGATATCAATCTATTCCATTGATATCATGAATATTAGTAAGGCAGTGCGATTGAGAGGTAGCTAAACGCATTCCATGAATCTCGATTGTATGCGGAAGTTGATCCGTTCGTAAACTATCTCGCAATATCCATAGCATCATCCCTGCCTCTCAAGCAATTGCGAGACTCCCCGCGATAGGCCACGTGTTCAGTGTATCGCGTGGGATGCTTTCTTTATGTGATAGAGTCACTACTGCCTAATTTAAATTCCACGGGATATTTAGCATACCCCTTCCGGACAATCTCTCCACATATATCCAAAAATGCATGTGGTATCATTTGTTCTCCTAATCATACTATAATTTGAGGTGATAATTTAATCTCTCCTCACCATTTCGTCCCGTTAGGCTGGCTATTCACATAAAATTTCTCTGCGGAATGTGGGCTATCCGCGATTTTCACCCCCACTGTATTATCACGTGGTACGGGATCAAGGCCTACCCTCTTCTATTCTCGTCACACAGATATCTCCAATCGCATTCGTCCCCTGGCTCTCAATCCTCACGCGTTTTCCCCTCTCAGATCCGCGCGTGCCAAATACAGGACATGCTTAATAAAATTTTGAATATATGTGCCTGGATCACTAATTCATGGCTCTGATATGGCACAATACATACATCATTATAGACCGTTATGCCTTTCAGTGTTCATCTGCAAGCCTCTGTGAATTTACTAAATGTCACCACAATCCTCTGTTTGCAACTATTGCTGTGGCCTCATTTAGTTCTATACCCCTTATCTTTAAATTGTTAGCAACTGAGTCTAACCATCATCATTCTGGTCTCCCTCTACTTCTCTTACCCACCATAACAGAGTCCATTATTCTCCTAGGTAGCCTATCCTCCTCCATTCGCCTCACATGACCCCACCACCGAAGCCAGTTAATGCGTACAGCTCCATCCATCGAGATCATTCCTAACGTAGCTGTTATCTCCTCATTCCAAGTACCCTCCTGCCATTGTTCCCACCTGTTTGTAACAATCATTCTCGCTACTTTCACGTCTGTTACTTCTAACTTATGAATAAGATATCCTGAGTCCATCCAGCTTTCGCTCCCGTAAAGCAAAGTTGGTCTGAAAACAGACCGATGTAAAGATAGTTTGGTCCGGGAGCTGCCTTCTGTATTACAGAATACTCCTGATCGTAACTGTGAGCTCACTGCATTAGCTTTACCACACCTTGATTCAATCTCACTTACAATATTACCATCCTAGGAGAACACACATCTTAACTTCTTGAAATTATCTACTTGTTCCAGCTTTGTATTCCCAATCTGACATTGTTTTCTTGGATTTCTTACCTACTGACATCAATTTAGTCTTCAAAAGGCTAATTTTCATACCATACTCATTGCACCTATTTTAAGTTCCAAGATATTAGACTGCAGGCTTTTGGCACAATCTGCCATTAAAACCAAGTCGTCAGCATAGGTCAGACTGCTTACTACATTTCCACCTAACTGAATCCCTCCCTGCCATTTTATACCTTTCAGCAGATGATCCATGTAAACAACGAACAGTAAGGGTGAAAGATTACAGCCTTGTCTAACCCCTGTAAGTACCCTGAACCAAGAACTCATTCTACCATCAATTCTCACTGCAGCCCAATTGTCAACATAAATGCCTCTGAATGATTTTAATAATCTACCCTTAATCCTATTGTCCCCCAGTATGGTGAACATCTTTTCCCTTGGTACCGTGTCATATGGTTTCTCTAGATCTACGAAACATAAACACAACTGTCTCTTCCTCTTGTAGCATTTTTCATTTACTGGCACAGACTGAAAATCTGATCCTGACGGCCCCTCTGTGGTCTGAAATTACACTGGTTTTCATCCAACTTCTTCTCAACCACTGACCGCACCCTCCCTTCCAAGATGCCAGTGAATACTTTGCCTGATACACTAATCAATGAGATACCTCGATAGTTGTTGCAATCCTTCCTGTTCCCTTACTTGTAGATAAGTGCAATTACTGCTTTTGTCCAATCTGAGGGTACCTTACCAACACTCCATGCTCATCTTACTGTTGTATGAAGACATTTCATCCCTGTCTTCCCACTATACTTCACCATTTCAGGTCTAATTTCATCTATTCCTGCTGATTTATGACAATGAAGTTTATTTACCATCCTTTCCACTTCAAGCGTAATTTCACCAACATTATTTTCCTCCTCTCCACGAGCTCCGTTGTTCGCGGCACCACCATGATGATTTTCTTTTATGTTGAGAAGATTTTCAAAATATTCCCTCCACCTGTCCAGTAATTCCTTGGGATCTATTATGAGTTCACCTGAATTACCCAAAACATTGTTCATTTCCATTTTCCCTCCGTTCCTAAGATTCTTTATTACTGTCGAGAAAGGTTTCTATGCTGCATGACCTTCCCTTTCCAGACTATTGCCAAAATCTTCCCAGGACTTCTTTTTGGCAACAACTATTTGTTTCATTCTGTTTCTTTCATCATTGTACATTTCCCTGTCTGCATCAGCCCTTGTTTGGAGCTATTTCTGATAAGCCTTCTTTTTACGTTTACAGGCTGCTCTCACTTCATCATTTCACCAAGATGTTTGCTTTTTACCATCTCTACACACAGTTGTTCCTAGGCATTCCCTTGCTGTTGCTGCTACAGCATCCCTATATGTCACCCATTCTCTTTCTGTATCTTGAACCTGCTTACTGTCCACTGTTCAGAATTTCTTACTAATTAAATCCATGTACTTCTGTCTAATTTCCTTGTCCTGGAGATTTTCTACCCTTATTCATTTGCAGACAGATTTCACTTTCTTTATGCTAGGCCGACAGATACTTAGGTCACTATGGATCAGATAGTGGTCTGTTTCATCAAAAATCCCCCAAAAACCTATATACATTCCTAACAGACTTCCTGAATTCAAAGTTCGTTAAGATATAGTCTGTTATGGATCTGGTACCCCTGGCCTCCCATGTATAGCAGTGAATAGCCTTATGCTTGAAGAATGTGTTCGTAACTGCTTAACCCATACTAGCACAAAAGTCCAGAAAATGCTTCCCATTCTCATTAGCTTCCATATCTTACTCACATTTACCAATCACCCTTTCTTATCCTTCAGTTCTATTTCAAACTCTCGCATTGAAATTGCCCATTAGCACTATCCTATCCTTGCTGTTCACCCTGACCATGATGTCACTCAATGCTTCATAAAACTTGTCAGTTTTAACCTCAACTGCACCCTCACATAGTGAATACACTGAGACCATTCTCGTCCTGATTCCTCCAACTGCCAAATCTACCCACATCATTCGCTCGTTTACGTGCCTAACCGAAACTATGTTGCGTGCAATAGTATTCCTGATGAACAGCCCTACCCCAGACTCTGCCCTTCCCTTTTTAACACCCGTCAAGTACACTTTATAATCCTTGTTATCTCCCCTTACCCGAGTATCACTTACTCCTAGCACAAGCAGATGCATCCTCTTTGCTGACCCAGCCAGTTCTACCTTCTTTCTTCTAGAAGCCCCATTAATATTGATAGCTCCCCATCGAATTCCATTTTGTTCGCCAAGTTGTTTCCAAGGAGTACCTCACCTGTCAAATGGGAGTGGGACTCCGTTACTCCCATAGGTCCGAGACTTGCTTAAAATGTTCTGAACATGGTAAATTCATGAAGCAGGATGCTACCCTACTTACACATAGTCCAAGTGAGGATCTCTCCTCTTAACGGGTTAAGGACAACCGGTGGATTATATAGCCATAGCCGCCTGAGCACAAGGAAGTCCATGACTCGGAATATGTCCGAGATGCCCACTCCCATTCCGTAGCAACTGGTATCCCGACCCTCAGGACTACTTACTAGGCCACTCAGCAATTGCCCATAGTTCACGAACTAGGACGTGACTACAGTAACCAACACCATGAACCATTTGTAATTTTGCTTTATGGAAAAAATTTTGCTTACTGTCAAGTAATAATCTGTTCCAATATTTTCTCTCTTTTACTTTGGATATTTTTTTTTTTCTTTTTTCTTTTTACAAGCAAATGAACCACTAAGAATCACGCTACAACTTCATTTCTTTCTCTTTGTGCGGAATTTTCTCTGTGTCCAATACTCCTTCATGCGTTCGCTGGCCTGTTTCCGTTGTTCATCTTTCCAGGCTCTTCCTGTCTTCCTAGTTCTTCCTGTGGCTTGAATACCTTCCAAATTCTTCAGTGTTCCTAAACGCATTCCTTTCTAACAGCTGGTCTTCCAAGATGCTTAACCTTTCCATATCCTTCTTCGTTTCCTTAATTCATGCTGTAGTGGTTTTTTTCTCCAGAAGTAATCAAATATCTGTTTGGTAAGTCTGTTTGCATTCATTCTGTATAGATATCCAAGAAACGCCAGCCTTCTTTTCTTCGTGGTCTCTGAGATTCTTTCCACCTTCTGGTAAACTTCTTTGTTGCTCCAAAGTTTCCATCCACTTTCAGTTTGGATAGCTCCCATAATTTTTCTGAGGATTCTTCTTTCCAGGACCTCTAGCTTCTCCAGCTTATAGTTAATGGACAGGCATTCACTGGCATACAGGCATTCTGTTTTGACCACGGTGTTGTAATGTTTTAATTCGGAATTCCAGGATAAGCACTTCTTATTGTAGATTTTTTTTTTGTCAAGCCGTATGCTCTCTCTCTCTCTGTTTTTGTAACCGATCTTCCACTGCAGCTTTTTCTAGTCCATTCTCCTGTATCGTCTCACCAAAGGTACTTGAACTTCTTGACCCTTTCTATCCGTCCTGTCTCTGTTTCCAGGCATTTTGGTCCATCTTTGATGTTCGTCATGAATTTGGTCTTTTCTTCTGAGATTCTCAGTCTTGTTTGGCTGGCGATTTTTTCCAAGAGGTTAATCTGGATGGTTGTGACCTCTGGACTTTCTGATAGTATAGCAAAGTCGTCAGCAGAAGCCAAACCGGGCGAGTTGGCCATGCGTGTAGAGGCGCGCGGCTGTGAGCTTGCATCCGGGAGATAGTAGGTTCGAATCCCACTATCGGCAGCCCTGAAAATGGTTTTCCGTGGTTTCCCATTTTCACACCAGGCAAATGCTGGGGCTGTACCTTTATTAAGGCCACGGCTGCTTCCTTCCAACTCCTAGGCTTTTCCCTTCCCATCGTCGCCATAAGACCTATCTGTGTCGGTGCAACGTAAAGCCCCTAGCAAAAAAAAAAAAAGCAGAAGCCAAGCAATTGACTTTAATCCCTCCTAGACACATCGGGATTAGACCTTGATGTTCAAGTCCTGAGTTCCATATTCTCAGTATCTTTCCTAGGACACAGTTGGTAGGTTCGAACTCCACTGTCGGCAGCCCTGAAGATGGTTTTCCGTTGTTTCCCATTTTCACACCAGGCAAATGCCGGGGCTGTACCTTAATTAAGGCCACGGCCGCTTCCTTCCCATCCTAGCCCTTTCCTGTCCCATCGTCGCCATGAGACCTATCTGTGTCGGTGCGACGTGAAGCAAATAGCAAAAAAAAAATAAAAAAGGACACAGTTGAATAAGAGTGGGGATATTCCATCCCCTTGCCTCATGCCTGTCTTGATTTCAAATGATTGTGAGAGATGCCCGATGAATTTTACCTTGGAGGTTGTGCCTGTTAGGGTCTCTTTGATTATATTTGCCGGTTTGGTTTTGACTTCAAATTCCCTAATGAGCTTATCCAAAGTCTCTCTGTCCACCAAATCGAAGGCTTTTTTTGAAGTCTATAAACAACACCACAATTTTCTTACCACTCAACATTCTGTGGCAGAATATTGACTTCAGGTTGAATATTTGTTCGATACAGGAGCAGCCTTTCCTAAACCCTGCTTGGTATTCCCCTAGTTGTTGGTCCATATTTGCTTCTATTCTATTTAGAACCAGTTTTGAGAGGATTTTATACGCGATTGGGTGGAGGGACACACCCCTATAGTTGTTGACATCCTGCTTGTCCCCTTGTTTTTATGCAGCGGATGGATAAGTGCTGTTTCCTATTCTTCTGGGATTGTCTCCTTCTCCCAGATTTCCTTGGTGAAGATCATCTAAGATTTCCAGTTCTGCCCATTTCAACATTTCTGCCGTTATTGAGTCCTCTCCACTTGTCCTGTTGTTTTTGAAGTTTTCAAGAGCTTGCTTGACTTCTTCCTTTGTTGGTGGTTCGTCATCTTCTGAGTTCTCTGGTATGTCTGGAAATTCTAGTTTGGAGGTTGGGGAAGAACAATTCAAGTGTGTGGAAGTATCTGGCTAATATCTCACAGTTTTCTTGGTTGTTCTGTCCGATTTTACCCTGTTCGTTTCTGAAGCTCAAACTTGGCACTTGGTATCCTTTGAGTTTTCTCTTGAAGGTCTGATAAGTCTCTGGAATTGTTCTTGACAAAGTCAGTCTGGATCTCTTCCAGTTGAGCTCTTTCAAATGATCGTTTAGTTCTTCGAAATATCCTGGATGTTTCTTTCCTCTGTTGCCTGAATTGTTCCATATGTTCCTTTCCTCTGGAGCATTTCCATTTTCTCCATTTCTCGGACCTCTCCTGAGAGCTTCCCCACACTCTTCATATCACCATATTTCTCTTTCCCTACTAGCCTGTCCGAGTGTTTTCTTTGCGGCTTCATTGATTCCCGTGCGTAGTTCTTGCCAGTTCCCCTTTCTGCTGGTCCAGATTTTGTCCCTGAAGTTTCTAATGATGCCTTCAGTGATGTTCATTTTGTTTGTGATGTATCTCATTATTTTAGGTGGGTCTCTCTTTTGTCCTATTGGGAGAAAACAGTTTTTAACTTTGGAGAGATAGTGGTCTGAATCAAATTCACCGTTCCTAATCACTTTGACATTCATCACCTCCTTTGAGTTCTTCCTTGTTATCGCTACGTGATCCAATTGGAATTCCCCTAATTCGGGATTCGAAGATACCCATGTCTTTGATTTTCTCGGGAGTTTCTTGAAGTGTGTTGACATAAGTTTCAACTGAAAAGCTTTGCAGAGTCCAATGAGCCTTTCCCCTTTTGGTTTGTCCTCTTATGTGCTGGATATTCCCCTACGACGTCTCTGTACTTTCGTTCCTTCCCAGTCTGTGCGTTGAAGTCTCCCAGCAGGATTTTTACGTTGCTCTTGGGTTTCTGGGTGATTTCAGTTTCCAGAAGATCCCAGAAGTCATCAACTTTCTGTGGGTTCTTTTTGTCTTCGTTAATCAGGGCGTGACAGTTGATGAGAGTGTACCTCTTATTCTTGCATTTATTAGTTAGTAGAGACAATCTTTCAGATTTTGATGTGATG